>NC_073340.2:20371785-20683571 GCF_027580225.2 Misgurnus anguillicaudatus | reverse complement strand
TCATGATGAACAGAGCTTTGCCCAAACAAGGTTAGAATGTTGCTGACCCCATATATGAGCCCCTGTATCGGAGTATGCTGGGCGGTCCACACCGTTTTTATACTTAAATACTGCAGCAGGGTAAATTCAATTTGAGATCAACAAGGGGAGCTATGCTTTAAACATGGTATCTAAGTTTCCTAAAGTAAAAATCGATTGCTTTCTTGCTGTCCTGAGACAAATATAAAAGAAATGCTAGAGGTCACAATAATGGCAGTGTGAGGTCACTCACCTTTGACCTGAATGAGCATGAGTTTTTTATAAGGCATGGCACTGTTGTTGGAGCTCTGCTCGGAGACGTTCACACTCCGCAGATTCACATTGCTAAAGTTTTCCTTACTGGCCAATCCAGCGAGAGCAACTTCTGAGAATCCACTGTTTTTATTCACTACAAGAGGAAAAACATAATTTAAAAAGTGAAGGTTAAAGGTATAGTTCACTCAAAAATGACAATTCTGTCATCATTTACATCATTTCAACATTTTGTTGCAAACCTGCATTAATTTATTTGTTCTGATGAACACAAAGAAAGATATTTTGAGGATTGTTTGTATCCAAACTTATCAGAAGCCCCATTGATGTCAATGGGCTTTTGATCAGTTCCTCACAATATCTTCCCATGTGTTCATCAGAACAAAGAAATTTATACAGGTTTGTAACAAAATGAGAGTGAGTAAATGACAGAATTTTTTTGGGGGGAGGGGGGTATTCCTTTAACGTAGATGTTCCCAGATGTGTGTTTAAATATGTGTTTATACGAACGTTTACACAGATGTAAGGTAAATGAGGCAATTGATGTGTGATACTTTTTGTCTGGTGTTTGACCAGTAAGAAACTGGTATGTAAGTCAGGGTTCTCCAACCTTTTTGTGAGCAAGGGTTACCACAATGGTTAAAACAATCTGAAAGGCTACTTTTTAATATTTATCTACTCAAAACATTTTTGATTTACTTTTTGATTTGATTTTATTTTACTTGTTGATTTTTTTATCATTGTTTAAAATGATAACATACATAAAAGAAGCCAAGCTAATATTAAAATATCCAATAAATAAACAATACAATTGAGACTATTAATAGAATGTGCTTTGGCGGGCACCTCACAGACTGTGCGAGCAACCTGGTGCCCGCGGGCGCCATGTTGGAGACCACTGATGTAAGTCAGCTACATTTTTACTGAAAGGGGGTTTACAATATTACAGAACTCTACAACTTCCAAAAAATAGGTAAATATTGAAGACACAAATTAACAAAATTTACAGTACTGTGCAAAGGTCTTAGGCCACCACCACCAGACTTGTTGTTTTAGAAGTTTTAATGTCTATTGATATTTATTTTAAATCTGTTTTTATTAAGATACAAACAGAAAATACAGAAAATAAGTACAAAATAAAATTTCAGGACTAAATGTCTTCTTTAGGCATCGTCGGTGTTTAGTGTGACCTCTCTTGGCACTAAACACATCTTGAGCGTTTTGGGCAGAATTAAGTAAAAAGACTAATTTCTTTAAAATTAGAAATTAGGATTTAATTTTATTTAGGTTTAAGAGATCCTGCAGTTTCCTGCATTGCTCAAGTGGAAGGGGGTTTACCCTAAAAACTTGACACATCAGTTTACATTTTTATACAAGTTTCCTGTATTTTCTGGATGTATTCTAATAAAGAGACTGAGAAACAATGATATATGATCACTATAACATTGCAAAAACAACAAATCTAATTGTGGCAATGTGGCCTAAGACTCACAGTACTGTATATTTACATCAAGTAGGGTTTCTATGAAGATTCAGCAACCTGACTACCCCACTTTCATGTTCTTGTATGACTTACTCTTTTCCTGTCTCATCCTCTTGCTTTCCAGAAGGCCGATGTTCAGTCTCTGCTCCGTGTACTCGTGTCTGATGTCCTCCCGAACAGCCAACGTTTTCAGGGGGTTCTTGGAAGACTGGACGTTCCTGGTTGGCCGAACTGCTCGCTTGTGCTGCTCCATCTCTGAGGTCAACCTAACAAAGCACCGGAGCCAGAAGGTGAAATAATAATGTTCTGGACATTGAAATTTTAAAAAGGCAAATGCTTTTTGGACTTTGCCAATACGGCACATACGGTAGCAGATATTACCTGGGCTGCTGCTTTCCAAAGATGGTATCGAAATCGTCATTGATTTCCACTCTGCTGCTGATCTTGGCAATATCCTCTGCCTGTCGATAAAACTTATCAAAGGTTTCATCCTCAAGGGTCATGACCTCTTTAACGGACTTCTCTGTGACTGCAATTGTGCTCTCCTGAAGTCCCAAAACTAGGAGAAAGAAAGGTGGAAATATATGAAGAGTTCAACCCTCTAAGTGCATCTGAAATGTTTTCTTGTAAATGAGCAATTTTTATCATCAGGCTTTTTTATGTTTAGTTTCAGTCATTTCACTTTAATGGCAATGAAAAGGTTATTCGTCAGTAGAGTTATTTTTCACATAGTCATTGGTATTTAAAAAAAAAAATTCTGTCTTTTGCTGCAAATCCCTCTAAGTACATGCAAAAATTTCCACTTCTAAAAAGTCTCTTTACTGTGAATAAAGGTAAAAGGCCCAAATTTCCCAATATTTTCAATACACCTTCTTTAACCGGGTAAAAAAAGTCTTGCACCTTGATCTACATGCACCCTCGTTCATCCAATTATTTGTCCTGCACTTTGCAGAAAAACAGATTCTGCCAACAAACCGATACTATATGTCGGCATGGCCTGAGTCCGACATTAAGCGGATCTGATGCAAAACTATTTAATGATTGTATAATACGTGCCAAGAGCATTCTGTCAATATCATCATCTCATTTTTGAAGGGGGTGGTGCTTAGCAGCTTTTGCACATGAGGTCTTTTAATGCCACAATGACAATAGTTTAACAGTGTAACCAATGATAGATGAGCAAAGAAAGACAATCCCACTCCCAGCTCGTGCCACAGGATGAATATGCTCACACAAACAGAGCAATGTTTTGATAGAAAGTATTTTAACATTAAACATAACATTCAGGGCCCTAACACTCACCTTTACTATTTAGTCGACCAAGGAATGACTCCAACTTTTCCAGCTTCTTGTCTGATTCCAGCTTCATGTCCTGTCTGACTTCAATCTCTGTATGAGCAAATATATAGAAGTTATAGTAAACTTCAATCTCTGTTTGGCCACTTGCACTGTTAGAGGTAGAAACAGGATAGACATTTCCAGAAAGGAAAGGGAAGATAAAACAAGCATCACCCACATGAGCAGCACTGATAAATTAATTACTGTAAGACTCAGATATGATGGTTATGGAAGTGTATACAGTATTTTTCGGACTAAAAGCCGCGTTTTTTTTCCATAACTTGGCTGGTGCTGCGTCTTATAGTCAGGTGCGCCTTGTAAGTCAGTATGAATTAATTTTTTGACATTTATGAGGCAAGAGACATCATTACCGTCTACAGCCGCAAGTGTCCGCTTATGCTGCTCATGTATTTATGTTATTCAATGGATTCAGTAATGTGGAATGACAAGTATGTGAACTTCATGCCTATTCAACCAGTTCTGTATGCTATGGTTTATCGTTTAAAGGGGACAGAGAATGAAAAACCATTTTTACCTTGTCTTTGTTGAATAATGGTAGTCTACCCGCATTCACGAACATACAAAAAGTGCTAGACATGTAAACATCTCAGTCTTATAGAAATTCCTCTTTTAGAAATGTCAGCCAGAAAACGTCCCAATCTGAAAAACTGATGCTTATGACATCACAGGCATCTAACTGCCCCTCCACTTTAAAATAATTGGCTACATTTTTTGAGTAGCAGTAAAGTCAGCCAGTCAGTAATGAGATTGCAAGTTAAGCCAGTAGGGGGAGCCAAATAGGTGCAAAACCACTTGTTTAAAATCCCCCACCCTAATAGAGCTACCTGAGAGAGGTTTTTAGGATGCTTCTAAGGCATTATAGACCCAAACAAAAAATTTTTTGTCTACATGTCACATCACAAAACAAGGATGAATACTTCGTTCAATCATTCTATGTCACCTTTAAATAACTGATAATATTACTTTAACATACAGACATCTTCTCACCTTCATATGGCTTTGAAATGGCGTGGGAGGCGTTCTTGTTCTTAGAGGGAAGAGGGGACAACACTGGATTTGAAAGCACAGAGGGTGCTGCCAGACCTGGGAACCAAGAACAGGTCAGAAAATGGTTAATTTGTCATTGAACACCTTATCCAAGACGGTTTGTCATCACAGTAAAAAAAATGCTAATAAAATAATTGCATAAAGCTGTGGAGTGGAGGAGGGAGGGTTGAGAGAACACAGCAAGGGTAAGTTAAAACATAAGCACTATGTTTTTAATAGGATATGTCCTAATATCTTCAGATGTCTTATTCTGTTTTGAGCCACTATAGACATTTAACCCTCTGCGGTCTAATGGGTTTATGGGAAAAGTTTTCACCTGCACTGACATTTGTGCCTTTTGCAGTTGCTTAAAAACATAATAATGACAAAAGTATCATAACACTGTGTTTAGCACAAACTGGGCTACAATCATATGTGAGCAACATGTATGTACATGTTTGTATATTTTGAGAGAAAATGCATGGTTTTTGAAAAGCAAAAAATTGGCGTGAGGATGTGGCGATCTCAGCTCATTTAAGGTAATGAAGTAACAAAGATAAATACTGTACCTCTCCTTCTCAAACAGTTTACACAAAGTGAGAAAATTTATTTTTCGTTTTCACTTACTTAATTTAAAAAGTAGACATTTCAAGCGTTATGTAGATCTAACTCTTTTGTCTGACAAGTATTTGCTAAGTTATAGTTACATTTGTGATGCGTTTTACAAAAGGACTTCACTGAGACTGAGAGAATAGAATGGGCATCATGTTTTTTTTCTTAGTTCTGCAAAAAACACAACATTTTAAAGTTTTGAATTATGTTTAAATCATATCTGTATGTCCAAATTCAGCAGAGTAATTGAAGTCTCTTTGCGCAGTGATTAATAAACAAGAGGTTGTGGCGCCCACGACACAGTTGACCCCTGAGTGTTAAATGTGTGCATTTTTACTGACCCTTCCTGACCATACGACCAGCCACAGTAAACTGGGTAGAGTCATTTGCTGCTCCGTAACCTTTGACCTTCCAGGCCTCTTCTTGTGCGGTGATAAGCTGTTTGCGCTCCTGAATGGACATCTCGATGCGCTGGCTCTCCACCTCATCTCCAATCCTCTGAAATGGCAAAAGAAAAATCATGTTACAAAACATCCCACACTTACAAATAATGTATATGCAAATGTCCATTATAATAAAACAGTGTGATGTTATGTTGATTACTGTAAGGCGCTGGTTTCATGCTCAATTCTCAAGTTTTTCAAACTAATATTTTAGTTATTAAAGTAGTAAGAAAAAAAAACTACACATATGAGTCTGAAGTAGCTTACATACTCTGCTACTCTGTATCCTATTGTTAGCCTGAAGACCGAACAAACCAATCAGAGAGATTCTAAATATATTACATCCTCTGATACAATTCGAAATAACTAGCAGTGATCAAGTCAAGTTGCAAATTAATAATAAACAACCTACAGGAGACAAAGATACCAAATGACCACCAATAAAACTAATTATACCAGCATTTACCAGACTCTATACCAGCAACAGTCTTAATGGAGTACTGTGTTTTGGATGTGTGTAAATGTAGGGGGTGGGAGGCACCTTCCGTCTCCAGGGGTGACGCTCATCCACCTGCATTGGCAGGGGGGAAGCCTTCACGTGGAGGGAAGAGCAGATGGAAAGAAAAGACATGAGAAAAGAATAGAAAAAGAAAAGATGGAAGATGAGAGGATGCAGCTTAGACTAAAGAGGCTCCTATTAATAGAGACAGGAAGATGATATTCACTTGAATTCAACAGTGGTCTAGTAAAAATTCAATGGGCCCTATCATTCACCCAGAGCAATCCAACGCAATGTTTTTTTGCTAGTTTCAGCCCGGTGCAGTTATCATTTTCACGTCCAGTGTCACGTTGTTTAAACAGCAAATGCATTTGTGCCCATTTGTGCACCCATGGGCGTGCTGGCTTGAAAACTAGGTGCATGCAGGGGCATTGTTGGCGCGTTGATATTTTAAGGCAACTTAAACCTAGTCTAAAGTCAATGGCGCAATATTGTTTTTGTTATTTCAAGAGCGCATTAGTAATATGCGCCTATAAACGGAACGACAACGCGCGTTTGGTTATCACACACATGGATGCGCGAGCAGCATACAAACGTTTTTTAAAAATGACAAATTAAAGGATTCAAATGAAAAGATTATTATTCAGTCTCTAAATGAGGACCAATTACGAGATGTTAGAAGGCGTTAAGAGCTGCTTCACCTGTAGCCTGGTAAGTAATTGAATGTTTTGCTTTAACAAATTTAAATATTGCATTTAAAATGTTTATTTTTTAATATATTACCCACTGATTCATTGTATATGATGACTTTGTACCTGTGGATATGGTGAGATGAGAACCTTTTCAATACAAATAAAAACAATGCAATTTTTTAACATCAATCTTAGTATTAGATTGTATTAGCTTAGTATTTCCCTTTACAAATTCTGCCATCTAAATAGGAAATCGACGTGGATGCTGTGAGTGCAACTGGCTTTTAAATGGAATGCGAGATGAGACTCTCATTGGTTAATTGCACATTACGCCAAAGCACACCCATTACGAGAATAGAAACGACCTATTAGACTGTGTGCTAGGCGCACAAGCCACTTTTCCCGTCATTAAATTCAAAAGTAGATTCGGACACACCCTTTAGACGCGTGCGCTTTATACCATGCGTATACCAGTACTACATGTATATGGGACTGAAACTGAAAGGTGGAATGATTTAGAAAGCTTCTATGCACATTACCGACTGGTCATATTTAAACATAAGTTGTATGTTACATACTGTAGAGGTAAAACTAAATAAAATTTTAGATCCAAAAGATTCAGGGTTCCCATGCCTTTTGACCAACAAATTTTTTTTATGACTTTTATACGTTTTCATTTGTTTGTGATTGCTGGATAAATTTTTTATAAATAGAACAAAAAATCTGTGAATTGATTAAATTAGAATGATGTATATCATGTATTTCTAGGCCTGAAAAGCATTTTAAAATTCCAGGTTTTCGGTGACTATGGGAACCCCGAGCAATGTACACATCCTAAATACCAAAGAATACAAACATTGAGTACGAGTCTTGTGAGCGAGAACTACATGATCTGTTAAATTAAAACTTCTTATATTTATGCAATACTTCTTATTAATATTTATGCAAGACGATATGCAAGATTGCTTATTAAAACAATTCATGTTGAGCATGCACTTAATACACTTCACGTTGAATAAAATACAACAACAGAACTTCTTTGTCATGAACACTTAAACGTATCGAAGATCAATGAAAGAAATGATTAACATGAGTTAACATAATGGTTCAAATCTGGTACAGTTCCAAAACAAAGCAGAGATGATTCAGCTTTATTGACCTTAGTTAAAATAATAGAAAGGAAACACTGAAATGAAAAAAATGTGAAAGAGTGGTAAATAGGAGACGCAGAGTATCAGTATTACAGGCAGGAAAGGGAAAGGTTTTGCTCACCTGGGGGAAAATGGGTATATGATCCAGTGGTTCAGAGGCACACGAAAAGGAGGAGGAAAAGACAGGGTCCTACACACAGGATGGAGAAGGGAAGCAAGACAAAAGGTGACGTATGACAAAGAATGAGGCAATGAGGATGATGGCCAAAGAACAAGTGGGTCAATGACATGACATGCATGCAACATGTACAGTACTAGAAAAATAAATTGTTCTTGACTCTAAAATATGCATTATATCCAAGAATTTTTTTTGTCATTGACCCAAATAGCATGCAGGTGACACAGGTCTAGTTTTAGACAACATACAGTAGCACACTATAAACATCATATGATCTTCACAGAGCCAATGATCGCATTACTCGGCACAACCACTAGGCCTTGTACAACCAACCTGAATTTGCTGATTCTGAAACTGAGAGAGTTGACCACAATAAGTTTACAGCAGCTAAACGGGTAGCTACAGTTGCATAAAAGTGACAAATTCACAGTCGCAACCTTTTATTTTTAAAAATGTCTTCCCACGGGAATGAAACTAAAGGACTAAAGCAGACTGAAAGTCTGCATCTGTATCTGGCTGGTTGAACAAAGCAATGAACAACACACCATAACTGTTACGCAACCCATCACCACAATGCCAAAGACACCAATTACTGCATTTAAATTAAATTCACAATACATTCTACAGCACTGCAAAAGTTATTACCATGAGAGCAACGAGAGAGGAATAAGTAATAAATAAATAAAACACCACCACAAAAAACCCCACCAGGACAGCAAACTAACATCACCATGATTACAAAATGTTAAGATGGAATTCAAATGACACCATAACCCTTGTACAACCACAACAACCTGTGTTAAACCTATCAGCTCTGCAGTTAACAGCCTTACCCAAAGTTGATCAGAAACTGCAAAGTCATCTATCATCATCTCATCATCCTAAAAGAAGGGGTAAAATGGACAAGGGAAACATGACACATCTGTCTGTATTTTCTGTCTTTAGTGTGACCCGCACTTAAAGCTTAAACATAAGCTTGATATAATCACTGTAAAGATTCACTTTAAATAAAGTTGGTTCAACTTAAAAAGTAAGTTACATCTCATCACAGCACTGCAGAATTACTATCAAACATGCAAAGATTTACAATAACTTTTATTATTTTTAATATAATTTTTCTGAATTATAATAACACGAAAACATGAAAGAAGTAAAATGTCAGCAAGGAAAGAGATAGCACAGAGGTATGCAGATTAAAAACACATACATAAAACATACAAAAATAACAATAAACATGTATAATGATGTCATAACCCAATAATTAACTCATTCCCCACCACAAGTTAACTCGTCAATTAAGAGAAAACGCTTCTGCAACTTATACAACCCGGAAGTATTGCCCTAGGGCAGTGTTCTTCACATCCAACCCCGGAAAGCCGGTGCCCCGCAGAGCACAGATCCAACCCCAATCAAACACACCTATCTGTGATTTTTTTGTGATCATAAAGACATTGATTAGCTTGCTCAGGTGTGTTTGATTAAGGCTGGAGCCAAACTCCGCAGGGCAGCGGCTCTCCAGGGCTGGATATGAAGAACACCGCCCTATAGGGAAAACAGCTGTGTGTCTGTATTTTTTGTTTGAAAGCCGAGGGTCTGTTCTTTCATTTGATATATTGTATGTTTATATATATATAAGCACTATATAGTTTAAGAAGAACATTTTCTAGAAGGCACTAAACTTTTGTGAAAATCATGAAAAATGCTGCCGCTGACTGGCAACTTTTTTTAAAAAACGCTGGCGGGGAAAGAGTTAAAGGGACATTCCACTTTTTTGAAAATATGCTAATTTTCCAGCACCCCTAGAGTTAAACAATTGTTTTTTACCGTTTTGGAATCCATTCAGCTGATCTCCTGGTCTGGCGCTACCACTTTTAGCATAGCTTAGCATAATCCATTGAATCTGATTAGACCATTAGCATTGCGCTAAAAAAATATAATTTTCTAGGCCGATATGGCAAGGAATTATACTCTTAAACTGGCGTATTAATCAGTGACTTTGCTGATGTAATATGGCTGCACCAGGTGTAGTGATATTACGCAGCAGCCGAAAATAGTCCCGTTGGTTAGTTTCAATGGCAGGGGACCATTTTCGGGCAGTACGCAATATCGCTACCCCTGCTGCAGTCAAGTTACATCAGCAAAGTCACTGATTATTATGCCAGAATGAGAGTATAGTTCCTACCCATATCTGCCTAGAAAATCACAACTTTCCATTTTCCGTCAGTCTTAGTACACGATGTAACTACAGAAGAGTCAAGTTTTAAATAGGAAAAATATCGAAACTATTTGTTTATTTTGTAGCGCGATGCTAATGGTCTAATCAGAATCAATGTATTATGCTAAGCTATGCTAAAAGTGGTAGCGCCAGACCCGGAGATCAGCTGAATGGATTCCAAAACGGTAAGAATCAAATGTTTAACTCTAGGGGAGCTGGAAAACGAGCATAGGTTTTAAAAAAAGTGGAGTGTCCCTTTAACAAAAACACTACAATGTAGCAAACACCCATATTCCTCTGGGACAAACATCATGTATGCTGTACTGTACTGTACTTGTGACCAATGAGGTCATACCAGCTACTACACAATTACTAATTTGATACCTTTTAATTAAGATTTCATCAAAAACACAATGTAAACATACTGTCACAAGGTCAACACTATTTAAAGTGCAAATAGGTGTTAAAGTAACAGCTTGTACTGAGCAAACATACAGTGAACTGAACTGTCGGCACTGAGATTGTTCGATAAGTTGGTAATTGTGCTTGAGAACATTGTAAACATTCAAATAAACATGCAAACAGAAATAAAGAAAAGAAAGAATAAAAATACAGACAGCACATAGTATTCTCTGTTTAGGGTTATTCATAACACTACTAAAGCCAATTCTCAGTTAATAGAAGACGACATAATATTGCTCTGCATCTTCAAGATCTCATATTACACACACAAATAAAAAACAGTTGTACAGGTACAGTATGACCTTTATGGTCAGGTGAGAACAAAGTTCAAAGTTTAGAGGTTACCTTCTTCTTGAAGCTCTGCTCCACTTCCCACAGCTGGGCGTGTTTTTCAGACAGGGCAACCTTCACCACATCCTGTTTTTTATTGATCCTGTTCCTCCAGTCTTCCTCTCCACTCTTCTTCAACAGAGCCAGCCTGAGAGGGACACAGAAACTCTTTTGGTCACTACATAATTCAGTTCCTATCCCATACACACACACACAAACACGCACGCACATTTATATCAAGTGTGTGTACGCCGAGATCAGCAGTTTTTAAGATGTATACCACGAATCAATGTTGCCATCCTGTTTGTGTCAAACTCAGCATGCATCTCATGATAGCAAACTTCTGTCAGTTATATAATGCATCGATCCCTGACTGAGCACTGCTATACAGCTCTGACTAAACAAATAAAATAAAATCAATGGAAATTATCACAATCATAACAGAAAGTCGTACTGAACTAGACTATGTGTTTTTTTAAGTATCAAGGAACTGCTTTAAAGAGATGTTTTCCTTAATATCTTGCCCTCATCACCAGGAGGATGCTAAAGCTGACATCAAAGCATTACTGCAACATCAACAATGATCTGGTTGACAGCGAGTGAAAGGTTTGACTTTGAATATCTCATCTGATTTTATTTAATTTCTTTGTCATTTTATTCCTAACTATATTCTGTATTCCGAAAAGAACTACAATTGACAATATTCAACAGATATACATTTAAGAAAGACTTATTTACTGTACCGCATCCTACTTTCTGCATACACTAAAAATGCTGGGTTGTTTTGAACACATGGTTGGGTCAAATTAACATAGAAAATGTCTATATTTAAGATTAAAACAACTCAACAATTTACACACAATAGGTGCAGACTCAAAACAGGTCTTGTTTTATACAATTTAAATTTTACTGCTTTCAAATGCTGTAACTAAGAAAGCAATCCTCCAATTTAACATTTGGACAGAATCAGTATTAATCTACATCTACACTCCATACCTTACCATGAAAGATTTTGTATGCCAAAGATAAAATGACTTTCTAAATGCAACTACTTTTAAGATTTCTCATCCTTAAGTACTTAATAAATACAAACACATCACTTACCTCTCTTTAATGGACATCTGTCTGGCAGACATGATGTCTGCAATATCGTCTCCCTCCTCTGTTTTAAACTCAGTGTCGTACTCCTGCTCTCTCGCGTCCTCCTCGAGGAGGTGTGTGCCAGACTCTGTGTGCGTCTGTGCGTGCGTGTGCTGAGTGAGAGACAAAGCCCGTAAAGAGGACGAGTCCTGCGACGCAGCCGTCACTGCACGTACTGTGGCTGTGTGGACAGGAAGATCTGTTTTACACAGATACAGGAAACACAGGGTTACGGCACTCACAGTGATGCTATCAAAACCAACTAAGTGATAGGCAGACATATTCACACTGCATTGAGTTTTTGCTCACTTAAGCATTTAAATACTGTATATATGGGGTAAAATTGTGATGAATATGCAAACAAGTCTACACACAGGAAACGAGTGTGAGCGTTTTTTAAGTATAAAGAGAAGCTTTGTTTTCACGATGTGGCCATGTGGGTCACAAAGACATCTTTCTGTCTGGCTTACTGAGTTAAAAAGCTGGAAGACACTTCACTAATTTCTCAGAAAGCACACAAAGACATCACATCATGTTGCTCCGTGATGCTCTGCCCTTTTAGATTCATTTAAATAGGACATTAAACTGCATAACAAAATGAAAAAACATCACCACCCTACACAGCAGGAAGCCATCATAACAAGCTATCTCTTATCCCTGTCGAAATGTATCCGGCTCACTGTGTATACAGTACTTGGGTTGCAACTGTACCAAAATATCAGTAGCCAGTACCAAAATGCTATTAACTCTTTCCCTGCCATAGATGAGTTATCTCGTCGTCAATTAAGAGAAAACATTTGCATAAAAAACGTGTTTCTGATCAATTTTTACTAAATAACGCCAAAACGTTATTTACTCATTTTAAACTCCGTGTATGTTTTGATAATCGTTCTAGATCTGATCTCTAACAAAATTCCTTCACAAAAATGCAATTATTTTAGCTTTCGGCTAAAAAAATATTTTTTAAGAAAAATACCAATATTTAAGAGTTTATAAGCACTACGCAGAGAAAAATATATAGATAGGATGAACGTTTTTTCCCGTTTTGTTTGTTTGTTTATTATTTGTTTGAAAACAGGGGGTCTGTTTATATATTTGTAGAAGAACATTTTTCTGAAAGGCATTTTGCAAATCTTTTGTGAAAATCACAAAAAATGCTGGCGGGCATCTTTTCAAAAAATGGCTGGCGGGGAATAAGTTAAACACATTTTAAAGAGAGTTACAAATATTTGGGGCTGTCACTGTTTAAAGATTGTTTTTCTTAGTATCAATGTAGTAAATATTGCTCACATAATTATTCAAGTAAGAAATGCTAAGTTATTTTCAACCCAGCGTGTGGTCAAAAAGGGACAAACTCAGCCCGTTGGGGTGCAATTGGGTAGTGCTGCCTCACGATTAGTCGCGACTAATCGTTTGCAGAATAAAACGTTTTGTTTACATAATATATGTGTGTGTACTGTGTAAAATAATTATGTTTATATAAATACACACACATAAATGTATAATTTTAAGAAAAAATATATTTATATAATAAATATTTATATTTATATAATATAGATTATATATAAATATAAACAATTAAACATGTATATACACATGCAAATGTTTCTTAATTATATACATAATTATTATACACAGTACACCCACATATATTATGTAAACAAAAACTTTTATTCTGCAAATGATTATTCGCGACTAATCGTGAGGCAGCACTAATGCTGGGTTGTTTCGACCCAAAATGCTGAGTTGTTTTAACCCATTATTTGGTCAAATATAAACAAAATTCTGGGTTAATGTAACCCAGTGGGTTGGGTTTGTACTATTTTGACCCTAGTAAATACTGGGATGACAATAACCTGACACTTTTTAGACATTGTAGGAAAACGTGGGTTATTTTTTAATTTTTTTTCATTTTAAGTTAACCCGGAGAATGTTCAAATTTGACCCAACAATGGGTTAAATAACTCATTGGTTGAGGTTTGTCCCTTTTTATATATAAATGATGCAAAAGACATTTGATATCCCAAAACACACAGTGCATATCACTGACTAGTACAGGTAACACTAATGACAAGCATAAATGGTATTAATAATTTATGTCACTAAATGTTGTATTTCTTTTTCAAAAGTAGACAAAAGTGTAAATCAATAAAACAGACTAAGGACAGGGAAACAAAAAGAAATATAGGAATAAAGATATAAAACATTTCTCTACCTGAGATGGCTGCCTTTGACTTGTGCTCTCCATCTATTTCTGAAAAGTCACGATAGGTGACCCACTCCTTATGGTGCCCTTTATACTCCTCCCACTCACTGGTCGGCTGAGCGTGCGGCATCCGTTTCGGGCTCTCTGGAGAGGGAAGCTTCCTCTTCCCCATGCCCATCACCAGACTTTCTCTTTGGGCTACAGGTGACACATCTGGTCCCTGATGTTTCTGGAGCTCTTGGGCAGATTGAGAGTGGTGCGGTGGGGACAGAACCTGCTCATAGTAGGCTGGGCCAGATACATTGGGTGTGGCCAGCTGGATGTCACCGGCGTGTTCAGTGGAAACTGTTGATGATTTAAGGACCGAGGAAGAGGTGGATGCAAAACGACTTCCACCCTGAGGCTGCAGCTATAGGAGAACAAGAGGAGGGGTGGAGGAATGGAGCAGAAAAGAGAAAGGATGATGGTAGATAAGGACAGCATTGGAGGTAGTGGAGGAAAGTTAAAGAATTAGGGCAGAGAGAGAAAAAAATATGGAAAAAAAGAATTTGTTGAGTGCAAGGGTATGGGTAAATGTAAAAAAAATGAAGAAGTAAATAAGAGAAAAGGATGATGAAGATTTAGGATGGAGAAAAAGGAGTAATGTGGAGCAGGATAGAGAAGGTGGAGATAAAAATGGGACAGTAGATTAGAGATGGAGGGTGAGAGGGGAATAAAGGAGAGAAGGGATGAGAATAAAGTGGGTCAGCACAGGCATGATTGATCAACAGTTCATCAGTACAGATGTATCAATCACCCTGACGCATTTCCTGCTGCATCGAATCAGCCAATGACAAGACGGTTCTCAAAGCCATGCCCATTAAAAACTAAACCATCCTTTACCATCATGCCCTCAAAAACCGACACACTGAATCACTTGCAACAGGCACAGACAAGCACAATAAATGAACGTGTCTGTGGTTCATTGGGGCTTCAGCCAGAACTGTGGTGCTCATTCAGAACAAGATCATTGGCTGTGAAATGAGGAAATCAATCAATTATGATTCATTTCCTCTCTTCTCATAAAAACACTCTTATACACTTCACAAGCAAAAACACAGGATGTCTTCAATAACATGACACAATTCCATCAAAACCCCAAATGGATGTTCCCAAAGTAGCTGCTTGGGAAGCTGGCACACAGCATATGTGTGACCTTAGCATTCATATAATTCCCAGTAAAAAATGACGATGTGTCACAGTAAGATTGCTGGAAATGTACCAAAAATGTTTGTTTTGTGTTTCCGACCTTTTCGCCCAACAATTGATATAACAGTATAGTAAAAACTCCATTGGTCGGCACATCATACCCCCCAGCCTTAAAGGGACACTCCACTTTTTTTGAAAATATGCTCATTTTCCAGCTCCCCTAGAGTTGAGCATTTGATTTGTGCCTTTTTGGAGTCCGTTCGGCTGGTCTCCGGGTCTGGCGCTGCCACTTTTAGCATAGTTTAGCACAATTCATTGAATCTGATTAGATTATTAGCATCACACTAAAAAAATAATCAAAGAGTTTTTTTCCCATTTAAAAGTTGACTCTTCTGTAGTTACATTGTGTAAAAAAAATCACAACTATTAATTTTTCATCGGTCTAGCCACACAATATTACTACAGAAGAGTCCAGTTTTGAATAGGATAAATATTGAATCTCTTTGGTTATTTTTAACGCGATGCTAATGGTCTAATCAGATTCAATGGATTATGCTAAGCTATGCTAAAAGTGCTAGCGGACCCGGAGATCAGCTGAATGGATTCCAAAACGGTAAAAATCAAATGTTTAACTTTAGGGGAGCTGGAAAATGAGCACACTTTCAAAAAAAGTGGAGCGTCCCAAAAATGAAAATCTTGTTATTAATTACTCACCGTCATGTTGTTTCAAACATGAATAAGCTCCTCCACTCTGCTAAACACAGACTAAGATACTTCGATAAATAATAGCAACCACACACCTTTCGATGCCCATTCACTTAGTATGTTTATCCTGTCAATTGTCAACTGTGTGTTTACAATCCTTTATCAAAATATACACTATTGTGTTCAACAGAATAAAGAAACTGACACAAGTTCAAAACAACATGAAGAAGAGCAAATTATGAAAAAAAAACATTATTTCTGGGTGAACTATCCATTTAATAATGCTTAATAACAAAAAAGCATCATATCTGTTGGCATTTCTTAGCACCACTGCAAAACAAAATCATAAATCATAAATCAACCGCAATGTCTGTACTTGAAATGCCGGCAATCTGAAGAACAATTCAATATAATGGCTATAAAGCCCATGCCAAATGACTTCATTGTGGTTTTGCAAGATGCAAACAAGTCCTGAATTCAGACAGCAGAGGAAAATATATGCTCAAACATTAGGACACTGCGGCTAAAACACGGGCCAATGGTTTAAATGCAAGGAGTCAGGCACCCTCACATGTTCCAGATCACTCAGACCCACTGAGAACTCCGACGCCTCGTCAAACATCTCAGAACCGCCCTGCATTAGAGACAAACCCTTGTTTTGCAAAACTGTGTGAAATTTAAATACATGCCCTGCACCTCATGTCCACCTAATAGTCAGGGTACACGTTTGTGTCCGTGTCAATGATACTGGAGGTTGTGCTTGCATTTAGGCATTAAGCAGATGTTGTCTACACCCCAAAAATACCAAGATGTGCGCATTTGCAATTTAAAATGTTAGTAATGTGGTTTCAGTGGTTTTATCCTTTTTCCGGGAAACATTTTCCAACTTCTGAAATCTCTAATCTCTGACAGGATATGACTTTCTCTTAAATGTGCTCATGAAAAGAGCTGCAAAGTTAAAAACATGTTTACATAACTAGCACAAAAAGTCGTAATTACCTAACACAAATCATTTATGACACTGTATCTAATGGCTATACAATGAAAGTGACATGTTAAATACCTGTTCGACCTCTCCTAATGTGATTGGCTGGGTCTGGTAGCGGGCGTTACTCCTGCGTGCCCGAGTGTCACTTCTAACCCGAGGACCATGGCCGGATGACTGCGCCAGGCGATTAAAGAGTGCCATCTTTTCTGCCAGTGTAAGCGTGGAAAGATCTGGCTCCTCCTGTATATCCTGTCCAGGAGATGTGTGGTGAGCTCGATTCATCTCCGCAGCCTCCTGAGCCAGCCGAACCTCTCTGGCCTGCTCCCTCACCATAGAGCTCTGCTGAGATGATGCCTGCAAGCTGAGGGACACACCCAAACTGTTTGATATAGAATACTTAATGTGTTTCAATTTCATTATATCATCAACTGGATCCTATATACATTTACTGTATATATGGCATGCATGCTTGGTATAAAATAAGTGATCATGAATTATGTAACAAATGAAAGTGTTAGACATTTTTAAAGGTCATTTAAACATATATTCATATTAATATAATATACATGCGTGCAGACAAACATGTCATGCTATGAATTTTTGTATATTTACGTATAGTGCCACAAGGGGGTAGTATTTCCTTATTTGAAGAATTAAACATGCATCTGTCTTACAAAAACAGTCAACTTTGTATTTTTTACTTTTCTACATGTACACATCTGTGCATCTATGCATTTGGAAGACACTTTAATCCAAAAGCAATTTTCAGTTTACACATTTTATCAGTATGTTTGTCCCCTGAGATCAAATCCATGACCTTTGCCCTGCTAAAATAATTTGCCATCAGTTAAGCTACAGCAACCCCTTTTATCCAAACGATCTTTCTTTTTTAGTGCTTTTCTAGATTTCAAAAAGCAAAGACACATTTTTTAAATGACACTCTCCTAAAAATGTTACAAGGTGTTACAAAATTTGTCACTGGGGAGGGTATTGTTACCTCAGAGGAACACATGGGTATCTTAGAGGTATACATCTGTACCAAAATGGACCTTTTCAAAAGGTACTGTCCCAGCAGTGGCAGTGCCCGAGGGGCGCAAATTCAAAATAAGTGTTCGGAGTGTCGTGTGTGGTTTGTAATTTCAAAATATGTGTTCTGCGTGTCAAGTGATCCTATGTGCATCACGTGTTTTGTCAACATAAGTGCCTGCTGCACACGCGTCAAAAATACGTTTATGATAAAAGAGACGCTCACGTTCACAAAATACACGCAAGACAATCCCTTAATAGTAAACTCTGATTACGCATGACATTATGCAAGTATCTGGCAAACGCGAGCGTCTCCTCCATCACAAACCCCCTAGACGCATCTGCAGCAGGCACCCACCCTGACAAGACACATGACGCACACAGGACCGCCCGACTCGCAGAACACACACCCCGAAAGCACGAACCACACACATGACGGGCTACATACATGTTGTGACGAACTTCGCATCGAGCGCCTTCGAAAAAAGAAGTCACCGGCCACCACTGCGTCCCAGTGACAACTTTTCTTAGTGCAGAGACTGACAAATATTAGTATTGATGGAAGTGACCATGCCCGGATTACACACACACACAGGCTCATGTGAGTGTTAATATGTTTGTTCCTGTGTACCTGCTTTTGGTTACAGAGCTGTGGATTATAGTGGGACTAGGGACACGTGCTACAGATGTTTGTACAGTCTCGGACTGCGACAAATTGCCAGGGACACTTTAATTCACACAGAGGATGAAGGAAAAGAGGGGAGACAAGGAAAAAAGCATGGAAAGAAAATGCATGAGAGAACTGAAAAACAACACTACATACACCAAATGAAAGAAAATGACAAGAAAGTTGATAATACCATGTTACGTGGCAATATATCTTTATGTTTCTCGCAAACCTTAAATACCTTATACCATTTTATGTTGCCTAAACCTAAAATTTTCTTTTTTTTCAAGGCGACATATTATGAAAATCTGACTTTTTCCATGTTTAAGTGCTATAATTGGGTCCCCAGTGCTTCTATCAACCTAAAAAGTGTGAAAAAGATCAAACCAGTAACTTAGTTTTGGTAAACCATTCCCTGCAAGCATGTGAAAAATTAGGTCATTGAAATTTAGCACCCCTTGTGATGTCAGAAGGGGATAATACAGCCCCTTAATCTGCACTATCCAACCACGGCATTGCTATTTAGTGCAGAGATCAGCTCATTTGCATTTTAACTCTTTCCCCGCCATCGACGAGTTTTCTCGTCAATTAAGAGAAAACGCTTCCGCAACTTTTACAACCCGGAAGTGTTGCCTCACGTGAAAGAGAAAGAACTCTGTGTATGTTTTAAAGATTGCTCTGAATCTGATCTCTATCAAAAGCCCTTCACAAAAATGGAATTATCTCTGCTTTTTGCTCAAATTTTTTTTTTTTTTTTTTTAAAGAAACCTACCCATATTTGAGAGGTGATAAAAAGAGAATTAATGAAGGTAGGATGAAACCTTTTTTTTTAAGCTGAGGGTCTGTTCTATCATTTGATATATTGTATTTTTATATATTTAAAGAACATTTTCTGAAAGGCATTAAACTTTTGTCAAAATCATGAAAAATGCAGCCCTTGCGGTATTTTGAGCTAGAACTTCAAATATGTACTCTGGGGACACCAAAGATTTATTCGACTTTTTAAAAAAAGTCTTGTGAAATGTCCCCTTTAAATGGTATTAAATTATAAGGTGGCTCTTGGGGGCTTTACCCAATAAATAAGATGTTTATCTCTCCCACAAAATTTTCCCACATACATATGCTTTCTGGAGGAGGCACGTATCAAACAATTAAAACTTACCTAGCAGCAATGACCACCTCCTCAGAGGTCACAGGTTGAGTACGGGAGCGATCATGACCTCTCCTCAGCCTCCGCTCCACGCCGGGATTACGACTCCACGACTTCAGAACTGAACCATCAGATGTTTTCTCTAGCTCCCTAAGAAACATTTACATTGATCAAATTAAACATAAATAAACTAAATAGCACTATACTGAATTTGACTTTGTAGTAATTTACACCAAGGAATTTGCCAATACTTTATTCTTAACTTCATAATTTACTTAAATGAGATAAGTTTGCATGCTGGCAATGCCAGTTATAATAAAATCAACTTTAGTGGATTTTTCTGTGGCATCTGTGTGGCATGTGTGAGTGTGACGTCACACACACACAAGTGTTTTAAACCATTTGCTTGTGTGGTTTTTTGATTTGGGTTAGGATGCTGTCTGTCGACGGCTCACTAAGAGGGTTTGGAACAGACACAGACACATTCAGGCTCGTCATACCCTAAAGAGAGAGCGCTTGGCAGCCACGCTCAGCTTTGCTCTCTCATCCAGCTTCTCCTCGTCCACTGGAAAAACACAAAGGAAAAGAAATGACTCAGAAGTGTTTTCATGAGAATAAACCCAATGACTTTCAGAGGACAACATGTGAAATGCTGAACACATGGTAAAACATTTCACAGGCTATTTTACTTTGTAAACACTCTTTTATAAGGTGCTACAGAAATAAAAATTTTGTTTCTGATTCTTGTCAACAGGCATTAAAATGTTTAAAATATAAATCTAAAATTACACATACAACTGGAAAAGCAAAACAGTAGCTTAGATGAAGCACAGCTTAAGTAATGCATTCTGCATTGGGCTTTAGAAAAACGGGGGTGGGGTACATAAACCCTATCAGCTTGCCATAAAGTCATCATAAAAACTGAAATTAAAAACTTTATTATTATCATTTTTTTTTTTTGTGGTATTTTTTACAAATGACATCTGTGAGCATTTTATTAAAGGTGCCAAAGAATGCATTGATACAATGTGGGGTACATCAACCTTATCAGCTTGACAAAGTCATCATGAAACTGAAATTAAAAACTTTATTATTATTATTATTATTATTAATTCATTTTTTAAAAATATTGTGGTATTTTTCACAAATGGCATGAGAATTGTTAAAGGTGCCAAAGAATGCATTGATACAATGTTAAATTGTTCTCTGATATCTACATAGAAGGTACACTCTAAAAAAAACAAACGGTGCTATATAGCACCAAAACAATTGCTTTGGATCGTAACGATAGAAGAACCATTTTAGTGCCATATAGCACCGGTGAAGAACCAGTGAAGCACCAGTGAAGCACCAGTGAAGCACCAGTGTAGAACCATATAGGGGCCATATAGCACCACATATGGTTCTACATAGCACTATATGGTTCTACACAGGTGCTTCACTGGTGCTTCACTGGTTCTTCACCGGTGCTATATGGCACTAAAAATGGTTCTTCTATCGTTACGATCCAAAGCAACTGTTTTGGTGCTATATAGCACCGTTTGTTTTTTAGAGTGTATGTGGCTTTATTAAGCAAAAATTATCCAAAAAATTACCTCATTTGAAAGGGTCATGAATTATTATGTTGAGCTCTACCCTGATTTGCTGTGTTATCAGAGCTTATTTTAGTAGCTCCGTGTGTGTGCAAACAGACCTTATGTTTGAGCCTGTATAAGATAAAGATACAAATTTTGAAGAATAATTTATTATTCAGAGACTGAAAATGGACATTTCTGAGTGGTAAGTTGTGTTTTTAGTATAGACCGCCAAAACGTATCTCTGTAATGTCAATAGTAGAACTTCAGCCTAAATTCTAGCATATAGCATTAACTAGCATATAGCGCTAACTTAGCAATCACAACTTTAATTTGGCATTGTAACATCATTGTAATTAATTTAATGTGTTTATGTCGACCGTAATGTCACAGTCAGTATTATGTTGAGATTGGCCTGTTTTCCAGCAGTCTTTTGCATGCATGGGGTTTACATATAAAAGGAGGAAACAATAGTGTTTGAGGCTCACGATATGTCATTACCATGTACAGATCTCTTATTATTAGGGATGCTCACATTGACCGTTTAACCGTTAACCGAAGGTAAGAATTTATGACCGATTAACATTAAAATAAAAAAAATATTTGTTAATACATGGTGCGTGTCGTCATGAGCCGACAGACATTTCGCCACTTTTTTTATCACTTTTTTGCACGTTCAAATTAAATATTTTGTTTTTACTAGTTTACAGACAACCGTCAACTGTATTTTTACTCAATGACAATTTCATATTAAAATCGTATAAGTTAACGGTTAATGTTCGGTTTAGAAGCTACGGTTGTCGGTCGGGAAAATTAACTGATATGAGCATCCCTACTTATTATTCATCTATGCTCTTTACTTCCGGTCACGGGGTATGGCAGGTGGGCGGGGATGGGGAAAAGATTGCAGGGATTAGTAAATAGCAACATGACCAAGCGATTCAATCAAATCTCGATGGACGAATTCAAGTCCAGCCCTACCTTTTTCATTTCAGAAGCCGTTTCACTTGGATATACGTCTCGGCGGAAAAATAAGACAATCGCTATTTCGGTTTCATTGTGATTTTAAAGGAATAGTTCAACCAAAATGAAAATTAGCCTATATTTCACTTACCCTCAAGCAATTCTAGGTGTATATAACTTTTTTCTTTCAGCCAAACACAGTCAGAGTTATAGCAAATAATACCCTGGCTCTTTTCAGCTTTACAAATGGCATTGAATAGTGCCCCATTTTTAAAGCTCCAATAAAGTGCATCCAACCATCAAAAACTAATCCATACAGTTACTAAATGTCTTCTGAGGTGAAGCGATGTTTTTTTTTTAAGTTGGTTAAGAGGTCAGCCTTTCTCCTGACCTTAACTCTCTTGTGAACATCCATATGCTTTTCCTGAAAAGAAGACATTTAATAACAGTATATGTAAGTTTTAAATGGATGAATGCGCTGTTTTGGAGCTTTAAAAACTCTCCTCCGCTATGGCACTATCCAATGCAATTATAAAGCTGAAAAGAGCAAGGATATTATTTAATGTAACTCTGACTGTGTTTGGGTAAAAAATAGGGCTGCACGATAAATCGCACGCGATTGTCATGCACAACTCGTCAGGAAAGCCGGTTCCTTGATTACTAGTAATAAATCGCCATCAGCTGCTTTCAGATGAAGCGGCATTTACTACAAAGAGCCGTAGTTCACTGACAAGCAGGGAAATATTGCATTCATAATGCGGATGAATCGCCTGCAATTATGAATGCAAGATTGTCTAGTTTTTTTTGTGAACTACAGCTCTGTGTAATAAATGCTGCTCCATCTGAAAGCAGCTGATGGCGATTTATTACTAAGAAACCGGCTTTACTGACGAGATGCGCATGACAATCGCATGCGATTATTTGTGCAGCCCTATTAAAAAAACAAGTCATATACACGTAGCATGGTTTGTGGACAAATAAAATATGAGCAGATGTTTTAAGGGTGAACTAACGAATATTATTTTGCAAAAAAAATCTGTATGAACTTTTTACTTACAATCAGTAAAGTTTTTTAAAGTCTAAGAGCAGAGGACATGCCTCCATAAACATTTCCAAGCCAAATCAGCAGTGTATTCAATGTATTAAATCATGCATTTTATTGTATTTATTTACAACAAACAGCCCCAAAAAGGCAATTTATATAGAATGAGATGGTATACAAACACACATCTGTAGGTTTTAAAGCTCACATAGCACATGCCGTTTCTGCATTTCTGATGTTAATCTGGAGTATAGAGTAGCATTACATTCTTTATATCTCCGAAAAGTCTTTAGTTTAATCAGATTTATAAAAGAAAGATTAGCTTTACAGAATCTTTCCGATAATGTACGAAAAAATGAAGAAGGAGGAGTTACTGCCGCGGGAGGAGCGAGTACGAGTCACGCAACACTATACAACACTGTTTAACTTATGATTCACCACATGTTTGTGTCATTTATATAATATGCACATGCTTATTTCCAACATAAGACAGAAGTCTTACTTACCGCATGCAACTCATGACCCGGTTGGGACTTTTCAATTAAATCCAGCGTTAAACAAACACACACGTAAAACTCCGCTGCTACCCCAGATAATAAACTATATCCATTGTTTTCATAAGGCTGGATTTCTTCTCCTTACATCCAAAAACACACTTCTTCTTTCGTGCCATTGTTGAGTTTTGAAATTAAACAAAGCTGTCGCGTGATGTGATGTTTGTAAGTTCTAGCGTCTCCCGCTGATTGACGAGTGGGCGGGGTTTTCTGGGGAAGTGCCCCATAAAAAGAAGCGATACGTATAAAAAACCCTGAAACATCAGCTGGTAATCGAAAAAAACTTTCCGAAACTTTCACGAACCCTGGTGAAGTGGATTCGGCATAGAAATACTCTGTAACACGCCCAACTGCTTTTTTGACACTTTGCCTACGTTTAGCATGAGGAAACAACTCTATAACTGTGTTAATAAGTCAGAATGCTTAAAATACCATTTAACCAACCCTTTAAATTTAGCTGACAGTACGTTATTCAACTATTAAGTTCTCGCTCACAATTCACGAAAACCCTACAACAAGCTGATCCCCTATTACACTTTCTATGAAACAGTGACTTTCTATATTAAAATATAACAGAGACCATCCTTCATAGATCAAAAATAGCATTTTCATGTACACAAAAGATTTGTGACTTACCCTCAGGGCTCAGTGGTTCAGGGCTTAGACAAGACCTATAGGAAGCAAAAATACAAAACTTAGAAAAAAGTTACAATTGAAGTTCAGACTGAGAAATTGACATCAACCATCCGACAGGTATGTGATAGTGCAAGTGCACGAAAAAAAGCCACAAAAGACTGAGAAAAAAGGAAAGTGGAAAAAATACACAAAGCAACAGGATTATTTGGTTGGAAAGCAAAGAATTAAAGAAAACAAAGAGCCTTTCATAGAAATAAACCTTTGAATTAGAGATCACTACACATAAAAACAAAATATCATTAAGGGAAATGCTCACTGTAATACAATATTAATGCTTGGGAAATTACACTACAGTTAGAAAAAACGAAATACTAGTTCTCAGAGGTGTCAAATGTTTTAATGTGATCAGGTTAAATAAAACCATTTTAAGTCACGTGTAAGTTGCACTCCAAACTAAAAATCAATACCGTGCATATATCTACCCATAAGGCCTACCGGTCTGTTTGTTTGCGTTCAGTTGTTGTGATTGGCTGAGTTTTAAACCTCTCAGATGTCTTTCTACTCTCAGTGGGACATATATATCTCATAGGCTGACGAGACGACCGATCTCTGCCTCTTTCACTTCTCCAGGGTACATCTGGAACTGCAGGCAGTCCCTTTGCCCTGTTTCATCACCAAATATAATTGAACGAAGCAGCGTTTAACACACAAAGATACGATAATAATGGATAATGCTGTATATTGTTAAAGTCAAAATGTACAGAATCGTCTTTTTGGCATCCTCAAGGTGTGTTAAGTAAACTGCTGAAAATCCTAAAAACACCACAAAAGCAATTATTTCAAATTTGCACACAGGTGTAACCAGCTTCTCTCAATCCAGAAAGACAAAGTTACAAAGCTTAGCCAAGGTAAGACAAACATAGACAAAAGCCATGGTTATTTACAGTATAAGCCGAGCAGCACATATCCAAGGAAAAGACCATAATCCGAATGATTTTTCTAAGATTAGTCTTTTCATTCTCCAAGCATTCGGATTAGATTGTTATGATCGATTAACTCATTTTTCCTTAAAACAAACTTGTTAGATGGGTTAGTACTGTAAGCCATTAGGGTAATGTACCACAACCTACAGTTCGGTTTTCCGGGTGCTTGCAACACTTTCCAGGTAGGAGTGCCGGAGCTTGGCCACTGAAACTCTGACATCATTGGACAGATGATCTCCATTGGGCACTTTTTCCTGATAGGCAGCCTCTCTAGGGATTTGATGAGGAGCAGCCTTTTGGACACTTCCAGCATCTGACATGGAGTGAGGGAGGGGTTTGGATGAACTTGGCCCCCATCCTCCACTGGAGGCTTGTGTTTGAAGTGGTGCATAACTTGATCCTTGCTGATGAAAGAGGTTAGCATCAGCCCTCCTTTGGGCTTCTTTAGTTTTTAGATGCATAGACTCTGCAGCCTGAAGTCGGGATACGTGCTCGGTGTAAACTCGCGCTCCACGCCTCCCTCTAGGGTCTTCCGCAACACCCTCCCTTTCACGCCCACTGATCCCTGGTTTTGCCTCCATGTTGTCGGCATATGCACGGCATGGCTCCTCAATGCTTTTTTCCTTCCGTCGAATCTCGGAGGGTAACACAGCTTTCTTGCTGCGCAGGAGACCAACCGCCCTCCCGTCTTGTTGTTCCTCCATTTTGTATTCTGCTTTTTGAACCACCTCCTGGTTCTCATGTGCATGTTTGAAACCAGGTTCGCAGGCCATAGAGAAGTAAAGATGTCGATCCTCTAGATCTTGATGGGTCATTTGTGTGGCTGGAGTATCAGTTGAATGATATCGAGGGAATGACTGGGGAACCTGGTTGTAAGCACGACCCTCTGTTTTGGAGCCCAACTTTGGACTCTTGTGAAAAGGCTCCTCGCGGGCAAGTCGCTCCCTAACTCGGATTCTTCAGGAGAAGAGAAAAGAAGTCTCACTTAGAGGAAAAATCATTTCATAGTTATCGACCCTGCAAGAAAAGACGAATTAACGGCCCTGGCTATGAAAATGAGCAATTTCGAAGATATAAAAAAATCTGCTCATTTTTTCAGTGGTCGACATAATGAGAACCATATGACAAATTCTGGCATTCACTGTAACAAATCAAGCAGCAACACAAATCAACCATGATATTGAAAACAACTGAACCATACCGAAACAATCTCAGAATAGTTTAACTCAAGAATAATGGTCAGTCGTTTAGATTAGAAAAGACTCAGCTTCTGGGGGATAAATAAATGTATTGTGTGAAAAGCAGCCTTAAAGGGACACTCCACTTTTCAGAAAACACGCTCACTTTCCAGCTCCCCTACAGTTAAACATTTGATTTTTACAGTTTTGGAATCCATTCAGCTGATCTCTGGGTCTGGCACTACCACTTTTAGCATAGCTTAGCATAATCCATTCAATCTGATTAGACCATTAGCATAGCGCCAAAAAACAACCAAAGAGTTTCGACATTTTTCCCATTCAAAACCCGACTCTTCTGTAGTTACCCCGTGTAATAATCAAGGACTTTGCTGCTATACCATGAGTGCAGCAGGCGCAATAATATTATGCAGCGCCTGAAATAGTCCCCTTGGTAACTTTCAATAGTAGGGGACTATTTTCACCTGCTGCGTAATATCATTGCTCCTTCTGCAAAGTCCTTGATTAAAGGACAAGTTCGGCATTCCACACTTAAAGGAACAGTATGTAGGATTGTGGCCAAAACTGGCATTTCAATCACAAAACTTGTGTCTAAAACTGGTACTGCAATCACACAACTGGTGGCCAATACACAACATGACAACATAAACATCAGTTGAGGGCTGCAACTCCACTTTTTAAATGACAATATGCTGGCCGGACCATTGTTGTGAGTGATATAAGTATTTGAAATGAAAATGATTTCTTAATGTCTAGTGACATATCAGGGCCATTTTATGATTAATTGATATAAATTTCTTACACACTGTTCCTTTAAAGCCCCGTTTTCAGATTGTTTATGGCGAAATAGAACGGTTTTGACTGAAATTTCGACATATGCCTCAAGAATTTTCGAGTGTTTGTGTTTCACCTCCCACCTCTACAATGGGTTGATAGGTGCACTGGAACAATCCTTCCTAAAATGCTTTAAACTTTCGTTTACAAAGAAACTCACCGAGTGGCCAGGGGCGCCCACCGATATGCCCACACAAAAATCGCTGCAAAAGATGCTTTCCAAGTGTAAAATACCGAACTTGTCCTTTAACACGTCAGAATGAGAGTATAGTTCCTCGCCATATCTGCCTAGAAAATCACAACTTTTAATTTTCTGTCGGTCTTAGTACACGATGTAACTAGAAAAAAGCCAAGTTTTAAATATGAAAAATATCGAAACACTGATTATTTTTAGCGTGATGCTAATGCTCTAATCCGATTCAATGGATTATGGTAAACTATGCTAAAAGTGGTAGCGCCAGACCCGAAGACCAGCTAAATGGATTCCAAAATGGTAAAAATCAAATGTTTAAGTTTGGGGAGCTGGAAAATGAGCACATCCCCAAAAAAGTGGAGTGTCCCCCCAAACCATAATGACGAAAGCAAAAAAGCATTTTTTTCATATAATGTGTAGCTATGGGCATCCTACTACAGTGTGTTAACCATCAGATTTCACAAAGCTAAACAATTTTTTTACATACAGGTGAAAGTGGCTGAGTTGAATGTGGTTTGCTGCCAAACTAGCTTACTTTGTGATGACTCCATCTTTACATTCAGGTCAGAGTCAGCAGAAAAGTCTAAGCTCTCACAGGGATGGGCAGATTCTCTTATCAGAATCATTTGCAATAAGTGCACTGCCGATGCAGTAAAAAGAAACGTGTGAACATTTTGTATTAAAATATTTTACCGATCCTAGCTACATATTTGTCAACTACCTAGTCCTGACAAAACACTGCCCTACCTGTCCGAGCAGCCTAATATAGCAAAAACAAAGTGAGGGGCAGAACTGTCCATCTTTAACTCCATTCACACAGCACTTTGATCCCAGAAAATTTCCGTCAAATTGGTAGAGAGCCTTCTTCTGTGTGAACACAAAACACTTTCTGTAAATGTTTTGGGATAGCTACCATAAAGGGGACCTTGCAACACTGGCGTAACATTTTAGGGCTGTGCAAAAAATTGCCTGCGATTCTATGCGTGTTTCATCAGTAAAGCCAGTTCCTTGATTAGTAGTAAATCGACATCACCTTCTTTCAGATGGAGCGGCATTTACTACACAGAGCCATATTTCACAGAGAAGCTAGGCAAAATCGTATAGATTATCTGAGTTAATTTTCCTCTATCATGAAGACGATTTTGCCTAGCTTCTTTGTGAAATACAGCTCTGTGTAGTAAATGCCGCTCAATCTGAAAGCAGGTGATGGCAATTTACTACTAATCAAGGAACCGACTTTACTGATGAAACGCACATGAGAATCTCAGGCAATTTTTTGCACAGCCCAACAACATTTACAGAAAGTGCTGTGTATGAACAAAGACAGAAACAATGCTTTAAGGGGCATGCCGTAGTGAGGATGTGCGTAGAAGAAGTTATTGATCAGCTCTTTAAAACGAGGGATTTACATGTAGATTTACATTCATAATGACAAATGTCTGATACTAGACTGAAGCAGAGATCAGGGAGCTCGTCACTATCTTTGCTGAAGCTGAAAACATTCAGCATTATAAAAGAATCACACTTCACATATAAGCTTATAATAAACAAATGCACACACATGGTTTTTCGAGAGAGCGAAATCACGGATAAGCAAACTTCAGACGCTGCAAAGAAAAAATCTACTTAAGTTTAGGACTGTAAACACATCACATGTCTTTATGGAATCTGTACGGCAAATTATTGGCAGTGTGAAAGAACCAAAAAACAAACGATCCCGGACAAATCACGGACGCATTTTCCAGGTATTTTCCGTAATCCCTGTGTGAAAAAGGATTTTGTCTTTGTACAGACCTTTGACCAATAGACAAGACATGAGAGATTTTGAAACTTTTTGCAGAGCTTACATATATAAATAACACAGAAAATCTCATCTTTTTAACTTCTTCTTGGCAATTTCTCCCTCCTGTTGTCCACTGTCAAAAAAGTCACTTTGCAACCTTTTTTTTTGCACCTGCTCTCCAATGTCAAAGCGTGATATCCAGCAGCTAAGCTGGGTTTAAGCCACCCCTAACAAAAGTGATACAAAAAGGTTCGACAACCCAACCACACTGCACCCAACCATGTCCGTTTTCAATTTTCATCCACTTCCCTGACAGCTGCTAAAGGCTGTGTCCTCTGACAAAGAGGAAAGATTTTACAAAGAGCAAGATTTCTCTTTGGAATAATGCACCAAATATTTCATGAGTAGACCGTATAAATACCAATTAAGTAAATAGGGTACATTTTAAAACTTTCATTGTAAATGAATAAAAAGTTGATAACAGGATAGTGAAACACAGTTAGAGCATCTACAATAGTTGGGTGTCCATCAAAACGTGAAACTAATCTTTTTAAAATTTGCAAAAAAAGAAAAAGAAAAAAACAATGCGAATTAGGTGCGTTTCCATCAAGTTGTTCAAGCAAATGATGGTGTTCTTTTGAGCCGTTAACTCAAAGAAGCATTATGAGAATAAAACAAACACTAAAAAAGGACACAATACCTACAAGTTACCTATATATTTGATATATTACGCTTATGTAAACACAGGATAGTGCAAAAAAAAAATCCTTATTTCATCACTCTCTATACTACACTTCTGTCTACTGGTATATCGCAGTCAGCAGAAACTGGCAAGAATCTAAAATCAAACCACTACACACTACTAGAGTCTGAAGGGGTTATGAGAGAAGAAAAAGAAAAAAAAGCAATGCAAAATGGCAACACAATTTGCATGTGAAATGATTTCCAGAAAACCTGGCTCTGATGCACTGCATGACTAATGAAGTTATCACACTCTTCATTTGACATACTGAGAAAATGCAGGCCCGATGATTTGGGTTTACATTCATGTCAAGTTTGATGACTCATAGCTCAACATTTTTCTCTTCCAGCACAGTATACAAACTCTAATGAGCAATCCTTGTTTTTACAGAGCCAAATACTTAAATGCATAAACAATATGAGGATATTAACCGAGGGTAAAATCGCTCACAGACACACACGATCTCACCAGACTGTGACTACTTGCATATTAGAAAAAAACGTGACCCTGCCTGTGAAAACCCAGCTGAAGTCATTTTTTGTGTGATTTACGGTTTTCCCACATAATTTAAAGAAAATTCTGTAAAAATATAACCTTGATATTTTTAATATTGACTGAGTAAGGCCACATCAAAGAATTTAAGTGAAATCAAACTTGCATGCTCCTGATCTCATTATAGATCATGAGATCTGGATTTCACAGACAGGGTCACAAATGGCTCAAAAAGTTCAAATTCAAACCAATAGTATTTGTTAACAGCGTGGAATAGGATGGGTGGTAGAAATATGTGTATGGCTATTTTGTTACTGAGATGATGGGCCCAACTCAAAACCACACCCTTAGCCCTCCAACTTAATAGTATCAAACATCATGGAATATTAGATTTAATACTATTTTTTGTTAGACAAACACCTATGACCTACAGTAAATTTGTACAGTACAAATGTAGGGGAGAGCGGGAGGCGAAAGTACCATTTTTCAGAAAAAAACTCATTTTAAAAGATAATGTTTTAGACACAGATATATTTTCGCTGTGGTCAATAACTCACAACTGTGGTCTATCAATACAAATGTAAAACCACTTCAGTATAAATTTACTTTAAACATAAGTAGTGACTACCTGCAGGGACGAAAGTAACACAAAGCATTCACAAAACTCATCTGGGTAATATACTTATGCCGCAATAGGTAGCCTGTCTGGAACCGAGCAGATTTTAAACCACCATACTGTATGACACTTGCATTACATGCGAACGGCCCCTACGCTAATAGGATTTTATTTTTCTCTCCCTGTCTCGACCCCGAGGACAATAAGACAAACAGACCCAGTTCCTGCTGCTGTGAAGGTCATCACACCCAGATCTACTGGCTGTCCTTCAACGTGATGCCCGCCGATACGCGACCAACGACCACCGGCTGAACCAGTTTAATCCGCTTACCTGTTTCCTATCCCTATCGTGTTTAAATATATAACTATATATTAATCTCTCTCAAGGGTTTTTGTCCTCCTAGGATTTTTCTCCTAGGGGTTTTTTCATCCCCGGGAGAGTCAGCCAACTTTGGCTTAACTTAGCACTTTACTGTATACCAGGGGTCTCAAACTCAAACTGGCTTGGGGCCATTTCTAAGACAGAAATTTCATCGGGGGGGCCGCAGTGCTATTTTAACGTTCAGTACAATATTTCTGTAAATGTCATGTTTTATTTCTATTATTTAATGTATAATAATACTTGAAAATATATAAGCAGTGGTTTTATCTTTTTAATATACATTACTTTATAAAAGTAAGTACATTTTTTCTTGACCTTATCTTAACTAAGACCTATTATAACCTTGCAGTAAACTAACAAATTAAATTTCTGTATACATTTATAAACTATTATAAAAAATTACCACCAGTAAGTGTTTCTGTTTTGATTTATTTTGGATTGTTTTCGGTCATAGTATAGACTTCATTATGTTCTTTGTTATTTCAGTTTTAATTAATTTTCTATTATATGTGGGAAAATATTAATAAGTGAAAGTGATCCCATAACTTTTGAATGGGTAGTTCATGTTATATAAGCTAGTTGGACAGAAAAAAATAATAATACTGCTCTATGTGTAATTGAATAGTAAGCTTAGCTACATGATAATATATTATACTTCATTATATATAGCAGTATACATACTTTTATCTTCTGTACATTTCTCAACATCTTTTCTCTTTTCTTAACCTGGGCACTTTGATGGCTCTTTTCTTATCTGTAGTTTAAAATGTGTTGCATTACATCTACCGCTCTGCCTCTCTATGCGGTGTCTCCATTAGATGCTGTGACTATGAAGGTATATTTGGTGCAAAACAACTGCACACCTGTGACAGTGGAATTTGTATTTGTAGAGATTATCCACACATGTGTATCAGTAAATTTGAAGTCACAGATGAAGATTTGCAAACTTGTAGATTTTTTTTCTTTTCCTCAAATACAACACAACAGTTACACATTCACAAATCCTTCAGTGCAGCTGCACAAATCCCATTTTACAAATCACAGATTAAGAAACTCACAAGCTCACGTTTTTTGCTACAATTGCTGCAGTAAATATGGTGCAAAACCTACTTGAACACCTGCATCAAAGTATGTGAAGTCACGCACAAATTTTGTACATTCGCAAATCAGTTTGTGCATCTGTGCGATGAGAGTTGCATGTGTGTAAAAAAAAAATTTCACAAATATTTGTTTATTTTTGAAATATTTTCTAGCACAAACACAAGTACATAAATACAACTGCTTGAATCTGCTGCTACGAGTTTCAAACACTCTTTTTCGTGTGCTCTCTGTTTTGCACCAAATATCTCGAGATAAATGGTGCGAAAGTGATTTGTATACCTGTAGGCTATGTTCAGCACTTCCCACTAGGTGGCGCCCGACACTCACTGAAGCAGAGTTTATTAATTTTCCAGCAATGTTTCAGCAAGGTAAATCGCCTTTATCAAGATATTATTTTCACCAAGTGGAGAACAATATAAATGGGAGTGCTAATTATACACAGATGAAGGTAATTACATACAATATTCCAATGATTCATTAGTAAACAAAATATAAGTTTCATAAATCTCAAACCATCAATATAAGTAGATAAAAAAATACAAGCAGCAAATACACACATAGGCCTACATTTAAATAAGATACCAAATGATGTAAGTCCCATTCATTTTTAATATCATAATACCTATAAAAACAACCCAAATCAAAATCTACTTTTAAACCATGTGTGGACAATGTTCGCATTTAATATACCTAAAAGGCCTCCTGTCTAAGTAAAAATTGGTCCAACTCACCTCACCTTCTAGATGAAAATACCCTTTCAATTCCTATATACAATAATGAAGTTATAGGATGATTAAGTTCAACAAAATGCAGTGCTAATGGAAGGTTCATATTTCTGCATATTATTGCACTCTGATGTTTCACGATGCGTGTTTTATACTCTCTATTTGTTCTCCTACATATGATTTTCAACAATGACAGTGTTAAAGTGGTTTCTGTTGGTATAGATGGAGAAGAGAGGTCCGATCTAACTAATTTATCTCCTAGATTACATTCACCTATATTCAGTTAGCCTATGTTTACTTTACTGACACAGCAATGTGCCCTGGATGGTAAAATAATTATTTCAATGTATTACTAATAAACAACACAAGTCTTGTGCATACTGACATGGTTTGACATCTATAGTTATTTGATTGCTTTGAAGTCATATATGTAGAGCAGAGAAATAAGACATTTTTTTCTGGGGTGCATGCCCTAGAAAAATACATATGGACCTTGGTATTTATAAAATAGTCTATAAGGCCCTGCTCATGGCAAGAAGAATCCACGCTCAATAGTGTATTACGAGCTGAAGGTTTTTTAAACGGATCCATATATAAAAAATTACAAGCTACCCATAAGTCTAAAAAGATGATTTGTTTTTGTTTAGCATCCAGTGTAAATGCTAAGAAATCAGAACAACTGTTTAGATAATAATAATTTCAATTTAGTTGTTCATTGACCTTATTCAAATAGTAATAAATAATCATCCAAATTAGTATATTAGAAGAAAAGCATATATCTTATTTAAATGTAGGCCTATGTGTGTATTTGCTGCTTGTATTTTTTAATCTACTTATATTGATGGTTTGAGATTTATGGAACTTATATTTTGTTTACTAATGAATCATTGGAATATTGTATGTAATTACCTTCATCTGTGTATAATTAGCCCATTAATTACTCCCATTTATATTGTTCTCCACCCGGTGAAAACAACACCTTGACAAAGGCGATTTACCTTGCTGAAACATTGCTGGAAAATTAATAAACTCTGCTTCAGTGAGTGTCGGGCGCCACCTAGTGGGCAGTGCTGAACAAAGCCTACAGGTATACAAATCACTTTCGCACCATTTATCTCGAGATATTTGGTGCAAAACAGAGAGCACACGAAAAAGACAATCTTTTGAAACTCGTAGCAGCAGATTCAAGCAGTTGTATTTATGTACTTGTGTTTGTGCTAGAAAATATTTCAAAAATAAACAAATATTTGTGAATTTTTTTTTTACACACATGCAACTCTCACCGCACAGATGCACAAACTGATTTGCGAATGTACAAAATTTGTGCGTGACTTCACATTCTTTGATGCAGGTGTTCAAGTGGGTTTTGCACCATATTTGCTGCAGCGTTTGTGGCAGAGAGCGTGAGCTTGTGGGTATCTTAGTCTGTGATTTGTAGAGTGGGATTTGTGCAGCTGCACTGAAGGATTTGTGGATGTGTAACTGTTGTGTTGTATTTGAGGAAAAGAAAAAAAATCTACAAGTTTGCAAATCTTCATCTGTGACTTCAAATTTACTGATACACATGTGTGGATAATCTCTACAAATACAAATTCTACTGTCACAGGTGTGCAGTTGTTTTGCACCAAATATACCTTCATATGTGACTGACTTAATGATGTGAACTAAGCCCACCGCAGCTCGATCTTCTCTGAGTAACAGCTGAGTATCCACCCGGAAGTAACAAATCTTCTCTGGACAAACACTACAAAGTCCCGACCAGATTAACTGATCGCATGGTGACAATGATATGATTGACGCGAGGTTCAGTTGAGGAATTAAAATCCGATCACGCATTCCGTTATCCTCGACATCACGGAGCGTGCGCGGTTCATGGCTGCGTAGCAACGGGTGACGTGACCCACGCCACGGAGTGCAACTTCCGCTCCCGAGCACTTTGGAAAGTAAATGCTTTGACTCGTTTTAACGCGTTGTTAGACGCGACATGTGAACGAACACTAGAACGTTTAAATCAAAAATCAAATGAATATAAAACAAAGTGAATGAAAATGTTTCTGCGGGCCAGATTATGTTATATTTTTGAAAGGTGACGCGGGCCGCAGAGAGGGGGAGGGCGGGCCGCAAATGGCCCGCGGGCCGGGAGTTTGAGACCACTGCTGTATACGTTACATTCTTACTACGCTCGCTTGTACGGTTTATTCTTAGCCGCTGTTGTCTTCTTCTTATATTATCTATAGATTGTTCTGTGTTTTTCCCTACATCTATTCATGTAAAGCTGCTTTGAAACAATTAACAATTTTGAAAAGTGATATATAAATAAAATTGAACAACAAAACAAGATAGATTTATGTGTTACACATGTTTTTATTAAATATACATGACTATGACCTCGTTAATATGTAACTGCAAACATATTTTGTATTTAAATTTCAGTTTTATCAAATGTTAACAGTACAATCTTAAATTGTTGAGAATAGAATATTTTTTAACAGTTTTGAACACTATGAAAAAGAAATTAAATCAAATTGGAATGACATTCAATTTTTAACATATACAACAGTATTAGCAGCGGGACACAAGTAACACGTATTACTTTCATCCCGACAGGACCTCTTTACATTTAAACCCGATTTACTTTTATTTTGAAAAACTCTGAGAAGTCAAACTTCTGGATGTGTTAGGTCTCTTTATAACCTGTAGATTGATCAGTTTTGTAACACATTGCGTTATAAGAAAATAAATTGCTTTAGGAATTTACATTTCATTGTTAAATACACCTTTCTGGATCTACACTCTGAAAATGGTGTGTAAATAACGCGATATTTGTCAGGTCTGTCAAGGATTTCGGTGCTTAAGATGCTGTCATAGTTTGGGATGTAAATGTTATCAGGGCTCGGAGAAAATCGATTTGTTACTTTCGTCCCACATTACTTTTGCCCCGGTTCTCCCCTACTATACATGTACCAAAAGATTGTTTAATCGCTGTTAACATTTTATGAATAAATAATAAATAATAAAACTGCATTTAACAATAATCATGAACATCTTTGCATATTACCCATTTTTCTTCCATTGTAAAAAGCATTTTCAGTTTCATTGACATTTCTATCAGAATCCCTGGTTAGGAAACCTTGGCCTACACCAAGAAGAGAAAAATCCCAATCCAATTAGTTTTAGTGTCACCTGTGGACTGCTTAATGCATACTGATCATGGAAACGGCAAGCCAGGCTTGAAATCATCACGACAGCCTGGGAATTTCTGCGTGCTGGAAACCTTACAAATGTACAATTATCTTTTCAAGCGACAAAAATTGTATTTCTTAAAACTCCAAAATGGGACTAGAGATGGTTTGAGATCGGGCCATGAGGTTAGGTGGGACCACCGTTAAGGGAAGGGTGCCAAACACACCCAAACATTCCAAAAGTAAGGTACCTGGAAGGCCAGTTGATCGGAGTGAGGGTGTCTCCTTCCGAATCAGTCTGGAGTGACCATTGGCTGGCTGACTGGCTATGGGAGCTAAATGCATTTGGAAACACCCAAGAGAGTGAACCACTCAATTGTTGAGCTTTTTTAACCCAGATAAAAAATAAGTAGGACATCTGGGCCAAACCACACAAACTGAGCTGATCTTGCTGGGAATTGGAATTATGAAAGCCATGTCCTCAAGTGCTCACATTAACAAATCAATCAAGATTTATACTGACGTTATGAATATGCACTGGGTATTTCCTGAATATTATTTTTTATCATATTCGCTTGTATTATTTCTGGCTTGGCGTGCGATGAATCTTCGTGTTAGGAATTTTATTTCACTTGAATCCTTTGGAATTAAAGCGCTTGCCAAATTAAGCAACACATCTCAATAGAGCTATGACCCATGCCTTTAGGAATTAGCTTCCAAAAAGGACAGTGAAGGTCAAGGCTAATGGACATTGTGTCATATTGTACAAATCCCACCCATCTTAAGGGAGTTGTAGAAATACTCCTAACAGTATATGGGCCAAAACCATTTTCTTTAGGGAAAAATACCTGTGAAAGACAAATTCAGGGAAAACCAGGCCAACATTCTTTCCAAAAAGGAAGGGAGAGAAAAGACACCGAGCAATAAAGAGCAACTATGACCACTTCACACATTATGTGCCACACATTCAAACAATATGGTCTTTTGTACCTCTTGCATATATACAAGAGTCAATATATGTATATATATGTATATATATATATATATATAAAATTATGTATATCTGAACAGACTCACCCTTGTTTGTGCAGGATATTTTGAGACTGTTGCTCAATAAACAGGTCACCGGGAGATGCTCCCTGTTTGGGAGATGGCATTGTGACCCTTCTACCTGCAACGGGTGAGCCGGGAACTCCCATGCCCCCTGGGACTCTGGCGGACCCAGACACATCCATATATGTTGCAGATGGGTCAGGTGCAACCCCTCCACCTCTATGCAATCTATCCCTTTCTTGTGCCCTCCTTTGGTTCTCCAGATTCATCAACCTCTCACGCTCAGAGAGAGAGTCTTTACGTTCCCATGTGTACTCTGGATCTGTTCGGATGTGTGAGCTGGTCTTATCTTCATGAGGACTAGGTGTGTAAGCATTATGCTCCGCCACCTCTTCTCCTTCTGCCTTTGTCCTGCGTTGTCGATCTGAACCGTCAGGCTCTTTGGAGGTTCTGGAGAAGCGAGGTGTGTAGCTGGTGTCCGTTTCTTGATCCAGAGAGATACCGTAACGCTCGGCTAGCTGACGTCGCCGCTCCGCCTTGTAGCGGGCGATGCGTTCGGCTTTAGATTCCAGATCCGGCGCATGAGTGGTGTCAGTGCTGTAGGCAGACTCGGAGTGGATGGTGTGGGTTCTGGACTGAACGTCTGTGTTGTGCGTTTTTGAGAAGTTTGGATCGTTTTTGCCATAGTGCTGAAGAGAAACTGTAAGAAGATACTTTGCTCAAGATTCATTTTGCACTGACTAACTTTATTACATTTTTACTATGTTTATTAATATTTTCAAGGACGATAATCTAGCCAAACAGCATTTCTGACCTGAACAGGGGTCACAGGTGTCTGCTGCACGGGTGTATCTTGGAGTGTCCTCCTCTAGCAGCCGATTGGTCACCAGACCAGCACAACTTGGGAGATTTTGGAGAACTTCACTATCAATACCCTCCAGGCGCCTTGCAATACGCTCTTTTCTAGAAATAAAAGTAGTGCAAGTGAACATTACTTCAAGATCTTAATATATAAGAAAAAATTAAGCACACAAGTTATTTTTTTCTCACCTGTTCATGTCCCAACTCTGACTTGTGCTTATACCCTCAAAACGTTTCCTTAATTCTGAGACTAAAGAAAACGGAGAAAAAAAAGGGTGGGATGTTTCAAATATACTATGAAACCAAAAACATACATCATGCACTTCTACATTTTAAGTATGCAAAGAAGCAAATAAAGCGTTAAATGTATTGCACCAATACAACACTCTTAAAAATAAAGGTGCTTTATGATACCATAGAACAGTGCTTCCCAATCCAGGTCCTTGAGGACCCCCTCCCAGAAAGTTTTAGATGTCTCCTTATTTATATATAAAACACCTGATTCAACTTATCAGCCTCCTTCCAAAATGGTAAACATGTTTCCCTAACAAGCTGATGAGTTAAATCAGGTGTGTTAAATAAGAAAACATCTAAAACATTCTGGGAGGGGGTCCTCAAAGACCAGGATTGGGAAACACTGCCATAGAAGAACCAAATGGTTCCATGAAAAACCTTTAACATCTAAAGAACCTTTTTGTTTGTTTATAAAATAGTAAGAATTTTTTTTTTCGTCTAAGATCCTTTGACTGAATGGTTCTTCAAGGAACCAAAAATGCTTCAATACATTTGCTGTGAAGAACAATTGAATCACCTCTATTTTTAACAGTGATCCATAGGGGCACCATTTAAAAATACAATTCAATAAGACAAAAGAACTGGAATGAGTTATAAAGCATTATCCCAAAATACTATAGGAATAACATGGTGAAAGATTCTCTTTTTGTTTCTTTGAAATCATGACCTAATGTTCAGAATTATTTTTGGTAATTGTGTCACTGTCGATACAATTCCTATTACTGTCTGGGTGACAGAAGCCCAGCATGTTCCTTGAAACTAAAGCTGCTTACACTAAATCCTCAAGTATGACATTAGCTTGGTGACCAACTGTGTTTCCCAAAGGGGCAACCTTACAATCTCTATCATGAAGCCAAGACGGAAGTGACTTAAACTGCAATTCATCGACTGGCCGCTAGAGGCTGTCTCCAAAAGGAAGTCAATCCCCATAGACCCCCATGTTAAAATGCCCAACTTTACAGAAGAAATAAATATGTTTACAGCCTGGTACAAAAAGTTTTTTTGGTCTATAAAGCTAATTTGGACCTTCATGACAACTGTGAGGGCGGTGGATTTTTTTGTAACTCATCCATTTAAATAATATTAAGCCTCAAGGTGGTCGCACACTGGACAAGAAGCGCCACGCCATGAATCTATAGACAGAACACATTATTTTCTATGAATGTACGCACACTGGTGGCACACTGGCGGCGGATGTCCGCTGTGACTCTGGACGCTGCTCAAATCCCTGTCGCACCACAAAGCGCCACTCACATAGATTAAAATTAATTAGCATCATATTTGTCCCTAATCATTAGCGATTAATATTGGCTGCTCACGTATATTTTGCATTTTAAAGTAGACGCTATTTGACTAAGCTCGCGCTATTTAATTTGCACGTCCGCCGTACGATACCTCAGAGTTGTCCTAGACGCAATGGGGCGCTTCTTGTCAGGTATGCAATCCCCCTTAAATTTCTGCATAATTAAGGGCGTGGCCACTTGAGAACTGCTGTCACTACCGTCGAGCTAGGCCGTGTAGTTTCAGCAACCAGCCACCTCAGCTCAACCTATGTCCCACCTCTTTACCCATTTAGGTTATCCGTGAGTGATGCGCGGTGACGCAATGCCAAGATGGTGATGGAAGGCCCCGACAACTATAGTGGGTATGCACGTGATGTCACCTTCGGCGAAAGTGACTGCGGTTACGCCCACTGAGTGGCAAAAGATAGAGGGCAGCATTTGTGTACAGTGTGAAATCAGCGAAAAAACGGTGAAAAGGCATCTAAATGGGAAACAGCTGTTGTGCGATAGAATGTACTAACAGATTAACAAGAATTCAGAGCAATCGTTTTACAGACTGCCAAAAAACACATAAAGAAGAAGTAAATAGATAGTTCATGCCAACGTCCACAGACCACAGGTGGGTTGACAAGTTGCTAGGGTCACTATCAAGCAAAGGTTTTACTTTCTACTTAAAAGTATTTTTTCATTTGTATTTTATTCATGTTTTTCTTTGGAAAACATACATTCCAAAGCATATTATCATAATTTTGACTATTACATTTCATAAATACAAGTTTTTGTTTTACATTTAAGATTTAAGTACATTAACATACTTTAACTCAAGTAAAATTACACAATTTTAATGTAATTAGGTATTAAATACATTTTAATATGCAATATAGAAGAATACACAGTATGATTCTATGCTTTAGAATGTAGTGAAGTAAAAATTTTCCCTCAAACACCGTTATAAAGCACAGATGCTTGGAAAATGTAACTAATGTCATGGACATTAGGCCCATATATTTTTACAGTCTATGGTGTTTTACCTAATCAAAATTAATATCTCACTAACTGATGTCATAAGGTAACCATGAAAATTTGTATAGATGCCACATTGGCTGCTGAATCATATGCTAACGGCACCACCATATTACTGAGGTTAAGACCGCCCTATAAACAAAAAAGTGAATGGCGGTTTTAAATAAAAGCATAATAACATTTCTCAAATAATTTTAATCTAAGCGGAGTAAAAACACATTCAAAAACAACACTTAATAAACAAATTAATAAACAAGGATAACACAACTATAGGAGAATGATGCAAGTGAAAGAGAAGTAAAGCTAAAAGATATTATGAAAGAAAACACGGCAAAGAAAGCACAATTACAGTTAGCCGCATATGTACAAATGATCTACTGTTAATAATAAACACACAGATTTATGTTAGTTAAGTGAAAGCATTTTACATTTTTAAAAGAAATCCATTTAAAAAAATTATAATATGTATTAATGTCAGTATTAATTTAAAGAACAATTTATAATCATACAAGAGCAAAAAATATTATTTTGTAGCTTACCAGAATTAAGATGGTCTTGTGAGAGCTTCATATAATCACATTTACTCATTTTCTGAACTCTAAACAGATTCTTTGCTCTTTCTTACACACAACTATTCTATTTTGAGAGCCAATAAACAAGACTACTTGCTCAAAAACAGGTGGTCATCAGCAGACCAACCCCCATTACCCCATGTGTCTAAGACCCATCAAAACAATGTAAGTGAGACAACAAACTGGCTTTAACAACAACGTTATAGGTAAAGTGAAAATGCAGATCAAGGAATGACTACCCAGTCTCACGTAGATGCGTATAAATAGCACGAAGGGTAAAAATCGTGTAATACATACGCCAAATTCCACTTTGGGGTGCATATGATACGCAAATCCTTCCCATTCACTTAAACGGTGCATCTTTTTTGTCATTATATTTATTGGTTTCTCAATTTTTTTCTGTTTTTAAAAAAATTTTCGCTTGGGTTTAGGGTTAGATTTGAGATTTGCTTAATGAGGTTATTTAATATACAGGTTTCTCCATGTTTTTGTCCATATTTAAGCCATGGTCGCTTGGAGTTTGGGTTAGAGTTGGGGTTTGGATGTCATTTTTATATAACAAATAGTTGTTCTAACCCTAAACCCAAGCGAAAATGGTAAAAAAAAGCAAAAAAATTGAGAAACCAATAAATAAAACGACAAAAAAAGATGCACCGTTTAAGTGAATGGGACTTGCGAATCATATGCACGCTAAAGTGGAATTTGGCGTATGTATTGGACGATTTTTACACTTCGTGCTATTTATACGCAACTCCGTGAGACTGGGCTGGGAATGATGGATACCATTATACTGTGTTACATTCCTTATAGCAGTCAGGTCGTCAATACCAGAAATAACACACCTCTGAAGGACACCATATATACAGCGTTATCTCTCTTTTAGCAGTTATAATGTCAATAACCTGAGAAAGCGCACCTCTGAGGATAACAGCCTTGTTTAAGAGAATAACAGGATTGTCATCAAAGTGACAATTTAGTGTCCTCCACTGTACTAAGCATAGAGTACAACCTGTATAGCCTATGTATTAAGATACTTAACCATCTAATACTACTTAATAAGAAATCTGCAGATGTCAGTTCATTGATACATTGATGTCCTGACTTCTGGTATAGTGACAATCAAACAATCTAATCTGTGTCATTATTTACTACAAGACAGTGGCGGCTTGTGACTGTTCATCCGAGGGGCGCCAATTCAAAATAAGTGTTCAGAGTGTCATGTGTGTTGCTTGTGTTTTCAAAATATGTCTTTGTTGCGTCATGTGAACCATGTGTATCACGTGTTTCGTCAAAATAAGTGCCTGCTGCACACGCGTCAAAACCGTTTATGATAAAAGAGACGCTTACGTTCACAAAATACACGCAAAACACTCCCTTAAGAGTAAACTCTGATTACGCATTAGATTATGCGAGTATCTGGCAAATGCGAGCGTCTCTTATATCATAAACCCTTTAGACGCGTCTGCAGCAGGCACTTATTTTGACCAGACACGTGATGCACACAAGATCTCTCAAAGCGTAGAACACATATTTTGAAAAAAGGAACTACACACATGACGGGCTACATACATGTTGTGACGAACTTCGCATCGAGCGCCCTCAAACAAAAAAGTCACCGGCCGCCACAGCTACAAGGTTGTTGAAATGATGTACATATTGTATTACACTTACCTTTGGGTGTATTCGTCAATAGACTGACATCTAATTCTTTGTTGCTGTTGGTTCCCTCACCCTTTTCCTCAAACGAAAACTCTTTGTGGAAGCTGGACAAACAGTAACTGCCTTTAATTTTTTATACACTTTGTGTTTTAACAAGTCTTATGCTGGGAACCGGGTTAAAAATTAAAAAAAAATTTAAGAAGCACTGATAAATGTTACTTTACTGGAAAAAATAACTATGTTTTGAAATATTTTCTTGACAGCAAAATGGTCACATCATAGTACAAAAATCGAAAAAGAGGAAAAAGCATGCTGGGAGACAAATATCACACATTTTGTCAAGTAGAGGCCAATCCCGGTTCTCAAGTTAATAAACAAATATGAAAAGTAAGACTATATTTGAAAGTAATGCAAGAGGTTAAGCCACTATAATTCAAAAAAATCAACAAGGATGATTTAGTGAGTCGATTACAATGACGTTTGAATAAAATTACGCCTTATGATCAACATTTAACATCATAAAAAGACTTGTAGCATAACTTAAAATCCTAGGTTGTTCTTATTGAATAAATACATTGTAATGAATTACTTAATACATAAAATCTTACCTAAGAGCTCTCCGTTGTAGTTTGGTCTTGCTGACTTTAGTGGCTGTTTCTCCTGTGGACACAGAAGACAGCACAGATTTCAGATTACAAAAACTCCTGCTGGTGACTGTACAGATCAGTTGCATGTGTGAAAGGCCGTAAATAATAGAATCCATTTCAACATACGGCTGAGTCTATAGATGAAAAGAATTATGTACATACAGGTACATCTGAATGCACAAAGCCGTCTGTCTGGGCTTATGTGTTTTTAGTCAAAGTGAACACCATGTAATAGACAATCTCTGTACCTGTTTCTTATCTACATCCAGTAAATTTTGCATGTCACACATGGTTACATTAAGACAAACCACCCAAATTCCAGCATTATCAAAAACACAGATGGATAAATAACCACGTAAAAAAGAGGGAGAAAGATCATAGAAAGAAGAAAGTTCATTTGTTTGGTGTTTGGATAAACATAGGTCATGCTATTTCAACTTCAACTTCACCGATGTGAGTAATGTTAATGACACGACTAATGCTGGTATTGTTATTCTGTATGGAATCAATTCTCTGCATAAGCACATGGAGATTTGACATATGAGCCCCACAGTGGGAACGAAGGAGACCATGTGTTTTCACTTTACCCACAGATCAATAGCCTTACCACACCTACATGCAAACACACACACACATTTTTTTTTAACATTCTGAGTCTTAATAATCTACAGGATTGGGTTTAGATGTCATAACCGTCATCTCTTTACACAAACATAATGTGAGAAGAGAGAGTGAGTGAACCAATTGAGAGACTTTGTTTTGTTACTGGGAAAGTTTTCACAGCTGGAACGAGTATCTGTTAAAAACATTCCTCACTGCATAAAAATCACAACGCCAGTGGACAAGGCGACATCAGTTGGCGGGAGACTGGAATTTTTGGAAACACTTATGAAAACTAAGTGGTGGAATAAATTAATTTTGCTGAAATGCCAAAAATATATTTTTTTAAACTCATCCTTGCCGTTTAAATGTGAAGTGAATTTACAGCATATTCCCATAGACAGCAGTTCCTTGAAGGAAGACTTAAATATGCTCATTTTCCAGCTTCCCTAGAGTTAAACAATGGAGTTTTACCGTTTTGGAATCCATTCAGCCCATCACCGGGTTTGGCGGTACCACTTTTAGGATAGCTTAGCATAATTCATTAAATGTGATAAGACCATTAGCATCGCGCTAAAAATAACCAAAGAGTTTCAACATTTTTCCCCATTTAAAACTTGACTCTTCTATAGTTGCATTGTGTACCAAGACTGACGAAAAATTAAAAGTTGGGATTTTCTAGGGCGATATGGCTAGGAACTATACTCTCATTCCGGCGTAATAATCAAAAAACTTTGGTGCCGTACCATGGGTGCAGCAGGCACAATGATATTAGGTAACTTTCAATGTGGCCGGCACTAAGTTTTGTGTAGTTGCAGACGGGACTATTTTTAGGCACTGCATAATCATTGCGCCTGCTGCAAAGTTCCTTGATTATTACGCCGGAATGAGAGTATAGTTCCTAGCCATATTGGCATAGAAAATCACAACAACTTTTAATTTTCCGTCGGTCTTAGTACACAACGTAACTACGGAAGAGTTTTCAAAGTTTTAAATAGGTAAAATATCGAAACGTTTTGGTCATTTTTGAGTGCGATGCTAATGGTCTAATCAGGTTCACTGGATTGTGCTAAGCTATGCTAAAAGTGGTACCTCCAGACCTGGAGATCGGCTGAATGGATTCCAAAACGGTAAAACTCAGATGTTTAACTCTAGGGGAGCTGAAAAATTAGCCCATTTTCCCCCCAAAATGGAGTGTCCCTTTAATTCTGGTACCTTAAGAATAATATTAAACTCATCGAAACTATAGAATAGCACAAAGTAACTTTGGGAATTATGGTATGACTTAAGAAAGTTTCAATTAATTTTAATTAACTAAAATAAATCAAACTATATTATATTTCAACAACTTTGAAGTCACCAAACCAGATTTCTGAGGTTTCACCCTGAGATGGTTTTTAAGAAACTGTTTTGTAGAAATTCCCGTATTCTGGACATCTTATTGGATGCTTTTCTACATTATTCAGTCCAAGTCATGCATTTCAAAAAACAACATAATTATAAATAATACAATTAAAGGCGGAGTGCACAATGTTTGAAAAACGCTTTGGAAAAGGAGACGGGCCGACTACCAAAACACACTTATAGCCAATCAGCAGTAAGGAGCGTGTCTACTAACCGACATCCTTGCCGGGTTGCGTATGTGTGGGGCGGGTCTTTTAAAAGAAGGTCCAGATTCTATTGGGGTAGGGGCGTGTTTATTTAGGTGATTTCAAATATCAACATTGGCTTTCAAACATTGTGCACTCCGCCTTTAAACCTTACAATTAAAACATTTTAAGTCAAGTGACCCTAACATTTAACGTCAAAGGTTTGCTAAATAGACACCTAGTAGTAAAAACTTTCTTTGTAGTGTTAATGACAATGTTTCCTACAGGCTGTAACAACACCACAGAACCATTACGCAAACAAAGTTAGCAATGCAGATAAACTAGATCGATCGCTAAAATTACCCTGTGGTATAATAAGCTCCATCATTATGTGTATTGCATGGTTTTGTTTACAGCACTTGTTAACAGACATGCATACAAATCCAGGATATCTCTGTTGTGCTAGTTGGCTCTGTGCCCTTTAATGCACAGATGCTAATCAGATGCAGTCAAGTGTGACATTTGCAGCACGTCAAAGGGCAAATGTGTTATTCCACAGCCTATGACACACCAACATACCTCATAATATTGAAGCTGATCACACAGCTCGGGTTTATTCCCCATTACACACACCTGTTTTCTAACAAATAACGCAGGTGAGATAAACTTGCATGCCTGTAGGGTTCAGTTGTTGATATCTGCCATTAGTAAGGGTACAAGCACTTAAAAGTTGCTAGGGACAATATTCAAGGCAAGCTATGGCTTGTCTTGCCATACAATGAGATCATACAACTGATACGATTTGTTTTGTACATGTTTTTTTTGCTTCACAAGGCACTTGTTTTGCTTGTGAAGGCACATTTACAAATATAGAACGGACTGGATAAAGGCAATGAATGGCTAACTGCAGTGAGAGCTTTATTACAGTCAGCAAGAAATAACATCTAGTTTATTGGCTACTCGCACACATATAGAAATACAACTTGTTAACTAATGTAGGAAATAATGGAGCTAAATTAGCAACCATGTGTTATTGTCTCAGCTAATAAAGGATTAGTCTTTGAGAGTAATAGGATTAGCCCGAATGAACTCAGGAAGTGTGCCATCATGCATACCTACGCTATCACTCACAATATATTGTGTTCCTAAAGCGCAAGTAGTAGATGACTTTAGCAATGCCAAAATCATGGGTTATATTCCAGGGAATACACAGACTGAAAACTGTCAATTTTGGAAAAGCGCATATGCAAAATTCACTACTGTGTAAAACAATTTCGTCACAAAGTAAGGGAGATCCTAAGAGTCTTAATCTACACATCTGATGTCTATACACAGAGTAAATCAGGTGAGCGCATGTCCATTCAACTATTTAAGCCTATTTGAAAACTTAGATGACAAAAAACTACTTGGATATCACACAGTATTGGTCCAATATGAAAAATCTAATTAAGTTTGAATGAAAACCATAAACTACAATGAATGTAATTGCAACAATAAAATGTCTTAAAACACTTGATGGACAACCATGTATACGCACCTGCTATAAATGCACAAATAAACAAACAAACAAAAAAACGACTTTGATATCACACAGTACTGGTACAATATGAAAAATCTAATTAAATTTAAATGAAAACCTTAAAATACAATGAATCTAATTACAACAATGAATGTCTAAAAGCACTTGATGGACAAACATGTATACGCACCTGCTATAAATGCACAAATACACCATAAAACCGAGAAAAACAGAATTAAACCCACTGGATAAATGGAAAAGCATGTTCTGTTGCGCAAGTGCACAGACCAAAACAAAGCCATTAAAAAGCAATATACCAGAAAAGAACTGCAGGTCCCACAAAACTCTCTTAAACTGACTAACAGACAAAAGCATCATTTCAACCTCTAAAACATTTAAAATATCCCATCAGTCCATTACTTTCCTCTTACTGCTGTATTTAAAATATCCCATCAGTCCATTACTTTCCTCTTACTGCTGTATTTGAGTCAGCAAGTGCTTGTCCTGAATAGTTCTGTCCTTGGAGACTATCACTATTCAAACTCCAGCAGTGTTAACAGTGTGGTGGTGGGCCTGTCCGCTCACTACTCCCCATTTACTTACCCTGACACAACTTGACATGGTTGATATAGTTGGAGATCCAAGCGTTCCGGTACATGTTGACAAAATAAAACACAGTGGTGGATGCCAGACAGTAAAGGAAAGAGAAAAGGTGAGAGAGATTGTGAAGGGCCAAAGAGAACGAGAAATATGGTGTGAAGAAGTAAAAGAGAAAGAGAGACAAAAATGAGAGAGAGAGAGAAAGAAAGAGAGCGAGAGAGTAAAGGGAGGGGACTGCAGAATAGCAGCAGTGCTTAAACTGCAAGGTGATGCAGAGTTAGCTGCAGCGGTCCTGGGACACTCAGAGAAGGGAGGTGGAGAGAGGGAGAGCAGGAGGGAAAGAGAGAGAGAGAGAGAGCCAGCAGGAAAAGACCAGCAGAAAGAGAGAGAGAGAGGAAAGCAGTATTTCTATGCACTAAATGCTAGCAAGGAAACAACAGTGCTAAACCTATTTAAAGATCACTTATCAGATTAAAGTCAAAATACAGGGGCTGGGGGACAAGAGAGACAGATAGAGAGAAAAAGTCGGAAAGTATAAGTAGGGAAGTATGCTTATGTGCATTGCACAAGCAGCTGCATACAAGTATGCAGTCTTGCTGCTGTGTGTCTGTGATGAGCAGCTGAAAGGGTGAGAAAGTAAGAGAAGATGAGCGTGTCAAAGAAACAAGAAATTCCACTCATCTCTGAGCAATGACAAGCTTATGATGAAATTGGGGAACATTTGCCAAGACATACTGTCTTTCAGAGATGGGCAAAATAATAAACAAATCATCATTCCATCTTTCGCCTGCTTTTCCATTAATTCCCAATATCCACAACATTTTCCTGCCCGCTGTGGCTTAAAAAAAGTTTTAACAGCTTGATTTTCTATGCAGTTCGATTGATGAGTTTCGAAAAAAGACTTGCGCACATGAAATAGTCACCCATCTGGGAAAGAGACTCAGAAAGAAAGATGAGATTATAGGAGGGAGAGAGAACAATACTGGGGAAATATTAAAATGGATATTAAAGGGGCAGTGTGTACATTTTAGCGGCATCCAGTGGTGAGGTTGTGAATTACAACCAACGGCTCAGTCCACTGCTCACCCCTCGCTTTTGAAAAGCATTGAGAAGCTATGGTAGCCGCCACTAGAAAAACATGTTATTGACGGAGACAACTTAGTAAAAAAAGTTTGTTCGTTAAAGGGCTTCTGTAGAAACATGGCGGCACAAAATGGCGACTTCCACGTAAGGGGACCCTCTGTGTATGTAGATAAAATGTCTCATTCTAAGATAATTAAAACATAACGGTTCATTATAAAAAGGTCTTTATACACCCCTGATAATATAGTTTTGTATATTATTTCTGTCAAAAGATCCTTCTAAAAATGCCACATTGCACCTTTAAAAGTGAGAAAAAGCTGGGAGGGTTTTATAAATATTTTTAAAACATTACATTATTAAAATATCATAAGAATATTTAAAAGGGCAGTAAGTCACCTCTCAGTTTTAGCTTAAAACAGACTAAAATTCTAACAATTTTAAACATTCGATGGTACGCTACCTCAGTGGTTCTCAAACTGGGGGCCGCAAGATGGTGCCAGGGGGGCCCTAGTTTTACGACATTTTATAAAATAAATTAATTTATCATGAATTCTGTGCAATTAAACCTAAAAAAAATAAGACTACTAATCAACAGCACTACTTCGTATCATTTAATATGTTTTGTTTAATTAAAAGTTGACTTTTAAAACAGTTTCTTGTCATAAATTTTCTTTGGGGGGCCGTGAAAGAATGCGCCGTACACAAGGGGGGCCACACGCTGAAAAAGTTTGAGAACCACTGCGCTACCGTACACATTTTTTGGTGGTTGGCCAATTAAAAAAGGCAATTAGCATACAGAATTTTAAAAGTTACAGTAGCAAAAACAGCTCATATTTGTCCAATGTCCTATTTGTTACTGCACTCTAAAAATGGCTGCGTTATTTTTGGCCCATAATAAGTAAATATTGAACAGAACACACTGCTGGGTTAAAATTGACCCAATGCTGGGTTGTTTTAACCCAACTGCTGGATTATTATACCCATGGTTGCATAACAATAACCCAACATTGGGTCATTTTTAGCCCAGCATTGGGTCATTTTTTAACCCAGCATGCGTTCTGTCCAATATTTACCCATAATGGGTCAAAAATAACCCAGCCATTTTTAAAGTGTGGTACAAAAAAACACATCTATTATTCATTTTGAGAGAAAACTAAATAAAATGTGCAAGGAACATCTTTTACATGTCTTTTATTGTGTCTAGGCAAGTGCTGTGTCTGAAACCACTTCCTGTTCACTCATTCACAATTCCCCATTTATAGTGCATTGTGGGTTAAAAAGTAGTCAATGAATGTAGGGAATGAACAAAATGACCGACACCCGATATAGTGCACTATATAGTGGATAGGGAGCGGTTTCGGACACAGCTAAGTTTCTATGAAGATAAAACTGAGATAGGGCTGAATCGTTTGCAGAATAAAATTTATATATATTGAGTATATATATTGAGGAGACGAGTCCTTAAAACTTGATAAACAAATTTCCGCAGTAATTGGATTGAGCTTTTAATCTATGCCTTCTATCAAAAATTAGGCACTTTTTAACTGACAAAACTTTAGGGTGACGATTCATGCTATGTTGCCAAAACTGAAATTGCCCATCTTCAACAAGTCCAAAATGTTGTTGCCAGTGATTGGGCCACAGCTGTGGACAATCTGCCTATAGAGATTAGATTAGCACCTCAGTAATTTTCAGTAATTGTTTACCGTATTTTCCAGACTATAAGTCGCTCCGGAGTATAAGTCGCAACAGTCAAAAAATGCGTCATGAAGAGGAAAAACAACATATACAAGTCGCACTGGACTATAAGTCGCATTTATTTAAAAAATGATTATTCTTTTTAGGGGCATTTTGTTTGTCAAGTCTTCCCATTGTCTTTAAAGGTGCAGTGTGTAAATTTTAGCGGCATCTAGTGGTGAGGTTGCAAATTGCAACCAACGACTCAGTCCGCTGCCAAACCCTCGCTTTTGAAATGCATAAAGAAGCTACGATAGCCACCACCGGACAAACATTTCATCGTCAGAGACAACTTAGTAAAAAAGTTTGTCCGTTAAGGGCTTCTGTACAAACATGGCGGCACAAAATGGTGACTTCCATGTAAGGGGACCCTCGGTGTATGTAGTTAAAAACCATTGACTAAAAACATAATGGTTCATTTTAAAAGGTCTTTATACACCATTGATAATATAGTTTTGTATATTATTTTGCATTTCTTTCAAGATATCCTTCTAAAAATTACACACTGCACCTTTAAGTTAATGTTTCAGTTAACAGTTTTTTTCAGGGGTAGGCTACAGGAGCAACACATAGCGCCCTAACATAGCTGTAGATGGTAATGTTTTCTTTTGGTGCATGTTAGGCAGTATGAATAAATTTTGACATAAAAGTCGCACCTAACTATAAGTCGCAGGACCAGCCAAACTATGAAAAAAGTGTGACTTATAGTCCGGAAAATATGGTAATTTAAATTACTCTTATTGATTTCTTGTATTATGATTATTTCTCATTTTTTGCTTTTTTATTGTAAGTCAGTCCTTAGGCTATTTTAAACATACTATATAAATAAAGTGAACTTGAACTTGAACAAGGAAAGGACACATGGAGGCAGTATGAGCAAAAGAGGAAGGGACAAACAGGCCATTATGGAATGGAGAGAGAAAATGGACTCTGGCTGACCGTCTAACCAAACAGTAGCGTTCAAGCAACTGGAGCATTTAGACACTGCTGTACATGCAGAATGGCATTTACCCTGCACTATTTCTGGCCTATTATCCTGAGTGCAGTGTTTCCACTGCAATACTTATCAATGCCATGCACACGAACACCCTTAAGGACAGCTTGTAGACCAAAGAACTGAGACCCATCAAAATCAAGAATGTGTCAGTGAGTGTCTCAAGCAGCCTGAGAAGTCAGCTGCCGCTGCTGTTCTGGACACAATTAGAGACCTTTATGATCCAGAACATCAGCATCTGATAAAGCTCCAGATCAGACCCTATAAACAGATCATGATCAAGAAATCAGGGGCATTCCAAAGACTAAGCTAATAACTAAATTAATCCGTCCCTCTATCATGATCTAACTGATGATGAAGAGACGACGTCACTTCAAGGATGACATCTGTTCTGTCCTGTCATTACACTAATTCTTTAGAGACTTTCTCATATGACAAATAGTCCAAATGTGACATCATCCCGCAATCCAAAGCTCACCATCTAATGATACGCTCTCACACACACATGTACATGTGCTTCGTATTTAGAGCTCAAACTGCAGGGCTCGGTTTTACCCTCTGCATGCTACAGTAGTAAATAAAGTGGTGAATGGTGACAATAAACTCTCACACAAACAGAAATAAAGAGGAATTATGAGGCAAATTAAGCCAAGGCTCATGAAGTGCCAATACCTCAATATCAGCTTAAGAGTTTAAGAAAATGTTAGTCTAAGAACTGGTTCCAGTGTACAAGATGAAATCATAAATCAATATTTAGAGACTTGGGCTGTGTCTGAAATAGCCCCTATACCCTCATTCGTTATTCCCTACATTACTTCACTAATATACAGTAGTTCACTCGAATGAGTAAATGAAAACCGGACACTTGAGCTCACCGGAAGCTCTGCAGTGTGGGCGCCATCTTCCCCCAAGATTTGGCACGAGTCTTAGTTCATCGGTTGTACACTTGAAGGCTTTTCTTGCAAAACCAGCTAAATCCATTTTTTAACATTTTTGTCAAAACATGTTTATTATTATGTTATCATGTTATTATTTTGTTTTATGGTGCTACTTAGCTGTATTTTTTAAGTTATGAAGGTTTGAATCAAAACAAACCAACTGCAGTTGAATTGATATTAATTGGAATGCACAACCAAAAAACGAGATTTCTGAAAAATTAAAAAAAACAGATTTATGTAGTTTTGCAACAAAACTCTTCACTTATTATTGTGGTACATTGTGGGATTGAATGAGTGCACTCAATGTCCACTATGATTTCAGACACCACTAAAAATGGATGTTCCCTCAAATAGTGTACTATTTCAGGGTAGGGCGCTATTTCAGACACAGCCTTGGACTTGAAAATGTTGGTGCAGTTGTGCAGACCTGCTTTTGAAAATGATCATCTTCATACAGTAATGTCAATGTCCTGGAAGACAAAACTTGGGTAACTGGGGTCTTTCTGATACAAAGGTTATGTAAATAACTACTTTAGTCAGATACATAAAGGAAAGTCTACATATTACACATGTAAACCTCTTTTCCAGCTCCCATAGTTTAATTTTTTTTTACAGTTTTGGAGTCCATTCAGCTGATCTCTGGGTCTGACGCTAGCACTTTTGGCATAGCTTAGCACAATCCATTGAATCTGATTAGACCATTAGCATTGCGCCTATTTTTCCCATTTAAAAGTTGTCTTTTCTGTAGTTACATCGTGTACTAAGACCGACGGAAAATTATAAGTTGCGATTTTCTAGGCAGATATGGCTAGGAACTATACTCTCATTCTGGCGTAATAATTAAGGACTTTGTTGCCGTAACATGGCTGCAGGAGGCACAATGATATTACGCAGTGCCTGACATTAGTGCCCTGCTATTGAAAGTTACTATTTTTGTCTGCTGTGTAATATCATTGCGCCTCCTGCAGTTATGTTACGGCAGCAAAGTTATTGATTATTATGCCAGAATGAGAGTATGTAAGAGTATATAAGAGCAATGGACACAAAGTGCAGGCTGTTTTCTTTAAGATGTTATAAAAAATAAGCTTGTTCAGCCTTTTGGTTCTTAGCTATTAAAGTTATGCGAGGTTTTTATGTGTGTTTGCTTTGTTTCTTGAAAAAGTGTAAACAGCAGACCTGCACAATGCACATATACATCCCTTGTCATCTGCAATAGCATAAGCCTAGACTGCATAATATGCATTTTCAAAAGAATTGTGATTCATTGTAAATCAATGTTTTTCCCAACATGAGTTCAATCTCATGCTAAGCATAATGACACAGAAGAAAGAACCGATGATGACCCATGAAAACATTCTGCTTTATTTAACCAGTATGACTTCTACAGTGCTTAAAATATAACATAGGACAGATCAAAGTCCTGAGATTGGGAGGTGACTAGTAAACGTAAAGAGTCTTGTTTCAAACATTGGTCACCTGATCAAGGTCAGTAATATGCAGCAATACAAGGCCAGTAAACTGTTCACTCAATTCACATCACGTTTAACTAAAATTATCACACACACCTCTATCCTAAAAAGGGAACGTGTATTCTGAGTGGCTGAGTCTGGGTTACAGTTTCTTTGTTTCCCTTGCTTGGATGGCTGGGCTGTGTCAGTGGTATGGCGGCACCTTTGTGGAAAGCTTGTTGAACGTGTGTTTGTTTGTTTGTGTTTCTTCAGTAAATTACTAGCAAACTACATTTCGAAGCGCATACGCTGTATAGTATATACAGTGTATACATAAAATCAAAACAGGTAGTAAACACAGATGAAAATGCATGAATCACTTTACACACATCCACCACAATAATACATTCGGACAATATAGCCAATAAAAACCTTCCAAAGAAAACAAATAATTTCCCACGCATTACACTTTTCACTGCCCTTGAAATACAAGACAATTTACATGTAAAAGATAAAACTTGGAATATAAATGGGTCTGCCATTTAGGTAATCTTTGTCTCTCAGAAATACACAAACATAAAGTCACAAGGTCCTAAAGATATTACTGCCATTAGCTAAAACCCAAACCGAAACAGATCTTTGGGTTGACTAGAGATACACAATTTCAAATACTGTTATTTTATTACTTAGAATGACACAAACTGAAATGATAAATAGCGATAGTTTTGCTTTTTACTTCCCGTTTCAAAGTATTATACGATTTGACAGACTAACTGTCCATATTGTGTATCAAAATTGTTCAGAACCAATCTGTGCGTCCTGTAGCATTCTGCCGTGTTCCGGATTATCTGCACAGTTTCTATGGCAATGACGTTGTGCTGGCACGACAATCTGCCTCGACGTCTGACATTGTAGAAACTATATTCCCCAAAACGTTTCGAAAAACACCCCTATCATTTCGTCAAAAATAGACTGTTTCAAAGTTCGCGCTGGGGTTGCGTTTACGTGACAGCATGACTTAACCAAAAAGCTACACAAATGCTATCAGATCGTTCAGACTGAAATGGATTGCCGGAAATGCGGATATGGATTTCAAACCACCTCTGGAAGTAGCCTGAAATGGATTAAAAACGGATTTCATGCGTTTTTTGGCCGTTCACACGTTCTAAATGTGATTGGATTCCAATTGGATATGCACCAAAATCGGATTTGGACTGACAGTGTGAACAAGGTCTTAGTCAATGTCCAAACAATGCTTATATGTGCCGATACCAATTATAGGCCGATATATCCGTGCATCCCTAGTTATGACTATGACACAATGTTTTTAAATTGTCATTGTACAATGTCAAGTCAACATACACATCTTTGGGCACAACATGCTGCTTCTTCAAGAGGGAATAAAACTTTTCAAAAACATTTCAAGAGCCTTGCATTCATTGCAATGAATCTAACTTATTTTGAACAGAAGAATGTGTCCTGTGTCAACATCTAGAAGATTCAGAAATTTCAAGGGCTCTGAGCGAAACACAGTTTTGAGGCATAAAAAAGTCGGGTTGAATTTTGTGAGTTGTACAGTGACAGTAAGCGCACAGAAAATGCTCCAGTTATCATCCTTAAGCCAGATAATAGGTCATTGTTAGCCAGTCAGGCTTAACTAAAGCTCAAGTGAGTATATTTAGCATAGGACTAGCTAATTTACAGCTAGCACAAACAGTAAGCCGGTCATACTATTAAGGAGTGCAGACACAAATACACCACCAATTAATATTGCAGTGTGTAGATGGAGTTAAAGGAAGCTAAAATAGTTACTATGCTTACAAGCTTATCCAGGGGTAAAGAAAGTGTTTTCACTGTATAATCATATCTGACTTTATGGGTAAAAGATTTAGACCCTATAGTTTTTTGTTGTATTTTGTTTTTACACATTTGTATCTGCCATGTGTATGTGTCTATTTTGGTCAGAAAAGTCTGATGGAGAGAGAGCAGGTGGGGTCACTGGACAGCTGTGGAGCATAAGGCTTTGCTATTTAGGCTAACTGTCATGCACACACCTTAGCAACAGTACGTACGTTGTAAAAATTATACTTTTTCAATCACATCATACACATTCACCAAAAAAGTCACCTACTGGAACAGCTCAAATACAATATAACAAATATTAAACTGCTACAAACTATGCCATCTAAAGATATTTAGATCTATAAATAAAATAATGTCAAGCCTACATTACAAAACCAAAACTGCTCAGAAGTGGGAGCTTTCCAGGATTCAAAAACCACACAGCAGTCTACACAAGCAGTTTCAATGTCACTGTCTTGTATTAGCCGCTGTCTTTCTGTGTCTGTCTCATATCAAAAATCACTCAGGCTAAGTGTCTACTACACAGACTATGTGCCTTCTAGGTCACAGATTTTGACCCACTTTGCTTACAGTGAACAGAAACCAGATATCCTGGGAAACAGACACACTCAAAATCATGTCAAACTATACCGTTAAAATAATTTACAATCCCACTTTAAAGAAAAAATACAATCACACAGTCTTAAACAGTTACAAAAATAGCTTAAAGGGGAATAAACATGTCCAAACTACTTACTGTAAATGCAGCAATTCTTGTTTCAAATGTGGTTTCAACCCAACAGTCTCAATTGTTCTGCGTTTTAATCATGAAAGGGTTAAACAATACTGAGATATGTTCACTGCTCTTCTGAGGAGATGTATCAGCTCTGGTGAAGGTCATAAAACCAACAAGCAACAGGAACAGGGGAGGATAGCGGTGGATCATGCGATACTGGCACATATACACACAAAGCACCCCTTCACTGTCAATCATACTCCCTTCAACAGAAGTACCGCAAAGAAGCTAAAGCTTCACATGAAGACAGACATCACAGGTATTTAAATATAGCACGGTGCTTTCCCACCACTGCAATGCCATAGCAGGCCTTAGAGAGGGAGAGAGAGAGAGAGAGAGAGAGAGAGAGAGAGAGAGAGAGAGGGAGAACAAAGTGGAGTTTGACACAGTGATAGTGCAAGTGAGTGCAGGCAAGACTGAGTGCAGATCCTGAAGAGATACAGTAAGGTTTTCTTACGGTTAAGGCCATGGGTTTCAATCCCAGGGAACACACATACCGATAAATGTATAGATTGCCCTGCAACTTACTTTGAATAAAAGCACCTGCTAAATGGGTGATTCTCACGAAACCATTGAAACACCACAGCACTAATGATTTTAGCTTTAAAATGTGTAATATAGTAACATTAAAAAGCATCAGAATTAACACAATACTGTGTTCTACCTTGCACAAGGTGTGATTTCAACATAAGAAGTTATAATTGGACATTTTATCTCATTTTCTGCTGAAATTCTCATTACCACAATGTGACCGGCACTGTATGAACATGCATTATGTTGTAATTTATTCAAATAAACACAAAAATATTAAGTTAAAAAAAATATATGGATGTTTTGCTAGACTACTTTAGATGTGATTAATAATATTTACTGAATATTCATGTATATTAATAATTAAGGAAAATTAGGAAAATGATGTGTCCTTGCCTGATGTTCTCATCCTCCTCAACACTTTTTGAGAACAGTTTAAGCACACATACAGAATTTTAATAAAGTTTGATTTTGAGTGACCAAGCACATGGACCAGTTACTTCAAGATGGCTACCAGGTAAGATAATTTTTTTACAGTTAATTTGAAATATTGTCTTGTCAGAATGCTTACACGACATTTTGATTATTACCGCAACAGATGCTTATTAAATGTTAATGTAATTAATAGAAGCATAATACTTTGATTTTAAATGCATGTGCAGAATCTCCAAATTATGTTCTTTCAGGTTTGTCATGTCATTTTTAAAATATGTCATTGTTGATGTTTTCTGACTGTTGCGGTAATGAGATTTTTTAGGACTAATTTTTTAAATTATGTTACAAAAAGTGTTAAATGATAAGTAAAAGTTTTTAAATTAATGTTCCCATTTATTCACCAAAAAAGTAAATTTAAGCAATTTCTACATTTTCATGCTTGACATTTTTAAACCAAGTTTTCGTGAGAATCACCCAAATACATGAGATGATTGGTGAAATGCAATAAATATCTTGGTATTTTGTACAGTGTAATTAGCCTTGCGCGCAACTTTATTCTCGCTGCGAGTCTAGCATGAAAACCATGGACCAATTTTTCCCCTGAAATAGGGAACCAATCACAGAACGGGGAGGGTGCAGCAAGACGATGACGGCGTCTATGCGACACACTGAAGCAGCAGCACTTTGCAGTTCGGGCGGCAAGCTGGGAAACCCTACCGCCTTAACTAGGTCGTCCAAAAAAACAAACAAAAAATATCTTGGTATTTTGTACAGTGTAATTAGCCTGGATTTCCCCATGCTGCCTTGCGCGCAACTTTATTCACGCTGCAAGTCTAGCATGAAAAACATGGACCAATTTTTCCCTTGAAATAGGGAACCAATCACAGAACGAGGAGGGTGCAGCAATACGACGTCTATGCGACACACTGAAGCAGCAGCACTTTGCAGTTCGGACGGCCCGCCCAAGCTGGGAAACCCTACCGCCTTAACTAGGTCGTCCAAAAAAACAAGAAGTAGAATAATAATAATAAGAAGAAGAAAACTAACGTAAAACAATAGGTGTCTACGCCTCTTCGTGGCTTGACCCCTAAAAATGCTGCACAAAAGGCCGTCAAGTGCATATCGGAGAATAGCAAGGACGGGGCCACGCGCACCACACGGCCAAATGTATTATTGACGTACAGTATTGTCTTATCCCGTACCCCACAGGAAAAAATACTAATATATTCCCAAAACTCAAAGGTACCACCCAGCCCTAATACAAATGTATTATCTATTTGTTATTATGTATAAATACTAACGAAACTAAGCTTTTGTACACACAGACTCTAAATGCACTTGTGCCAAATGTTGCTTTTAATTCTTGTCTAATATAATACAACATTCTTCATTGCAGCCATACTGTATGATCAACATTACTTAATTATTCCAGTTTCCATTTTATGAAATTGTGACAATGCCACACGTTTACTGCAATTTCATTTGTATACTAAAAATAGCACACATTTAACTTAAAACTTTAAATTAAATAAAAATGTTCAGTTTAGTCAAACTTTTAAACCCCACTCTACATAACACAAAGCTAAGCTTACCTGGTCTTCTCCAACTTTGCATTCTGGTATAGTGAACCAGTGGATTGCTGTCTCCAGTCCAGTGCATAAAATGGTTCATTTTACTGGTAATAGCTTTTACAAAGTATGTCAAACTCGATAATTGTATTCTGTTGCCTTTTATATCCAAGCTTCTATCCGTACCACTTGATAAAAAAGATGATGAGCTGTTTCCTCTCCAAGCATAATCAATGTGCTCTGTGCACACTAAACCAAGAGAAGAAGCTTTACTTAAAGTGATGACAGTGAGCAGGACACCACTTAAGTGTCAGAATGAGATAAAACAGATTAGGGCTCTGTTCAAGATCATTTCAATCTGTAAAAGTGAGGAGGGGAGCCAGATAAAGAGAGAGTGAGAAATAGATCACATAGAAAAGAGAGAAATAGCTGGTGAATATAGCGAACACCCTCACCTGTTTTTAGCCTTTGAGACCATAGCTCCACCTAGTGTCCCTTTCCTAGCTTCCCACAAACACACATGCACATACTTTTTCTAATTTACAGTACATAGCCCAGTAAACATGTCCCATTTGAAAGAAATTATTGCGCGGCATAAATGTGATAATGACGTCATTTCACAATAAGCCTGAATCACACAAAAATCTTGCTTGTTTTTTCCCCCCTAACTGTTATTGTTGTAAATGCTGTTACACAGGCTAGCAAACATGCACTAAATGTAACCAAGTAAAAAAACATACTTCAATAAATTAAAAATATACTTAAATACCAGTAAAGTAGTAGACGAGTCATCATTTGAAGTGAAGTGGATCAAAACCTTTCATAAAAGTTGATGAAAATGTTGACTGATGTATTTGAACTACATTTGTGTGTAAATAAAAGTGTAAAGTTATAAAATACAAATATACAAATTAAAAGAATATAATAATATAATTAATATAATAAATACAATAATTTTTTAAGATGTAAAATAAATCTTAGTAGTGTCCCGAGAGTGCGTATGTGAAGTTTTAGCTCAAAATACCCCACAGATAATTTATTATAGCATGTTAAAATTGCCACAATGTGGCGTTTTTGGGTGTGTCCTTTAAAATGCAAATGAGTTGATCTCTGCACTAAATGGCAGTGCCCTGGTTGGATAGTACACCTAGTGAAGTGTAGTGAAGCTGTATTATCCCCTTCTGACATCACAAGGGGAGCCAAATTTCAATTACCTATTTCTCACATGCTTGCAGAGAATAGTTTATCAAAACTAAGTTACCTTGTTAATCTTTTTTTAAATTTTCTAGGTTGATAGAAGCACTGGGGACCCAACTATAGCACTTAAACATGGAAAAAGTCAGATTTTCATGATATGTCCCTTTTAAGTGTGTGTCTTGTGTAGCACATTTGCTCTAGAGAAGGGTTTTGTTTCACTGTTTACAAGCTGTATGGTTAAAATGACAATAAAGCTCTGAGTTTGTCTTTAGCTGACTCAGACATGTAAGAATAAATGGTTAAGTTGATTTCAGCTCTTTAGTGTTTGTTCACATTTATTTGCTTATAGACAAAGATAAATTCCCACATATCTGCAATGCCTTTGATTATTTTATCAACTTCACTGATGGCACACACACACACACACACACACACACACACACACACACACGCACACACACACACACACACACACACACACACACACAGACAAGAAGTGCCTAATCATATGTTCCACATTTTATCATAAGCTTTTTAATGCAGTGACTTGCACTGGTCTTGGTCTTGACTTGGTCTCGGCCTGTCTTGGTCTTGACTTGGTCTCGACCCTTTAAAGTCTCGGTCTTGTCACGGTCTCGGCCTGTCTTGGTCATGACTTGGTCTCGGTTTAGGTGGTCTTGACTACAGCACTACTCTATACGGTGTGCTGTACAGATCATGAGCAATAAATAAATGCATGAACTAATAGTCAAACCATTTGTTTAAAACTTCAGCTGGTGAGTTATCAGCAGCACTATGCAATCTAGAAGCTATTCTGCTCGACATGATGGATGACATCAGTCTGTGTTGTTTCTTACACACATGCTTATCAAAATACATTGTACAGTATGATTTTCTAAATTTTGAGTTGTAATCAAAGTTGCGGCAAACTTGTTTAAAACCTGGATGAACATGTAAAAAGGTTTGCAGATAATCAGTCTTACAGACCGTTGAGTCTTACAAAAAATAGATATAAAAATAGGTAATGGAGGTCTGGCTGACATGTCAATGCATATTTATGGAAGAAATTAAACATTTGCAAGGGTTTACAAATCTCACAGAATTGCACAACAACACTACTCTCCAAACCCCTATATTCACACTCACTCTAATAGTTCAGGCAAATATGCACACACACACACACACACACACACAGAAATATTGATATTTACACATAAGCTTACAATATTTTTACATTTTAATGTGAACGTACACAGCGAACATTATACACATCAATTTCATTAGTGATCTATAAGACAGGCAAAGCCTTGTGTACTAAAGGCATACAAAGACAATATACATTACTCGGAGACATACAGGCTTATGTGCAAAGAAGAGCCAAACAAGCACAAAAGTGAAGAAACAACAGCACAAGAAAAAGATTGCAGAACGAAAACAAAATTGTGTCATTGACTTTACCTCTCGTCATGCTCTTATTCTTCAGGATTTCTCTTTATGGGCACCACAAAATATCTACGAGGCTTTAGACCCAGCAAGTGACAGAGACAGGCATCCCACAAACACTGAGGCAGGAGTCAGTGGAGAAATAGGAAAGCCAAAGGGGATGGTCTGGGATTGACCAGGACTCCAGAGAACTGAGTAACACGTGACAAGACAATGAGTCCAAAACTGTTATATGGTTTCATACCAGCATGTCTATGCCACCACGTGGTGTTTTGTAAAAGGTTAACCCTTAATCTGGCTAGCTGGCTGACTTGCATGGTGAAAAACACAAATTGCAAGAGAGGTTGTGGCATTAAAAAGAAAAGGACTATCGGACCATGTAAAAATACAGTGACTACCCCAAGATAGGGGCACAAAGCTGGCCATTTCATCATGATGTAAAATGAACGGAGACAACTGTTCATTAGAGTGCCTTCAAAATCATGATGAAAAAACTTTTAATGAGGATAACAAGTGGTTCAATGTAGAAAACCGTTTTGTATAAATAATGTGGACTAATGCCAGTTGGCCCATCTGAACACACACACACACAATCAATGGAGACTCTTTATTCGTTTGGACATCTGCATCGTCCTCTGTCAACAATGAACTGAAAATTACTACCCCAAGTTAACCAGATCAGATCTCTGAACATCATATGTGTGTGTGAACCGTGTGTAATAATTATGTATATATAAATATGCACACATGCATGTATAATTTTTTTTAAAAGTATTTATATTTATATATAATATAAATTATCCATAAATATACAAATGTATATAAACATTTCTTAAATATATACATGCATGTGTGTGCATTAATCTACAAAGTTATTATACACAGTTCACACACATATATGATGTAAACAAAAACTTTTATTCTGCTATAGATTAACCATGATTAATCGTTATGCATCCCTAATTCAAGGTACTCTCTTATTATCAGTATGTGTGTTCCCTGGGATTGAACCTACATCCTTTTGCACTGCTAATGCAATACTTTACCAAAACATTACAGGAACAGTAACAGATGGATTAAAAGCACCACTGGAAATGACCAATTACATCACAGCTGTTCTCAACATCTGTTGTATCTGATCCTTGTAGAAAGATAAGTATCCTTGACAAGAGCCATTAAATAGATCTTACTATTCCTTTCTAGGGATGCATATCAATTAATCGCAATTAATCTATAGCAGAATAAAAGTTTTTGTTTACATCATACATGTGTGTGAACCGCGTACAATAACCATGTATATATAAATATGCACACATGCATGTATAATTTTAAGAAAAAAATATATTTATATATTAAGTATTTATATTTATATATAATATAAATTATACATAAATATACAAATGTATATACACATGTAAACATTGCTTAAATATATACATGCATGTGTGTGCATTTAACTATACAAACTTATTATATACAGTACACACACATATATGATGTAAACAAAAACTTTTATTCTGCTATAGATTAATCGCGATTAATTGATATGCATCCCTATTCCTTTCACAAACTCTTGATTTAGTTTTAAGGGTATGCTAGAATTTGAATGCTGGATTATTCATAAATAATTTTTTCATATATTTTGCATTTTTGCAGCACCTTTCTTTCCGGTCTTTCTTAAACGCTTAATTGTAACTCCTATCTCTTTGAAGCCCTCCCTTCCTAAAAGCTGGCCCGGTCTTTTCTGATTGTTCTGTAACTGAGCTTTATATGCTTAAACAGCAAAATTATACATGAAATAAAGTTAAAATGTGAAAAATCATAATAGGAGCCCTTTAAAGGTGCAGTGTGTTTTTTTTAGCGGCATCTAGCAGTGAGATTGTGAGTCCACCGTTCACCGAAACGCTGAAGCTACAGTAGTTGCCACAGGACAAACATGTTGTTGTTTAAGACAAAATAGAGTAGTGACCAAATGTGCTCTGTAGAGCAGTGTGTTCATTTAGGGCTACTGTAGAAAAATGCCAGCACAAAATGGCGACGTCCATGTAAGGGGACCTGCAGTGTAAGATAAAATGGCTCATTCTAAGATAATAAACACATATCAGTTCATTATGTAAGGTCTTTATACACCACTGATAATATAGTTTTGTAGATTATATTGCATTTCTGTCATTAGATCCCTCTAAAAGTTACACACTGCACCTTTAAAGCAAACAGTAATCTACAAACATACTGTATGGTAATAGAGTTTCCAGGTTTAGCCTTGCAAGAGAGAGAATACTATGGTTTTAAATACAAATAAACAAACAAAAACTGTATACATCATTGGAAATTATATTAATATCTACAGCATATAACAATTTTCTTCCCTTTAAAGGTCACGTACTTTCTGATCCCATTTTTTAAACCCTAGTTAGTGTGTAATGTTGCTATAATAGCATAAATAATACCTGTAAAATGATAAAGCTCGAAGTTCACTGCCAGGCGGTATATTATTTTCTTTAACAAAATTCACCTTTCAAAGCCTAAAGAGAACGGCCGGTTTGGCAGCCCTCTACTTCCTGCTTTAATGACATCACTAGAACAGTTTTTGACTAAACTCCGCCCACAGGAATATGACAGTCACCAGCTTAGCTAATGGCAAGCTAAGTTGCTATCGAATTACAACACACTAAACAAACTACACAATCAGAACTCAATACGCATTTCTGAAGGAGGGACTTCATAGAACAAGGAAGACATCAGCCAGTTTTGAGGACAGTGAAAACAGCGCTATACAGTTAAGTAAATTGTGTGAAAAATAATGCAGTTTTTTTACACATAAAACATGAACATGTTATATTGCGCACTGTAAAAACAATCTAAGCTTCAAAAACACGGAAAGAACGGGACCTTTAACAATTCAAGCTTCAAATGTCAACAACATTGTATCACTAATTAAAAAAACACTGCAACGTTAACAGAGAGGTAAAAATATGGAGCCTGACATTGTAGCAAGGGGTGTCTCAGCTGTGTACAGTAACCCTGGGTAGTCCTTGTGAATGCATTTCAAAAGACCAACCATTAGCAACAGCATAACAAAACAGACGTGGATGAGAAGACAGTGGGAGAAAAGAGAGGACACCCCTCCTCTTTTCACATCTCGCCTTTATCACATCATCCATCATTTACTGCGATCTACAACATGCTGTTTTTAATCTCTCCGTTACTGCTTTATGTCTAACAGACACGTTGTTCTAAAATAATCTTTAATCTTTTGATAAGCATTACAGAATAAGAGTAAAACTTTCTGCCACATATAATGTAACGGTTGCATATGGGTGATTCTCACGAAACCATTGAAACACCACGGCACTAATGATTTTAGCTATAAAATGTGTAATATAGCAATATTAAAAAGCATCAGAATTAACACAATACTGTGTTCTACCTTGCACAATGTGTGATTTTAACATAAGAATTTATAATTTGTCAATTTTATCTCATTTTCTGCTGAAATTCTCATTACCGCAATGCGTCAGGCTGTGTTTGAACATGTGTTATGTTGTAATTTAAACAAATTAAAACAAAAATATTTAGAAAAAAAATAAAGTGATTTTTTGCTAGACTACTTTAGATGACAGAAAAAATATTTACTGAATATTCATGTATAATAATAATGAAGAAAAATTAGGAAAATGATGTGTCCATGCCTGATGTTCTCATCCTCCGCAACACTTTTTGAGAACAGTTTAAGCACACATAGAATTTTAATAAAGTTTGATTTTGAGTGACCAAGCACATGGACCAGTTACTTCAAGATGGCTACCAGGTAAGATCATTTTTTTTTACAGTTAATTTGAAATATTGTCTTGTCAGAATGCTTACACGACATTTTGATCAGTGGCGGTTCTAGACAAATTTCACCAGGGGGGCCAAGGAGGGGCCAGTGTTTTAACAGAGGGACACATAAAAAAGGCAAGAACTTATATTTAAAGATTATAGGGGTGGTTACAGGAATTATTTTAAGATAGGACTAGGCCTTAGTTTAATTAGGAAACATAACTAGTTTTAACAAACATGCCTTACTAAATACATTACTTGTGTGCATTTTGAAGCAAAACAAAGGGCACTGGTATATTTAAGCAATAAGGTACGAGAGGCTGTGCTGTATCGTGAATAAGTAACGGCTGAAGGGCGTTGTTAGGCACGACGCGAAGCGGAGTGCCTGCAACCCCTTCAGCCGTTACTTATTCACGATGCAGCACTTGCCTCGAGTACCTTATTGCTTTTATAAAATGGTTACCACACAATATTAAAGTAAAAAAATATTAGTGCAACTTTCATGAAGTTAAATCAATAAAAGCATTCCTTCCGCTAGAAAAAATAGTCCCTGAATGCAAACAACAACATGGAAGCTCAAATAAAAACAACAAACTGCTCTCAGACTTTGTCTCATTATATGTTTATGTGTTGCTAGGGGTGTTGCTAAGGGCGCAGTGATATTAAATAGAACCGTTGGGTGAAGCGGTCATAGCAGTGCTTTATTGTGAATAAAGCACACCTATTGACCAATCAGAATCAAGGATTGGAACTAACCGTTTTATAATTTAAGATATGGCATTGAAAGTTGTTTTCAGTTTGGACAGCTCTTACATTTATTTTAGACTAGGACTAGTCTAATCCCTTTCCGGGAAACTGCCCCGTAAACGTTATTTTACTTTACAATCATATAAATATTTGAAGAGTTTCGTTGCAAAACGAGATAAATCCATTTTTAAACATTTTTGTGAAAACATGTTTATTATAATGTTATCATGTTATCATTTCGTTTTATAGTGCTACTTGGCTGTATTTTTTAAGTTATGAAGGTTTAAATCAAAACAAACCAACTGCAGTTGCATTGAAATCAATTGGAATGCACAACCTAAAAACGAGATTTCTGAACAATTAAAAAAACGGTGGTTATCTCGTTTTGCAACGAAACTCTTCATTTATTTAATACAAGAGTGAGTGCAGGTGCAAAAGGGGAGCTGGGCTCTTTTCTAAAGCCCCCCAACCAAAAAAGCATGCGAGCCTACTCAATAAACTTTATGAAATGCAAACTTTTATAAAAACAAACGTTTGTTTTAGTTTACATATAAATACACATTGGTAGACAGTTAGGGACCACAATCTAATCAATATTTAAAATAATATTTATTTTAAACTGTAAACATTTTTATATGTAACATTTAATTATATTCCTCCAATTTTATGCACGTATATGTAAGAGCATAATTACAGCGCTTTTTACAATGTGTAAACTTTAAAAAGTAAGCGAGATGTTGGTTTTGCCGGTTGTCGATGAGTAACAGCTGTGAATGATCACAACGCGCCTCAGCAGCCACGTCACAGGAGAACAAGTGAACAGTGTCCCAATGTCAAGTGAGCTAGAGTCCTTACCAGTGCCCAAACCTGCATACACATTCTCAACATCGGGAGATTGTGAACGAATTGAGACACTCGCCAAACAGCACCCGCAGCCAGCTGCTACAGTGGTTGGGTGCGCCGCTTTAATTTGCCTGTAAAGAACGTTGCGTCGCATTAGTTCCGCTTTTGGCGCTCGCGTGTAAAATCAAAATAAATGCATACTTTTTTATTTGGTCAGCACGGGGTGGCCACAGGGGTGGCCAGGAACATGTCTACAGAGGCACGGGCCACCCTTGGCCTCCGTGTAGAACCGCCACTGATTTTGATTATCATTACCGCAACAGATGCTTATTAAATGTTAATTTAATTAATAGAAGCATAATACTTTGATTTTAAATGCATGTGCAGAATCTCCAAATTATGTTCTTTCAGGTTTGTCATGTAATGTTTTCTGACTGTTGCGGTAATGAGATTTTTTTTAGGACTTATTTTTAAAATTATGTTACAAAAAGTGTTAAATGATAAGTAAACGTTTTTAAATTAATGTTCCCATTTACTCCAGACTTTGTTTTTCAATGTCTGGTGGGAAAAAAGTAAATTTAAGCAATTTTTACATTTTCATGCTTGACATTTTTAAAACCAAGTTTTCGTGAGAATCACCCATATACACCACAACAAGGTGGCACATTTCCTATACACAAACTATTAACAGTGTTGCGACTCTTGTGGCAAAGTGTAGGATATTGAAGAAATCGTGATTGGAAAGTTTTATCAAAACTACAGCTACACAGTTTAGCTTTTTTTGTGTTAGCTCTGGAAGTGGTGGAGAATTAATTCTGCCATTTGCTGGTAACATTAATATGGAAATTATGCATAAGCCCCTGAAGATGCATCATGTTTTTTTAGTTAAAGAGATTTACCTAACAAAACAAGGACATTGTATCTTTAATTTACTTTTGAATAAAAAGCAATACTTAAGTTTTTTTATGTTTGCCCCAACAAAAGTTTAAATGTGTGAAATGAATCACTACAACATTTAGCAAAGTTATAAAAAGACTGTAAATCACCTTACCAGCACACGGCACCAGCCAGCTCCATTCCTACAGTTTACTACACATCCTTCACCACGATCCACACTTCTATATGAGTGCTACTGGATTACTGTGTAGAACCGAAAGGCTTTACATACACTGCCCAAATACTGCAGAAACAGCACCGGATACAAGGAGCTTAACCAGAAACATATTGTAGTTGGCAAATTTTTAACATGAACTTGCCACTACTGGCATCACATGCTATATAAGAAATGAATTGTGAAAAGAAAGATTTCAAACATGATGGGGTGGTTCTTTGTTTATATGTGTGAGTGTTTGTGTGTGCATGTGAATAGTGTGGACTAACTTGGGTGGAGGTTTGATCTCCCTCCAGATCTGGCTTTTTGTACTGTTACGACGAAAATTCTGAGGGAAGGCTTAATTGGAAAATCATGTTTTCTCTCTCTTCTCTTCCTTTCTAGCACAGGCTGAATCAATCACCCCTGCAAAAAACAACGTCCTGTCATTTTCCCTCTGTGACATCCCACTGTAACAAGAGTGCTTGGAGAAGTTTAGTGCCGTTGCCCAGGCAATAGTTTGCTTTAGATGAGGTAGTATCAATCACATTTAACTAAAGATCCATCTGACAGAATGAAATGGGAAGGAAGACTGGCACTCTGGAGAGCGCACACAACCAAGCATCTGAGCCACAACTAGAGAAGGATCCATGTTTTCCAAAGTGTATTACTATTTTTTGGAGGGTGCATGCATGTGTGTATCCTTCTAACATGCAAAGATGTGTCCAACCTAAAGTCTAAATCAAACATCTGCAAATTAAAAACTACTCATGTTGAAAGTCCAAGAAAAAGCAGTAAGGGAAGAAAACCATGTCACAGTATAAATTCCACATTATGGACTGACCAAATGCAATTTGCGAACCACACATAGTTTAACAGCTGTCTGGAGTTTGTAACTTTCCTTAAGCAAGCTCTGATAATTTAAACAAATGCAATGACCGCAACATAGATTTAAACCTCCTTTCAGGGCCAATAAGCAAGCAGTTAAACAGCTGATGGTGCACTTAAAAGAATAAATCTTAAAAGATTGCCCTATACAAATGATTACGTCAGAAAACGGAAAGAAGTAGTAATGGAGATGTGCCTTTTTCTACTATGATCCCCTTACACAATGGCATACTGTAGGCATACACACAAACAATGAAAAAGCTCGACAATAACAGCTGCAGGCCCATTAGCTGATAATGTCTTCATTTGGCTCCGAAACAGGCTGTACGTCTTCCAACGTATGCCAGGATGTTCTGGATCACAGCCAGAAAACATTGAGTGATCAACACATCTGTGATTCTCATGCAAGTATGGTGAGTGCGTTTGTTTGGGTATGGCAGTGTGTAAATTTGGTGCTACAGTAGGTCTGCACATGTCTTTGAGAGATCAGAGCTCATACTTTGTGCATTGCAAAGAGGGATGCGTGTTTGTGTACACTCGCAACCCAAATTCTTCCTCCCTAAAATACCATTTACTGAAACTAAAACTGCAGTCATACACATGTTTGAATGAATTTGGACACATGTAAACATTGGTGGTTGTGTACAAGTCGATAACAAAGACTATTAGGTATTGAATGCTACTGATATTTCAACGACATTATCTGAACATTGACTGAAATAACCGAGGTATGCAGCAAAGCATTTGTGAAGCCACAACACGCACAACCTTGAGGCGGATGGGCTACAACAGCAAAAGACCGCACCGGGTACCACTCATCTCCACTACAAATAGGAAAAAGAGGCTACAATTTGCACGAGCTCACCAAAATTGGACAGTTGAAGACAGGAAAAATCTTGCCTGGTCTGATGAGTCTTGATTTCTGTTGAGACATTCAGATGGTAGAGTCAGAATTTGGTGTAAACAGAATGAGAACATGGATCCATCATGCCTTATTATCACTGTTCAGGCTGGTGTCGGTGGTGTAATGGTGTGGGGGATGTTTTCTTGGCACACTTTAGGCCCCTTAGTGCCAATTGGGCATCGTTTAAATGCCACAGCCTACCTGAGCATTGTTTCTGACCATCCCCAGCTCTTTATGACCACCATGTATCCATCCTCTGATGGCTACTTCCAGCAGGATAATGCACCATGTCACAAAGATCGAATCATTTCAAATTGGTTTCTTGAACATAGCAATGAGTTTACTGTCTTAAAATGGCCCCCACGGTCACCAGATCTCAACCCAATAGAGCATCTTTGGGATGTGGTGGAACGGAAGCTTTGTGCCCTGGATGTGCACCACGTCGAAGACCCCTTATCTAAACCCTCTCCGGGAAACGGCCCCTTAGTGTTGGTACACTGTCAGAAGAAATGGTCAAAAAAATGGTCCCTGGCTGTCACTGGGATGATAATGGTATCCTTTCAAAAAGTAGTACATATTAGGACCTTTTTAAAAGTTACTGCCCCAGTGTATAATTCTGCAATACTGTACGTTAAGCGTATGCATTCTGCTGTTTAATTATGAACTCAATAATTTTGTCCAACCAAACACTAAAGACAATGGAGAAATGAAAGACACAGGCACATATAGCCTAAAGCTATGGCCGGTATTGTCTATAAGCAAAATGGAAAGCCAGGTGCGTGTGCTACAGCACACACAGAGGGGCTGTTTTTGCAATATTTTCTCAACAACCATGTCTCAGGAGCCCCAGCTGCTTCTCATCCCAGGGCAGGGGGGTAGATTGAGGCCCCACACCGGTTTTTACCGCCCTTTTCAACTCCAGTGCTGGGTCTGTAACAATGATGTCAGCCCCTGAGCTTATGCAACAAGGTCAGCTGTGACTCAGAGAGAAAACAGGAGGGTCTGTAGAGATGTTCTGCTTCGGGATAACAATGTAAGACAAACTTTTGGGGCACTAGAAAGGGAAACTATAACCATTTTTTTAATTAAAGTTTCCCATAACCCACTTTCTCTACGCAAGATGGGACAGCAACTACATTAATAATTTTTATCTGTAACATTATGGGGCAGTTTGCCAGAACAGGGTTTAGATTAGTCCGCGACTATGCCTTAGTTATATTAGGACATTTAAGTAGTTTTTACAAACATACCTTACATAAAACATTACTGGTGTGCATCTTGAGAAAACAATAGCACTGATAGTCGTTAAGATGTGTTAGTGCAAGATGTTTTTAAAATAAGGCAGCTCAAACATGCATTTTTGTCTGGGACTAGGATAAATAATGGGTAAATAATGGGTACGGGTGTATCCGTGCCAACCTCAGCACATGGTTAAAATCCCTTTTGAACAGACCTATACACAACAAGTGTGTCTGTGTATGTGTTTGTAAATAAAAATGTCACCAAAAGTACCAAGCAACACACGTTAATGAACCTGGCTGATTTAGCATTTTCACATTCAGAAACTGTCAACATGGTGACTCATTTTAAACACACTTTCACAAGCCCAAAACAATAGCAATAATTCAGATCTCACTACTTACTGGCTAACAGCAACTTCTGATTTCTCAAAAATATCTTAATTCACTTAGGGAGTATTTAGACAACTAAAAACAGAAAACCTTTCATGAATTTTGGCAGTTAATCAACCAACAATGCATTTGAAAACGGGTTTTAAAGTGAAAGGCTGCGTATGGAAAAGCTCTCCACATACCCTTAAAGGTGTGGAGCATTATATTTTAAAAACACTTGGGAAAAGGGAGTCAGGCCAAGTACCAAAACACACTTGTAGCCAATCAGCAGTAAGGGGCATATCTACTAATGGTGCTTTTCCATTGCATAGTACCCCACGGTTTGGTTTGGGTCAGGTCGGGTCGGCTCACCTCACTTTGGCTTGGTTAGCTTTTCCATTGAGTTTAGTAACACTTCGGAATGGGAGGGATTATAGGAGTGTCGTTATATTTGCGCTGCCTACTGCTGTGACATCATACAAGTGAGAGCGTCATTGTACATTCCCATACATTTATTTATTTTTCAGTCCGCCACAAAATTAAAACTGACCACCACAAACAGATGTTTGCACATCGTGTTTATCACTACCTCTGTCCCACATGACATGTTTCTGTACAAACACCCGTGGCGTCGGTCGACGCGCTCCGCTGAGCCTCATTTAAATTGCATTTATGCATATATGCAGACGAGCGCATCGCGAATGTGCCGCCACAAACTGTTACGGTGTTTCTGATTCAAAACCTGTCTGTGTTTTTCATTGCTAAAAAGGAGTTTGGGAACTTACATCAAAGCACAGATGACAACAGGTTTACTCGAGACAGCGCAAGCTAGCATGAGGGTAAAGCTAATTTTTTTACATTATAGCGATGACGCTGGTAGTGACAATTCTTTTAGACCAATTAGTGATCTACACTTTTTTCGTGTCACAGTTTGGTATCATCTCAGGTCGCTTGGAACCCCCGCCCCAGGTGGTACTAAAAAAAAAGTATTGGGTACTACATACTGCACCCAGTGGAAAACTCCCAAAAGTAAGCTGACCCGACCCAAACCAAACCGTGGGGTACTATGTTATGGAAAAGCGACATATCCGACATCGTTGCCTGGTGGCGTATGCGTGGGGCGGGTCTATCAAAAGAAGGTCCAGATTCTATTGGGGTAGGGCCGTGTTTGTTTAGGTGATTTTAAATATCAACACTGGCTTTCAGAGATCATGCACCTCGCCTTTAAATAGTGCACTATTTGAGGAGACACCAGGGACAGCCATTTTGTAGTGGGTTCCAAAATTATCATCAAATCCCATAATGCACCGCAATAATGAATGTACAATTGATGTAAAATCCCTGTCTCGAAAACAAGATGGTACCCGCAGCGCTTCTGGCACTTGCACTAAGGCCGAAACCGCATACTTCCATACTATATGTAAAAAAAAATATTTGTTGGTTTATTGTTAAAAAGTAAGTTACCTGGTGGCATTAAACGTTGTGTCAACTAATTGTTGAATTGAACTACAAATTTTTAAGACAACCAAGTAACTTTATTTAAGTTGAACCAATAGTAAGCGAGTCGAGTAGTATGTCCAAATTCATAGTATTCAAAAAAATTATTCATAAAATATTTTTGTGAAAAATTTCATAAGTATTGACGACCTCTTATTAACATACAAAAGAAGACTCCTACATCATGATGGCCTGGTCTTCTTCCTCCCTAAAATTTTAAATTCCAGTGTAGCGTGGAGGGCCACTGCATTATTTGACAGACAACTTCATCAAATACAACAACTTAAAAACAAAAAGCCATGTCACATTTCTTTGGACAGCTGAAATTCTTGTGATTCGAATGATGTGAAACTTTTTAAGACACAATTAACACAGCAGGTAGAATTCGTGTCCTTTTTAGGCATTTTTTGCGCCTTTTCAGGAATGCTAAGGGGGTAATTCATATATCAGAAAGGGAACAAATTAATACGTATCATATTTTGAACAAGATTTAAAGCACATCAGAAATTAGCTTTGAGCAGAAATAATATGGCATTACATCAGTCATCTGACTATGTAGACCACAAGCATTAATTGGAGCCAACAGAAAGTGAGGTTAACCGTAAACTTACAAGACATCCTGCTTACTAATTCACAGCATGCTTCTTTCACTGCCTGTGCTCATGTTGCAGAAATATTGACGAGCTTATGGATAGCTTAAACAGCTCTTCTTATGAACCATAAGAGCTGAATCACGAGGCAAGATCCCAGTGAACAAAAAAGAGATGTAGACAGCACTTCTCTTTGAACTCTTTAAAAGTTGTAAAAGTGAATATAGGGAGTGGTATCCGTTTTTATGGTGTCAGCACTCGACTTAACAAAATACACATTAAGACAACGCTATCAATTTTAATGAGCTTATTCAAGTAGATAAAAGCCCCAGGACACATACATAAATGTACTGACAATAGATCGATAACCATTACTGACAATAGTGTTTCTGTAAGCATACTGAATATCCAACAGTCTCTTTGGATCATAAAACCGATCAACATTAGTAGTCTTATGATCTGCATTTCAGATCTACTACAGCTCTACAAACAAATCTTTCAGTCCTTAAATTTCTTTTTCTCAGGTTAATGTTAAAGGACAAGTTCAGTATTTTACACTTAAAGCCCTGTTTTCAGATTCTTTATGATGAAATAGAACCGTTTTGATTGAAATTTGGACATATGATGCTGGCCCGAGAATTTTCTGGTGTTTGTTCCATCACCTCCCACCTCTACAATGGGTGTATAGGTGCACTGGAACAATCCTTCCTAAAATGCATTAAACTTTCGTTTACAAAAACGTGAAACTCACCAAGTGGTCAGGGGTGTTCACTAATATGCTCACACAAAAATCGCTGCAAAAGATGCTTTCCAAAAGGTGAACACCCCTGACCACTCGGTGAGTTTCACGTCTTTTTAAACGAAAGTTTAATGCATTTTAGGAAGGATTGTTCCAGTGCACCTATACACCCATTGTAGGGTGGGAGGTGATAGAACAAACACCCGAAAATTCTTGGGACAGCATCATATGTCCAAATTTCAGTCAAAACCGTTCTATTTCATCATAAACAATCTGAAAACAGGGCTTTAAGTGTAAAATACCAAACTTGTCCTTTAAATACAGCAAGCATTACAAATCTGTGAACACAGGTTTTAAAGGCCAAGAAGGAAATCATTAAAACTCAGGAGGGCTTCCAAATAAAGGCAAACCCTTAACACATGTTAGGTGTGTTTAACCTGAACATCAGGCCATTTCTACAAACACTGGCCTACAAAATACTCTAAAAGGTAGATCAAAGATTAAATTGATCATTTTTGTTAATGTCAATTTGTTTCTTACTGTATTCAAGTGCAAAACTATGTTTCAAAAAGGAAAATCTGATTTATTGCTGTTTGGATTACAGTTAATAGCTTGCAGAATGGATCGATATCCTAAACGGGATGTCTCAACCTTATGCGGGTGCATGATAAACAGATGAAACGAGTTGCTTAATATACATGTTTAGAGCGTTTTAAATTATGTTTGACATTACATCGGCCTTGCCCAACTTAATCTATTTTTAAAAGCGTAAACACACACATACGCGACCTCGGGCGTTTCTACCTGATGCATCCCTTCATGGGCGCGCCTCATGAATGCGCGTCGCCGCAGTGAAAGATGAAAGTACTGTATATCAAGTAACGGAGTCACCCTTATCCTTTAGTCACATAAATAAATTAAAACTGTAAGTGCTCTTTAAACTTTTTTAATTATTTCATTTCTTGCAGATGTAGCGTCGACAGCTTAACAAATGAACCCATGTTTTTCCAACGTCACACTTGAAAACTTAACCATGTTTGATTTTGGTAAATTACTAGAGCGTGCGCCCCTGTCCACTATTACATTAAAGTATAAACTGGCCCTAAGTCCAGACTCCAGTCACATAAAATGATGTTTGTAGTGTTCAACGGGAGCTGTAATACGACACTAAACTGACAATGTGACAAAACAAACCAACAGGTTTGTGAAGTAACAGCTTTGGCTAATTAACAGCCCATTCATGGCTCAAACGCGCGTCACTACAGACCTGTTAATGTTTGTTTATATTGCTGCTAATTGCTAAAAACAAGACAAAAAGCCACTTGGGAAATTACGCAGGAATTAAATACTCATTTAAAAAGCGAAACATTCAACAATAAAGAAGTTAATTATTTTAACAACTTACCCGAGGTGTACTTTTAAAAGTTGTTTCGGAGTTATTCCAAGCGACTGTTTGTGATCGGGCAAGTACAATATCTCAACTAACATATGACAAACGAATGAGAATGCGTGCGTGCACTGAAAGCGCGCGTCCGTCTGTCATTGAAGCTCGCTCGCTCGCGCGCGCGTCTCTAGCTTGCTTACATTTTGTCCTGAGCAGCGGCTTCCGGGCGACGTGAGTCTACTCTTAAAGGGCCAAGCCATGAGTGGACACCTCCTGCCGTGGTAACATCAATGTTGATTTAGGATGCTGGAGATGTGACCGAATTAATAAAAAAATTCAAATAAAAAGTGTACACTTAAAACACTGAGTAACTTTTCTCACAAATTCTCATCTACATAACAATTGCTCCCTTATTTCCATTATTCATTAGCCTATGTTGAATGAATAAACTGACTGTCAGTGAAATTATTGTGGTTTTCAATTCCCTACGCAAATTTAAATAGATAAAGACATCTTTGTATTCAGAGAGATGATGTTTGAAAAGACAATGTTTGTTAGTTTGCAAACAACCCCAAAGAAAATTTTATTATTTTGATGTTATTGTTTAGAAGATTAGATTGAGCTCTCAGTTGTGCTTCATTTAAGTATTAAGTTGGTTAGGAAAAATAAAAAGACAAACAAATGAAACAATTGTGGAAAACAATGAATAATCTAAGCTAAAATAATTGGATTTGGGTAAACTTGATAAAAATGTTTAGTTTATATTGAAATATTCGATAATATTGACTTTTGATTGCAGCTTTGGCAAATTTAAACTCAGATTGTGACACTTGTACTGTAGTGATCTCCTAAGCGAAAGTTTCCTTTTCCTCTCCTTTAAATCTCATTGATTTCCAAGTTAGTCTCGCTGGGGCAGAGATGAGTGTATATGACCCCCTCAAGAGTAATGTTGTCTGTCCATCCAACTTTGGAGATCAAACATGGATGGAAACATGGAAACCAGCCATGTCCTTGAATTTACTGTCACTCATTTTTTGTGGAAAACAAAATTCAGCTGTTGAAAACTGCAAAGAAAATTGTTTTGTCATTTCACATAAAGCAGAGAATTTTGATTACAAATCCATCCTGCATTTTGTTGCATATAAACAGATGTGACCTAGGTCACAGATTTTAGTCTTATGTACGTTGTTCGAATGAAGTTTCTGTAAAGCACAAAGGAGAATATACATACAAAAAATACTGTATCATTCATTACATTTGTTTGTTGCATAGTTTTGGTTCTTGTGAAACAAAGAAGTTAAAAGACAAAATGAAAATGCACTGTGACATACAGTAAGAAACCATTTTTCAGCCAAAGCTCTTTTGACTTCGACTGTTGTAATGTCACCAGTGGTCAAAGCGGTCGTGTTCATTAGTTATTTCTGGACAGCATCTCAAAACTTAGGGCCTAGGCTCTGTGCAAGTGACATATGATGGAAATAAATGGGCAGACAAGGACAAAGCCGTTCAGACACACACCGAGAATCAACATCAAATAGATTTACTGCTAACCACACGTACACACACACACACTGGCACATGCACACCCTGTGATTTCTAAAGACCACCCAGTGAAAACAAAATGCACCAATGTGTGTCTAGTGTCTTAAAATCTTTGCATAAATCTGGGAATAAACCTAACTATTTGTCTATCTCTAAATCTCTTAGTTTTATAATATTTACTCTTTTAAATATTTTTAAGCTTACACGTAAAGTACAAATTTCACATAATGTCTCTTTGCAACTTTTAAGGCTTTAAAAGGGTATGGGTGTCAAATTCAAGGTATCATTCAGCCGCTTTCGTGTTTTACACTGTCAAAAATATAGGTACGAAGCTGTCACTGGGGCAGTACCCTTTAAAAAAGGTCCTAATATGTACCATTTAGGTACAAATATGTTCCTTTAAAGGTGCATTTTGGCAGTTCAAAGTACTAATATGCACTCTTTGGGTACAAAGGTGTACCTTTTTGAAAGGGTACTGTCCCAGTGACAACTTTTGTACCTTTATTTCTGAGTGTGTAAGAATAACTATTTAAATTTAAATTTAAACCTCTAATGGGCGGTTTCCAAGACAGGGCTTAAAGCTCCCGTTCTTTCTGTGTTTTTGAAGCTTTGATTGTGTTTAAAGTGCGCAAAATAAAGTGTGTTCATGTTTCACGTGTAAAAAAATTTGCTATTTTTCACACAATTTACTTATCTGTATATCGCTGTTTTCACTCTCCTAAAAACGGGCTGATGTCTTCCTTGTTCTGTGAAGTCCCTCCTTTAGAAATACGTATCGAGTTCTGATTGTGTAGTTTGTTTAGTGTGTGTTGTGATTCGATAGCAGCTTAGCTTGCCGTTAGCTTAGCCGGCGACTGATGTATTCCTGTGGGCGGAGTTTAGTAAAAAAACTGTTCTACACTCTAAAAAAAGGTGCTATATAGCACCAAAAGTGGTTCTTTGCTCGTAATCATGGAAGAACCGTTTTTGGTGCCATATAGCACCAGTGAAGCACCTGTGTGTAGAACCACATAGTGCCATGTAGAACCATATTTTGGTGCTATAGTGGTTCTATATGGCCCCTATACGTTTCTACACAGGTGCTTCACTGGTGCTTCACCGGTGCTATATGGCACTAAAAACGGTTCTTCTATGATTACGAGCAAAGAACCACTTTTGGTGCTATATAGCACTGTTTGTTTTTAGAGTGTACTGACGTCATTAAAGCAGGAAGTAGAGGGCTGTAGTCCAAACCGGCCGTTCGCTGTAGGCTTTGAAAGGCGAATTCTATTAAAGAAAATATAAGTTCTGGAAAAGCATCATGTGATCCAACCATTCAGCAGAAATAGGTCTCTATGGGGTGGTCTCCCAGACAGGTATTAGCTTAAACCAGGACTAGGCCTTAGTTTAATTAGGAAATATAACTAGTTTTAACAAACATGCCTTAAAACATTACTGGCATGAGGCAAGAAAAGATGTATTTTAAGATATGTCAGTGCAAGTTGTTTTCAGTTTGGTCAGCTCTTACATTTATTTTATTCTAGGACTAGTCTAATCCCTATCCGGGAAACCGCCACTAAATATAGCCATCCTGTACCTCTGTCCCATGACAGTTTTTGCAGCATCACTCCTCCACCCCATCGCCTCACTCTCTGCTCTATCTCAGTTAAGGAGGAAGGAGTACTCTAATATGCCGAACTCGGAGCCTTGCCCTCAGACAGCTTGCCAAATATGCTTTATTTCATAACTGATTACATACTAATTCTAACTCGTGAAGTATATTAAATCAACCAGCAAACCAAACAAATTAATTGCGAGCTAAGGCTGTCAATGAGGAGCAAAATATAAAAACTAAAAGCTAATGGCAAGCATTCCTCATAGTTATGTCCAATTGAACGAAATACGCTGTTTAACCCAATCTCTAAGGATAATGTTTTATGGATGAATAGTGCATGAGGAAATGAGGAACAGATCTAAACAGGAAGGAATGAGAAGCACAGATGGAGAGTGACAACAACAGAACCTATTACATGGGTTTCTGCTGATGAGTCTGAGGTTATGAGGGAGGGGAATAACTGTGCTTTGGGAAAGATAGGAGTTCGATTTTGCATGACAACAATAAATCCTCATGCAGTGTGGATAATAAGTTAGATGCTATTAGATCAGGCATACACAAAAAGATCAAAAGCCCAATAAAAACCCCAGTGGATGTATTAATTCACATAATAGGAAAATATATGTTCTTTCAGGGCAAATGCAACAAATAATGGTGGAGAAATAAAAAACTTGTTTCTTGCCAGTTTGCATGCACAATAATCTCACATAACAAGTTGAGACACTGATTATAACACATACACTGTAGTTCACATATTTTTCTGTAGCAACATCAAAAGCAATGTATTCCACATGGAAAAATCATCCCATGTCTCCGATGTTTGAATCTGTAATGGAACCATGTGTCACATGGTATTCATAATAAAACAAATTGAGAAAACTTGTATCAGTAAATGCTGAGCAGAATCAAACATGTGCCCCTGCTGAGCCAAAACCTTACGGAAAGTAAAGGGAAATTATACAAAGGCCTGAAAATGCTCCCCCCACCCATTGAATTAGACATCATAATAACATTATTGCTTAACTATAACATCCCTGTGGCTTTATTGTGTGTATGTCAAACGGTTTCATACAGTATCTACTCTCCCTCGACTCTCACATATGCATTATTCAGTCAAGCCTATTGAAAGACTCAAAACAAAAAGATCTCAGTCTCTATGTGCTCTCCAGTTACTCTCACTAAATAATTAAAAAGCATCCAACCGCTCACATGTAAACATACGAAAATATAGAGAAACTGATACAAAAAATAGAGATTGGGAAAAAGACTAACAAAAGGCTTTTAACCATAAGAGAAACTAAATTTAAACCATACATGTGAGCACAGTTTCATATTGAAACTGTCCTGTATGCCATTACAATACAAAATAAAAAAAACACATACAGTTGAGAGACAAAAGAAAAAGAAGCAGATTGTTTGGTTTAAATGCAAAAAAGTTGGTGTATGTTACAATGTCTCATATGGATGTATTTTGGAAGGTTCAGATATTTGGCACATGCAAACATACACCCAAGATCCCTAGGGACAGACTAGCTGTTTGCTGAATGCTGCGCAATGCTTTGTTTATAGTGTGGTGTTTATTGTATCTAAGTGAAGATCATGTGTATTGACACCCTATGTTTTTGGGATTAAAAGTAGGGAGTAGAAACAATGAAAACTGAAAATATAAGATGACATGTATATGCTAGACATGCCTCCATTATGTCTTCATATTCCAAACTCCGTCATGCTACAGTACCGTATTGGGGTGAAAGGTAAGAATGATGTGCATGGGGCCCGAGAATAATTGATGTAAGGGGGCCCAGAATTCTGACCTTGTGTCCAAATATGCTTTTGATAAAATGAGGACTGCAGTCAACAGTACATTTCATGAACAAAAGAAGATTTTTTTAGTTTGGTGCGACAGCTACCAGCTAAATGTCTGGCAGGGGTAACCTTCTACGATCTCCTTAAACTTCTTCCATAAGGCAGAACGAATCCATATTAGGGTCTTTGAGTGCATTTCTCTGTTTTACTATACAATATAATATGCAGTTTGGAAGTAAACATTATTGAATCACGCTGGACATGGTGCGAGACAGGAAAACAGAGATTTAGTTGCATCACTATCTAGATCGGGACTGAAACGCATACAGTTAGTGCTTCCTCAGTTGCCGGTGGTGAGTGCTTTGAGTTTTGAAAGGTCGTTTAGGTGGTTAGATCGAACGCATTAGTCATATGCGGCCTGAGAGAGCACGAACAATGAGATGGCTTTCTCTGTCAGTCTAATTGAAATGAACGCATGGCCATCCATTCATCTCTGGCTGATTGCTCAACCGAGAGTCGGTTGTAGAAAAGGCCACTGGCTCTGGTTCAGTCCGCCGAAGGGTAATACTTTAGCCTAACCTTTTCTTTCTGTAACCAGAGAGGCAAACAGACCCACGAACACTCATCAACTGACAATTTTGCAAGTTATCGTAATTAAACTTGGCTGGCAATTTATGTTATGACCTTTTGAAACAACAAAGAAAGGCAGGTGATGGTGGCAGATGGACTGAAACAGAGAAAAGTAAAGATTTATAATGAACCATTGAGCTCTTAATGTTGATAAGAGAGAAAGGCATCCAGATATATTTATATTTAGTTGACTGTAGTCTGCTGTATACAGACATTAAACTATCAAACCTGTTAAAGACATTTGAAATTACCTAAACAAACACGCCCCTACCCCAGTAGAATCTGAACTTTCTTTTGATAGACCCGCCCCACACCTACACAACCCAGGCAACTTGATTGGCTACAACTGCACTCTTAAAATGGCTGGGTTATTTATTAACCCAAAATGCTGGTTTGAGTCTGTTGGGTTGTTTTGCTGGGTTATTTTTTTACATTTTAAACACTTTTTGGGTAGTTTCAGTTTTCTAGGTGTTGGGTTAAAACTGCTGGGTTGTTTGAAGAGGCTCATGTGCTTCGCGCTCTTGATGTTTGAATGTGCTCAGAAACGGTCGTCGTGAAAGGACAGAGTCACTGGAAGCAGTTGTTTCAACACTCTAAAAAATGCTGGGTTGTTTTTAACCCAGGGCTGGGTCACTATTGGACAGAACACACTGCTGGGTTCAAATGACCCAACTGCTGGGTTATTTCAACATGGTTGATTGACATTAACCCAGCAATGGGGTTAAATCAACCCAGCAGTTGGGTCATTTGAACCCAGCAGTGTGTTCTGTTCAATAGTGACCCAGCCCTGGGTTAAAAACAACCCAGCATTTTTTAGAGTGAAGGTAAGTTTATATGTTTTTGTGAACATTTCATGAATATAAACAAGATTATAACATTTTGCGAGACAGCAACGTGTTAATTTATACAGACTAAGTAAACCCACACAGGCCCCATATGGGCTAGCCCCCATGACTTTGCCCTTTTGGGCCCCATGAGGGTTTTTTTGTGGGCCAACCCACTGTGGGCTTGCCCACAGAAAAACCCAAACAGGGCCCATATGGGCCAGCCCATGCGGGCCCCCTATTACTTTGCCCTTTTGCGCCCCATGAGGTTTTTTGTGGGCCACACAAAACCCCACACAAGCCCCATATTTTCTAGCTAGCCCCCATTATTTTGCCATTTATTCTTGGATCCCTCACATCCAAGTCACCCCATTTTTGAACTTTTGCCATCTGGCTGGCGCTTCAGAGCCGCGAATACCAGAACAGTAAGGCACAAAAACAGTTTCTTCCCCCAGGCAATCTGCCTCATGAACAGTTAAATGTTCCCCACTCGTGCTTATGCAAAAAAAGTGCAATATCCTTATATTTATTTCTTACCCCTCCATTCTAGTACATCCCTGCATCTTATTTAACCCTATTCAATTGTCATTTATAGCACAATTGTTTACACACCTATTTATTTGCCTACAATTTTTGTCTGTGTGTTCAAATTCCTTGTATGTGCAAGCATTCTTGGCAATAAAGCTCTTTCTGATTCTGATTTCTGATTCATTTGTCATAGTAATAATATTTTTTTAAATATTTGAATTATTAAAATAAGTATAATTATTATTAAATTATTACAATAATTATCATTGGTTGTTATTATCTTAGCAGATCATTTCCTTTTGATGTTAATTGTTGTTGTTAAATCAAAAACCATAGTTACTACACTTTTGCTATAATAAAACCATTTTTATAAATTTTTATGAAGGTCTGTCCATTTAGAACAAAATGTGCATGCATGTTTATGTAGAAATAATTGAACACACCCCCGGATAAGGATCTTAAAAGCTATGCTTTAAAGCACAACATTTCTGTTTATTTTAATATAATAAATATTTAATGTTAAACAAGTTTTAATTTTCAGTCTGTCTGAACGCAATGCTTCGCTATGAGAAGCACTTTCTTTACCATCTTTATTGTTTTTTAACATGTTGTCTTTTGTTATGTGTTATTAGGCATGTCGACTTCATGAAGCGCTGCGAGAACCCACATCATACGTTGATGACGTCAACGTATCGCGAGACTGAGTCGAGAAATTACACGTAGAGGTCTAATTTCGAATCGCTCTCGCGGTACATTGACGTCATCATCCTGTCAGCGCCGCATGAAGTCGAACACACCTATTATTTGCGGGCACGCGCCTCTGTCTTCGTGAGTTCAAAAAACTGAATTTAACCGATGTTTACCTCAGACGACAGTTTTCGTTTCTGTGATGAATTCTGAGGTAAGTTTTCATTAAATCCTGGTTACTTCATTAAAATAAGTTCACAGTAATGTTAATTTTGTTGTTAGTAATTCGATATGACTAAAATATTATTAACTTTAATGTTTACTGTTGATTCAAGCTGTTAATTTGACTGACCTCGTGATGTAGCTATGAGCTAATGTAGAGCAGATCTTTTATGTGTCTTTAGTTTCTATAAAATGTGTTTTACATTGTTTAGTTAATTATTACGCAGGTTATTATTCAATGTAGGGTTTTTACGCGTAAATAATAATGTTATAACTTAACTTACAGTACGGGCACACAGTTTACACTAGAAGAATTTAAACAGAAGCCATCAATTCTGCATTAATAACTATTGTACTTTTATGTTCACTTTTCTTTCAGGTAATTTTCTTGTTGTGTTTGATGTTTTCCATTGGCTGAAGAGTAAGTATTACTTTGTTTGTATTTGCACCCAAAATAAATGGGTCAAAATAAGTGCTCAAAACGCTCTCCTCAATACAATTCAATTCAATTCAATTCAATTAAGCAATATCGCTCGAGTAGGAGTGTGATATAGCTCTATATCATCACAGCCGTGATGATATAGAGCTATATCACACGACTCCGAGAGCGATATTGCTTTTATACAACAGTTCAACGGCACACGTTTGAAAAACGAAAACTAGAAAACAACAACGGAGTTATTTTAAAAGCCTCTTTGTTTGAGAACTACTTCTTCCGCCACGGATTTGAGGGCGGCCAGAATGACAGGTAATACTTTCGGCTGCTTTGAATCTCATAACAACTCAATGGACGGAAAAGCCGTTACTTTATATTACCGTTTCTTGGTCACAAAGTGTAGTTTTAAGATTAGTTCAGTCGAGAATGTATATGTATTATATTTAAATCTGCAGTCGATTAGTAAAGATAGCGCCTGTTTGAACGTTTGCTTAGTTAGATTCGGTACGAATGAGAACCAAAGCATGAGCGGACGTCAGTGTTCACTCGCCCCGCTGACCACCGCCCTCTCTGGGCTACATCTCTGATAGGGATTCCCTGGCTCTCATGTTGGCCTTGTTTGTTTATGATCGTCAAAATGAGATCAAATCAGCAGTATTAGGTGTCATGATCAAACTATTACTTGTTTTTTTATTCATATTTAGTGTCTTTTGTGTTGTTATTGTTTTGGCGCGAGGTAAAAGTTAATAAAACTATACTTGTATAACGTTACTATTGCTTTCTCATTTATTCTTAACGCGATACGAGCACTCGATTATTATTATTAAACTTTGTTATTGTCAGTACTATATAAAACCGTTTTTTATAAGTATCAGAGAGATGTTTTTGCATGCTGCTTATAAATATATCAGTGGCGATATCTCATAACATGTTTTAATAGTCACGTCACGATAAAGTTAAATGATCAATGTCCACATTTAAGAGGTGCTGTGCTTACCTGCAGTTCCACAGTGTTTTCGCGTTCTGATAAGAGATATAGCTCCAGAAAAAAACGAGTGTTTATATTCCTCTTTCCAAGTGTTAATCGTTCACACGATGTGACAAGACATTACTACCATTAACTTTAACGTAACATCCAAGAGCGATGATCTTTGACGGAATAATAACTTCCGATTGGGGATTCACAGACTGATTTATGAGCTAGTGAACTAATGAGTGAACGGAGAGTGTTTAAAAACAGGGCGTCTGTGATTTTCCATTCAGAGATGAGCCTGTTTAGGACCTCCATTCACTAGGTGGCGGAATGATACGAAAGGTGAAGTGGTTACAGTCCCGTTATCAGCACAATATCGCATAGCTCTTAGCCAATCAGATTCGAGAACCAGAAAGAACTGTTGTATAATTTTATTTATATAGCGCTTTTCACAAGTGTTAATTGTTGCAAAGCAGCTTTACATGAGAAGATGTAGAGGAGAACACAGAAAATCAATAGATAATATAAGAAGTAGAGATAGCGACTAAGGTTAAACCTTACAGGCGAGCATATTAATAATGTAACGTATACAGTAAAGTGCTAAGTTAAGCCAAAGTTGGCTTAACTTAGCAATGGATACATAAAAATATAACTACAAAATATTAACTACAACTAAATAGTCAGAGCTCAATTTGACTTGATGTAAGTTACACCTCAGTCCCATATCATGTATTAGATGATGACTATCGTTTTAATAAAAAAAAAATTTCTTTCATCATTTTATATTTTATTGTGCTCAAGGTCAGAACACAGCTCATTCACCCAAATCAAATAGTGACTCGCTGATTAATATCCATCAGCTTTCTGCAATAAAATCCTAAAGATGTACTCTTAAACAAAGACAATTATAAGATCATCCGTTTGGATCCAGTTAAAGCAATAAAACCTACTTGAAATACTTGGTAAGAAAAACTAGTGCAGTATTGTATAAGTTATAGTATCTTAGCACTTATCTTATTATTGCTACCTTAAAGCTCACATAAAACACCACAAACTGTTTCTGCTAATGTTAAAGGAGTAGTTCACTCAAAAATGGTCCCCATTGACTTGACCATAGTAATTTTTCCAACTATGAAAATTCAATGGGCCCCATTTTAAGAATGGACTACTCCTGTAATCTTATATACCTATAGAGTAGTATTGCGCCCTTCAAATATATAAAGACCTTTTAGTTTTATCAGACTTATAAAAGACAGATCAGCTGTACGGATTCTTTAGGCATAAATCCGGGCGGGAGCAAATGTAAGTCCCTTTGCTTACATTTACAAGTATACATTTACTTATATATGCTACACCAATGTTATCTTGCACTGAACGATTTCTTATATATATATAGCTTAGACTTTAAGCACATAATAACTAGGTCTCAAATCAAGCATTTGAAGTATTTTAATAATTGGGGCTAAAAACAATGTTAAAATGTAGAAAACCCCTTTTATAATTAGTAACCTACTTGGATTAATCATGATTAACTTTTTGTAAAAAAAAAACTTGTTTTAATGTTGATGTTTATATTGTTTTTTTATGTTTTCACTTAGATGCTGTGACAAAAAAGCAACCAGGACACCACATCTGCAGTGACAGAGAGCAGGATGGGGAGGAATCAGAAGGACCAGAAGATAATATCAACTGTCATAATTTGCCCAATGTGCCCACAGCAAGCCCACACTTTGCCCAATGTGCCCACAGTAAGCCCACACTTTTCCCACAGTTATCCCACACTTTGCCCATTGTGCCCACAGTAAGCCCACACTTTGCCCACAGTTATCCCACACTTTACCCAATGTGCCCACAGTAAGCCCACACTTTTCCCACAGTTATTCCACACTTTGCCCAATATGCCCACAGAAAGCCCACACTTTGCTCAATGTGCCCACAGTAAACCAACACTTTGCCCACACTTTGCCCAATGTGCCCACAGTAAGCCCACACTTTGCCCACAGTTAGCCCACACTTTACCCAATGTGCCCACATTAAACCCACACTTTGCCCAATGTGCCCACACTTTACCCAATGTGCCCACAGTAAGCCCACACTTTGCCACAGTTAGCCCACGCTTTGCCCAATGTGCTTTGGGCTGTCCCACTGTGGGCCCGCTACCGGCGTGAAATGTGGGGCACGTTTGGTGGGACAGCCCACACCCAGCCCACACTTTGGGCTGTCCCACTGGGGCCCCATAGTGTGGGGCCCACACGTGCCCCACATTTCACGTCGGTAGTGGCGCCCACAGGGGCAGCCTGCTGTGGGCCCCAATTTTTTGCACGCAGTGGCCCCACCTGGGGCCCAATGGGACATGTTTGCTGGGAAGCAGCACATTCACTTCACAGTATGGCAGGTAACGCGTCGATAAATGAAAACGAAACAGCGTTTCCAAGAAATGGTGTCTTGTATGTATATTGCTTGTTCCTCTCTTTTAAAATGAAACAATAATTTAAGTGTTTGGACATGAACTTGAAAATATAAACGTATTTGTCACCAAGACGGAGGCTACGTGGAAGTGACTATCGGTTAACAAACATGTATATGTGTTATATGAAATTAGATGTGTTATTGAGTCATATTTAGTTACTATTTTATATTCATTTCATAATATTTTTGGGTTGTCTCCTGTGATTTCAAATTTATATTGACCAACCCTCTGACCTGTGGCTGATACTGTAACAGAGATGTTATGTTTTTAGCAGAGATCAGATGTGATGTTGTTTTCCAATTCTTTTTTTAGAGTGTGCAGAGTTTTAACGTCCATCCATTGATGAGGCTAGCAAGACGTTCATACAACTTCAGCCAGTAAGTATAACATTTAATAATTCCTATTTAAAATGTATTGGGAATGTCTTAATTATCTGCTACATTTTAGTTCTGCAGCACTTTATTGTTTATAGTCATATCATCCTATTTGTCAGTCTGTGTGGTTTGCAGCCTTTGTTGTTGGCACAACAGTTAAAGGAGTGTAACACCAAAGTCTTATGCAAACCGATGACAGGCCATTGCATTTTTGGAAAAAAAATCTCACACGTGGTGGTAATGCGGCCAGGGATGTAAAAGAAAGCCTTATAATTTTTATAAAATGTATAATTCACTTGGCCCACATGGTTTTCTGAATACTTAAATCTGATAATTCAGTTCAGACCACTAAAAGTTTTTTCCTCTTTTGTAGATTGCAACAAATGTGGTGGAATTTCTTCTCTGGACAGAATCCTCGAAACCCTTTCCTTTCGTCCTGGCCATGGGAAACATGCAGCAGATCTCTCAATCTTTTTTCTCAATCAGTCTCTCTCAATACGGAAGTGACTTAAACTGCAATTCGGCCAAGATGGCGATGGCACGCACCGCCTACTTTAAGCTTCAAAAGTGCTCTTCACAAACCAATGGGTGACGTCACAGACACTACTTGCATATTTTTTACAGTCTCTGGTTTAAAGGCATTTTAAGTGCTTGAAAATAAATACCCCAGGCAATGTGCTTCTATGGGAATTCCTGTAGTCTGTCATTTTTCAAATGGATGAGTCCTTGTACATGTTTGTTCGAGACGAGTAACTTTAATAAATGAAGAATTTTTAGTGAAATACATTCCATTCTGTGAAACTTAAAACATTTGTTCTGTAAAAAACTTTACACATCTATGAATGATTTTACTTTTAATTTAACAATTACATTGTTTCTTTTCTTACACTGCTGTAGTTTTGTTTATGTACATTACAGTATTTCATTTATATACTGTAAAATTACAAATTCTGTCTTAAATTCAAACAAATTGATTCCACCTGTTACATTGTTACTTCAATGTGCATAATTTATGATATTTTATAAATATATTTATACTTGGGTCAGTAAGCAGTCCTTTAAATGATTTTGCAACTTACAACTGTAAAAATGTAAGAGTTTGTAGTTATTTTGCAGTCAAATAAACATTTATTTGCTGTTAACAATGGTCTTGATTTACAATAAAGCACATGATAAAAATAACCCAGCAAGAATAACCCAAAACCCAGAATATTAATCCCATAAATGGTTAAAATGACTACATGTTGGGTTTTCTCAACAACCCAACCTGCTGGGTTAAAATGTGTTACAATATGTCCAATATTTACCCAGCGCTGGGTTGCCAATTGGGTTGTTTTTAACCCAACCATTTTTAGAGTGTACTTTAAAATTTATTTGAAATGCACTTCTCATATACTTGAAATACATTTAGAATATATTTAAAGCTTAATTTTACTGTGCTTCAAGTACACTTCAATAGTACTTTAGCATATTAGAAATATTCTAGCATTACACTAAGAGAAATATATTAGCATTACATTAATAGAAATATATTACACTATTATTTTATTATAAAGCTTTTTATATTTAAAAAGTTATATTAAAATATGCAAAATCATTAAATATTAAGACACATACACAGATTTTGAATCCAGAACAATTTAATATACTTTATATTGTGTTGTGTACATTACAAAAACATCTAGTTGTAATTAAAAGTAAATTAATCAAACAACCACAGTTGTTTTTCCTAAATAAAGTTTCTAAGGAAAAAAGAGATATTGCATTACGTACACACTCTTTAAAAAAAATGAGTGCACTGATGCGTGACAAGCGTTCTACATCATAATAATGGTAAGTGACATCATAATGCTCGCGCGTTCCACAGACGGGTATAAAAGGCCGCTGACGGACCGCTGTCACCACACTCATTCAGTGATCGTTCTGAGCGCAAGCGAAGAAAATCATAGAAAGAGACCTAAACTTTACAAAGCGATAAAAAGCTACATCGAGTGTGAGAGTGCAGAAATACTCAAGTTTACAACCACTTATACGTCGAGTATTTGTGTGTGTTCACGAGTGTTTTCGACCACTTGATCGCTCATCACTTCTCCGGTTTGTCCCTCACTAACACCGAGGGCATCACCGTTGAGAGGCGTCGACAGACTGGAAGTCAGCGTTTGGAGTGACAGTTTCTCTGATCTGATCATCTATCAGTCACGAGATTCGTCGCACTTCGCAGACGGAAAGTTCATGGAGACGATTTTACGCACTGAGGACGACAGTCCAAAAGGTAAGTTCACGTGAATTTAAGTGCAAACTACATTTGTGCGCGTATTGGATTCTTTAATATGAGTAGATTAGCAGACACTGTTTGTTTTATGGTCTAACTGAACACGGTTATCAGGCAATGAGTATATTAATAAACATGTCTAAAGTATTGAGCACTTAAATATCCACTTACAAAAATTAACCACTGTTTTGCTAATAATTATAATCAATACACAGAAAAAGACCATGCCCTGCTAAAAACAGCATAGACCACCATCATTCCCATGGGGGTTTGTTGCTGGTTTAGCTGGTGGTCACCAATAGGGATGTCCCGATACCACTTTTTCATTTCTGATTATGATACCAGAATTCCGAATATCAACCGATACTAATCCTACTGTAATTAAATGTGTATAGTGCTTTCTGCTACATCTAGTATAATTTTAAATGTAAAAATCAATAATTGAAAATGATTTACAAGTTTAAGGAAACATTGATTCGCCTGGATCATCGTCTCATGAGAATCCTCGTACTGCAATGAAAAGTTAATAACTGTTAAAACACAGAGAGATGTGTCATGTTCTCAGCATATAGTGAATTGCATCCATCCAATGGCTTCCTGAGACTTTATAAAATCAGATGTTTAAAATAGCCAACAGTTATCTTGTGTGTGCGTGTGTGAATGACGTTTCATCCGTCCGCTTCAAGAGATGTGCATCGATGCATCGCGTTCCCATTAAAAAGACCTGTCTGAAATCGATTCTGAATCCGATTCTGTGTTTCATGCACAGCTTGTGCATGTACTAACTTATGGCTCTGTGATCAGTAGGAAGTCTTATCAATCTAAAGTCATAAGTCTGAGCCATTTATAACATGCATTTAAAAAGCAACACTCGTTCAAACACAATCATTCAAAATATTCTTTATTATCATGAAAATACCTGAAACAATCTAAAGAATAGCGATATAAATAGGCTTCTCGAATCTAGATATTTTTTGGAACAGCGTTTTGTAATGATACTTCTTCTGTGGCACAAATGCATTTCTGCACGAGAGCGCCCTCTGGCTTTTGGATGGAGATATAATGATATCTCTTGATATAATGGGTATGGTTTTCTAACAAAGTTAGCGTCCGTACGGAGCATAAAAGACAGAAAACCTGCATGCCTGCACAATCATATCACCGTATTATTTACAACGACACAGAAGTAGCGGAATGCCTTATAGGCCCACTTCCGGCCTCAGACTGTCATGACGTAGGGTTCTGCGCTTCTGCAGTTGGTTAGTATTGTTTGGATGTGGCGGCATTTCACCGTAATTCATTCAAATTCATTCACTGGGAAAACGCGCATTTGCCCGATTAATTGTCACAGTGGATTAACTCAGTTTGCGAGTAAGTTAACGTTACAGTGTTACTTAAATATCTTTAAATGTGCGTTTGTTCTTTCACATGAAGCTATTGTGTGTATTAAAAGACTTTAAATATAGTGCATAAAACGTTTGGTGCTTTTATAATACTTTGTACTTTTAATAGCTTGTCAGTAACAACCATGGCGAACGCACATTATCTGAATTGGGTCGGTCCTCGATTCAATATCCGATCCAGCCCAAAACCCCGGATCGGCTCGATACCGAGATACCGATCCAGCATATCGGATCAGGACATCCCTAGTCACCAGCATACCAGCACCAAAACAAAACATATGCTGGTCTTGCTGGTATGCTGTTTTTCAGCAGACACTACACTTTTTCCACAAAAAACATGTGTGTTATATTGATGAGAAAATTAGTAAATGATGCCAGTTTTTATATATGTATGTTCATGTTTTAAAGATAACAGAGCAATAGTTAAAAAGTCCAGAAACAGGTGTAGAAACACAAGCGTTTTCTCATTGAACTTCTTCTTTAACTACAGTGTGTTTGCCCCTCACTAACACCGAGGGTGGCATTACTAAGAGAGGCGTTGACCTGCTTGAAGTCAGCGTTTGGAGTGACAGTTTCCCTGATCTGATCATCTATCAGTCACGGGATTCGTCGCACTTCGCAGACGGAAAGTTCATGGAGACGCCACTTTTACGCACTGAGGACGACAGTCCAAAAGGTAAGTTCAAGTCAATAGTTTAAGTGCAAACTACATTTATGCGCATTGGATTCTTTAATATGAGTAGATTAGCAGACACTGTTTGTTTTATGGCCTAACTGAACACGCTTATCAGGCAATGAGTATATTAATAAAAATGTCGAAAGTATTGAGTAAATATCCCCTTACAAAAATGAACCATGGTTTTACTAAAGTTTACACCAAAAAAACAAAAAACATGCTTACTGTAGTTAAACCGCGGTTTTGCTAATAATAATCAATACACCAAAACAAAAAACATTCCCTGCTAAAAAAAAACAGCATAGACCAGCATCATTTTCATGCTGGTTTGTTACTGGTTTAGCTGGTGGTCACCAGCACCAAAACACAACATATGCTGGTATGCTGGTTTTTCCAGCAGTAACTACACTTATACCACAAATAAAATATGGTTCATTTTTGTAAGGGTCACACATTACTTTGTTTGTTATATTGATAAGAAAATTAGTAAATGATGCCAGTTTATATATATGTATGTTCATGTTTTAAAGATAACAGAGCAATAGTTTAAAAGTACAGAAACAGGCGTAGAAACACAAGCATTTTCTCATTGAACTTCTTCTTTAACTACAGTGTGTTTGCCCCTCACTAACACCGAGGGTGGCAATACTAAGTGAGGCGTTGACAGGCTTGACGTCAGCGTTTGTAGTGACAGTTTCTCTGATCTGATCATCTATCAGTCACGGGATTCGTCGCACTTCGCAGACGGAAAGTTCATGGAGACGTCACTTTTACGCACTGAGGACGACAGTCCAAAAGGTGAGATCAAGTGAATTTAAGTGCAAACTACATTTATGCGCTTATTGGATTCTTTAATATGAGTAGATAAGCAGACAACGTTTATTTTATGGCCTAACTGAACGCGGTTATCAGGCAATATGACGTATCAGTATATGACGTATATGTGCATTTCTCATTAAACTTCTTCTTTAACTACAGTGTGTTTGCCCCTCACCAACACCGAGGGTGGCAAGTGTAGAGGAGCCCATGGACAGGACACCAGCGTTTCGAGTGAACTTTTCTCTGATCTGAAAAACATTCAGGGATGGGATTTGTTGTTCTCCGCTGACCAAATGTCCATGGAGCCTTTAACTACACATGCTGAGGACAGCCGTCCAAAAGGTAAGATGAAATTAACGAATGTGCAAACTAAATCTTTACTCTTAGTAGAATAGCACACAAAGACATCTGTTATATAACCCAACTTAAGATGGTTATTGGACAATAGTATATTTTTATTGGGTACATTAAATGTCAGTGTTGACCACTTAAATAATTTTATTAATGTTATTTTCATAAGAATAATAGTAGTAATTTGCAGTTATAACAGTAGATGGTCCAGTTTACTGCAATGTTAAAGTACAACAAGTAAGGAGAGCAAGTTTCACTGTAAATAAATCGGGGGTTAATACTTCAGTCTGGGAAAATATATTACAGTGCAAATTGAGTTGGAGATCAGGTCTTCATTATGATTGGTTGATCAGGGACTAACCAGTGACCCAACCATTACTAATAAATGTAGTTTCGCATACGTCATCCGTGACCTCATGACGTATTGATGCATTAGGTGAGGTCGCGATGGCGCGCCACAGGTCCGAGGAAGACGAGAAGTTGTGGTTTAAAAGTGCATATTTTTTATTTTCCTTGCCAAAAACGACTATCGTTTCGCTAGTTAAGGCCCTAATGACTCGTTTGAGATCGTTTAGAGTCCTTTGAAACTGCAATTTTAAACTGCCTTACAACTGTTACGTGTTGGGGTCCATTAAAGTCCATTAAAATGAGAAAAATCCTGGAATGTTTTCCTCAAAAAGCATAATTTCTTCTCGACTGAACTAAAAAAGACATCAACATTTTGGATGACATGGTGGTGAGTAAATTATCTGGATTTTTTTAAAAGAAAATAGACTAATCCTTTAAGCCAAATAAATGTCCTGAACAAAAATAGGCCCTGCCATACATTCTATGTAGTGTGATTGGGTGCCATATGGAATATGTTTCCTGGTACTTAAATCACTTACATTTGAAAAGATGGCGCAATAGTACATTGCTTTGGAGCAGTAGTAGAAGTGCAAAAGCAGGTGTACAAACACAAGTGTTAACCTTTGATTTCTCATCATATCCTCAGCATGTTTGTCCGACATCCTCACCGATGGCAACATCTTTGAGAGGAGAGGAGTCGATGGACCGGAAGTCGCCGGTTGTAGTGACCGATTCCTTGATTTGACTATCCATCAGTCACAGGATTCGTCACTCTCTGAGTACTCTCTGAGTCCAAAAGGTAAGATGAATTGAACATGTAACCTACATTTATGCTGACGTTAGATAGAAGATCTGTAATATTAGTAGATGCCTGTTTTTATGGCCAAGTGTCGTAACAAAACGTAAAGTACGTCGTATGTGCGGGTTTCTACTGTACATATGACTTACATTTGAAAAAAGCCACCCAACTAAAGTTTTCTTGTAGTTTAACTTTATTAATTTTTAAATTTGAAGGATCAGAGAGAAAAAGAGTGATAGTGTGAAAACACAGAAATGCACAAGTGTATAAACACACGTGTTGTCTCATTGAACCTCTTTTTTTAACACCCTGTCCACAGTATGTTTGTCCCTCACTGACATCGAGGTTGACATTGGAGTCAATGGATTGGAAGTTGACATTTGTAGTGACAGTTTCCCTGATCCGATTGACATCTGTTCACGGGATGTGTCACACACTGTGGACGACAGCCCAGAAGGTAAGAGGAGGGCTCCATTTATCAACCGTGCTTACAGACAGATGCGTGCTTAACAGTTTTTTGCAAAGTGTCTTATTTACCAACTTGCACTTATAAGTACATATAAAAGTGTGTAAGTATCCACACAACTCTGAGGATGCTTACGTAGAGGATCTAGCGGTAGAATAGCGATACTACTCCGGACTGTCCCCAGTGTTAAAACAACACTTTGTCTATTTATTAACCACACCCAGGTGTTAAAATTATTAGTGTTTATAACAGCCAATCAGTGTTGACGTTAATAATTTATTGTGAATTGTCGTCAAATTGGTGTCTATCCTTGATCCAGTGCAATGGCTTATCTTGCGTTATTGGAAGACATTTATTTAATATAAAAATAAGTAGGGGTGTGACGGATCACAAAACTCACAATTCGGATCACATTGTGGTTTTTGAGGCACGGATCGGATAACTTTTCGGATCAGCAAAGAAAGGGGGGTGGGAAAAATCTAAAAACAAATAAAGAAATTACAAACATTTATAAAAAAAAAACAAAGTTGCACATTAAGTAAGGTCTGAAATAAGCATTAGGTACAGAAATGGAATCAAATGAATAATAACCACTGATAATAACACTGTATTTATTGTCTAAATTAAATATAATTATAATTCTTTTAGAGCTACAGAAGTGATTTTCTCTTTGTCTTGGGTTGTTTGATTAACATTAATGACACAGAGTTAAGTAGGTTAATTGAGGTTACTGTCGCTTTAAGAGAAGAACGAACCTGGTTTCTGCCTGTAATCTATAGATACACTTAAGACATAAATGTTTTTTTATACTGTTTAGATCATTTTGTTTGTATATGCGCTGTCAAGAACAGAAAGATTTTATGTTCGCTTGCTTTTTGAAATGCGTCTCTACGTGTATGCACTACTGAGTGCACTTAAACGTGCGCACACACAGACAGACGGAGGCACAGCATAAAACATTATGTTGTTTTTCATTGCTCTATTCACCAAATGTATTTTATTGGACTATAGTATGAGACACAGTAGCGCATCTCTCTTCTGATCTTTAAAGGGAAATAGTGATGATCACGTCTGACTGGATCTGGAATGGACGCATTCAACCTCATGTGCATCTGTGCATACAGAAAGCTGCTCACTTTAACGCCTTTTTGGGGTTAAATTGTTTAAAATCACTTGAATGTTATCATTTGCAAGCCTTGAAACACGTGCAACTGATAAACTTTCCCTATTTAAATTTGCGCATTAATCTGCGAATTGCATGCGAGCCGAACCGTGGGTCTTGATCTGTATGAATCACGGATCAACTGTGGTCCGTCACAGCACTGTGTTGTCAGCTTTCCTCCTTATGAATTCAATTACTGTGATGCTATTTAATGTGCGGTCAGAGATGTTTTTAACAGTTTACTGTGTGGTTCTCTTGGTTTCAGATCAAAATGGCGCAGGGAGAAAGAAGGCAGGAATCCGTGGGTTCTTTAAGGGAACTTGTAAGGCTGTGAAACGTCTCTTTCTCCCCAGCCGCAGTACTAAAGTGGAGCCTATTGTTCCCTCACTGCAGCCGGACAAACCTCGATCTAATGGAGGGCTGTCTGTCCCAGTTGTGTCCGGTCTCGAGCAAAGTTCAGGTTCCCACTCGCTCGAGGATAGACCTGATGCATGTCCGGTTGATGAGGAAAATGCAGCCGAAGTTTGTTCAGTGCCCGATCAAACTTTAAACACGGATTCAGATTTTCATAGAAAAGCGCATGTATTGGATACATCAGACATAATGTCTGCGTCCTCTGTGCACAATGCTGATGAAGGTGTCCTTCAGAGGAATGGCGCTGAATCACTGACAGAACAAATGCTAGCAGTGCTAGACTCTTTTCTGAAATCTGATATACAGTCTATAAAGATGGAGGATACTTCATCAGATGATATAGACATGAACACTGTGGTAAAGAGACACCTGGTATCTGACACTGTGTTGTCAAATGAAACTAATGGAACCTTTAATGGGATCAACCCAAATGGTAAGAGGAAATAAGACAAATATACAAAGCTAAGAGCATCATACAGTGATGATAGTTTTGATTTGCATGCACAAGTGTACAAACGCAAGCGTTGTCTCATTGAACCTCTTTTTTTTAACTCCCTCTCCACAGTATGTTTGTCCCTCACTGACACAGAGGTTGACATTGGAGTCAATGGATTGGAAGTTGACATTTGTAGTGACAGTTTCCCTGATCCGATTGGCATCTGTTCACGGGATTTGTCACTCACTCCTGTTAACATGCCAATGGATGTGTCACACACTGTGGACGACAGCCCAGAAGGTAAGAGGAAATCAATGTGTAAACTAAAGCCTCACCGATATGAGGTTTTTTTTGGAGGGGTGGTGATACAGATAGGGAGTTAAAAGAAAGAAAGATAATGATATATATTGGCCGATTTCATCCACACTAACTGAACCAAACAGTATGTGTTACTTTAATCCAAACTCATCCACCAGTAACTCATTTCTGTGTCTGTAAAGTTCCTCCTTTTCTGCTTTTTTTGCAATTATTACGGTGATGGATAAAGCACAATCATGTGACTTATAAAGGGAGGTGTTGTTACCATATATGGTTCATTGGAGGCGTTTCCGAATGCAAATGACCGTGAACGAGCATGGTGCTTAAGATCGCGTGGGATTTTTTCAACAAGGATTACTTACTGATGTGCGCACGTTTGATAAATACAGTTTTTTTTGGACTTGCGCACAAACTAAATATCATTCGTAGAACAAAACATAGAACATTTTCTACGCACTGTTGATAAATGAGCCCCCAGGATTTGTTTAAGATAATATCTTAGTGTTTAATAATAAAGAATCAACACTTTTTAATATATTTTATGTTTCAAATTACAATTAAATGAAGTTTATTTACCTAAGGTTGGTAGGAGCATGGTCATGTAAAAAGCCACCCCTCACCTCCGTCCCTTGACAGTTTTTTGCAGCATCACGTCACGCTCAGTTAATACATCTATCCCAGTTAAAGAGGGGGAGTACTAAAATTCAAAGCTTAAAGCCCTCCCCTCTGACGGCACGCCAAATATGCTTTATTATCTTGTTACACTAGCGATTACATGTTAATGCAAACTCGTGAAATAAGCTTTGGCATCAAAAACTAACAAGGATCGATTTAAGATAAAAATAAGAGTTTACTATGTTGGAGAATGGTTTTAATGCAGTCTTTAGGCTCCACTGTTTTTCAGATGTGTTTTTTAGCTTTGACATCACTGCCAAAGGTTTCCTGTGCCACAGTCTTAAAGGTGGGGTGCATTATCTCTGAAAGCCAATTTTGATATTTTAAATCACCTAAACAAACACTCCCATACCCCAAAAGAAACTGGGCCTTCTTTTGATAGACCGGCCGCAACCCACGCAACAATGTTGGTTAGTAGACACGCCCCTCACTGCTGATTGGCTACAAGTGTGTTTTGGTAGTCAGGCCGACTCCCTTTTCCAAAGTGTTTTTCAAAAATCATTCACCCCGCCTTTAAGAGCCAAATGCACAATAATAACAGTGTTGTCAGCTTTCATCCTTATAAATTCGATAAACTGTGATGATATTTAATGTGCGGTCAGAGATGTTTTTAACAGTTTACTGTGTGGTTCTCTTGTTTCAGAACAAAATGGCGCAGGGAGAAAGAAGGCAGGATTCCGTGGGTTCTGTAAGGCTGTGAAACGTTTCTTTCTCCCCAGCCGCAGTACTGAAGTGGAGCGTATTGTTCCCTCACTGCAGCCGGACAAACCTCGATCTGATGCAGGGCTGTCTGTCCCAGTTGTGTCCGGTCTCGTGCAAAGTTCAGGTCCCCACTCGCTCGAGGATAGACCTGACGCGTGTCCGGTTGATGAGGAAAATGCAGCCGACGTTTGCTCAGTGCCCGATCAAACGGCGACAGGAATCTGTGGGTTCTTAAGGAGAACCTGGAAGGCTACAAAGCAAACCTTCTCCTGCCATAGCAATACAATAGAAAGATCTCCATCTTATCAAAAACTGTTTAAGCCCACTGATGGTGAGTCTGTAGTTATTATTACATTATTACTTCTGTCCAGTTCTCAAGTTTTATTTAATGTCTATTTACTATAGCATGAAGAAGTCTACATTTTGATTTCATCTCAACGACAACCCTCTTGTCTGCTATTAGCTGATTTGTGTTGTATTGTATTGAACATTAATGTCTGGTTTCATAAATATTCTTAGACACACGTTTGAGGTGTCTCAAATAACTTGCACTGACCAGTAACTGCAGCATGTTTATTAACTTAACTAAGGCCTGGTTTTGGCTTTAGCTAAGCCTTGTCTGTGATCTAAGCCCAAAAGAGTTACGACTAAACGACTAAATTCTGTCTTTGTCACTATCAGCATTGAAATGATGCTTCATGCCTGACAATTATTGAATCTTGCAAACTCATATACGGTATTGTCATGTCCTTTGCGTTCGTGTGTTTCAGGAGATGTTCAGTCTTACTATAAATTGGGTGATATCCTGGGAAAAGGAGGATTTGGGATGGTCCGTCGGGCAACCCGTATTTCTGATGGTCAAGAGGTAGTGTGCTCTTACCAAATTTAACAAACATTTTATTCTTTATGTCCAAAACGTGTATTTCTTTAGATCATGTACAAGGACGGAGACTTCATTTTTGTAACTTTATGAATCTTTTGCAGGTCGCCGTCAAATTCATGTCCAAGTTGGAAGATACGCGTACTATTTCGATTGTAAGTGTCAAAACTTAATGAATATATTTAGTTACTTAATTCCTTAGGATACAGTATAATTAATATACCACTCGACTAAAATAAACAGTAAAGTCTAAATATACTGGAGCATTAGATCTTTTATTGTATTTATATATATGCAAGTGTATATTTTCTCTGTTATCTCTAGCCTGGCCATCGCAAACGTCTGCTTACCGAGGTGGCTCTGTTACTTAAGATGAGCGAAGCTCCCTTAAGCCCAAATGCGATCCGAATGTACGAGTGGTTCGATGATCCCAAGGATGTGATCGTGATTATGGAGTACCCTAAGCCCTGCAAAAGCTTGTTGGATTTTGTCATAGAACACTCATGTCCACTGAGTGAAGACACAGCACGTGTTTTAATGCGTCAAGCAGTACAGGGGGTAATCGACTGCATTGATCACGGTGTCTTTCACAATGACATCCATCTAGGCAACATGCTGGTCAACACGAGCACATTAGAGCTCAAGTTGATTGACTTCGGTTGTGGTCAGTTGTTTTCTCCTGCTGGCTACAAGACTAAAAAGTATCGAGGTGAGCTGACTTTTTGTGTTGAAACCTTTTGACCACATGACGCTTGTACAGGTTGGTTCAACTCTGAACATGTCTTGCTTACAGGAGTACCAAGTTACTGCCCACCCGAGGTCTTATGCAACTCCAGATATCACGCCATCCCTACAAATGTCTGGTGTTTAGGTTTGGTTCTGTATAAAATGGTCAATGGGTGTATATGGATGCCATATGTCCAATCAGAGGAAGTCCAATTTTGGAATACCAGCTTATCGGAAGGTGAGTAAGGAATTAGTGAGAGAAACGCACACATAAATCTCTGAGAGTGTCACATGGAGTAACAGAAGCTGAATATAAGACATCGGAGGTTTAATCTTATAGTAGCAATATTATTTGTCATGTATAAGTATTGTGTCATGACTAACCAGCTTTCATCTTGAAAATTCTTCAGCGTGTCGTAGCATTATTAGACAGTGTGTAGCCCTTGATCCAGCTGAACGGCCCACATTACAGCAGATCTTGAGCCACAGCTGGTTTAATCCAGAATGAAGGCAGGCAGGGTCTTCTGTTCATCACTGCTGTCAGACATGAGGTAGCATTACAGACAGAGTAGTCACAGCAGGTGTTGAAGGGATCAGAGATTCAGTTTGAGAGTCTGATCATATCATATATGTATAATGAATAGATCAATCAAAGACTGAATGAATAATTCTCTTGTTTTTTTTCTTCCTCAAGGCTACACGTAAATGTACTGGACATCACACAGGACTGACCAGACCTCATTAACCTACTGTTAACGTTTTTTTTATTTTTTAGTTATGTTAAATTGTATTTATTATTGTAATAATTTGATTTAAGCTTTATTACACTGATGTATTGTAAATAAAATTAAAATCATACATATGTTTATTATTTAAACCAATGTTTTTTTCCTAAGTCAAACTTAATACACCATGGTGTTGTTTCCCAGACCGGGTTTATATTAGCCTCAGACTTAAATGCATGTTTGAGCTGCTTTAATTTAAAAATACCTTGAACTGACATATCTTGCATCAGTGCATTTGTTTTGTCTTAAGATGCACACCAGTTTTTTTTTTTTTTTTTTTTGTAAATTTTGTTTGTATAAATTACTTGAATGTCCTAGTCCTGAATGAATGTAAACACTGTCTAGGAAACTGACCCTAAATATTACTGAAAAAACTGAAATGTATTTTCTTGAATGTCTCATTGTTTAAATAAATTGAGTATTTTTTCAAAAACAGATTGTTTATTTGAGTGCAAGTACAATAAAAATGGGTGTAACACCCGTATTACCCACATTAAGTTTATTTTAAGATTTATTTTTAACAAACAATTATTACATTTAAGCAGTATATTTTAAAATAACCAATAAAACAGCATTTTTTCAAATTACAACAATAGATGTGTTTCAAAATATTACAAAAAAAGGCAAACTGTCAGGGTTTTGTCTTGTTCATGTCTTTTATTTTGAAAGTGTTCACTGCCATGTTTGTCTCTTGTTTCCCTGTTCCCTTTTGTGGCATGTTCTGATTCTTTGTCCGTATATAAGTCATCTTGTTACCATTGTTCTTTGTTGGTTATTATTTGTTGTAAGATTTGTTTCATGTTTATGTTATGGATCTTGCTCCTTGTTTCATGCCACAGATTACACTTCATGTTTTCTTTTATTAAAGTCTTTTCTGCACTCAGATCCTGCCTCAACTCATGTTTGGATACCTACAGTTCTTGCTCCAACATAAAGAGACACAATAACAAAGGCTGACAGTACAAACATTTGTTTAGTGACCTCAGTCTGCAGTTCAAACATGTTCGTCCCAAACTTCCAACCTGATAAAAACAGAAGAAAAAAAAAATAATAATTTATAATAAAAAGTTTTCATGTGCAATGATGGATGCTTTTAGTGGAGGCAACTTCATATCGTACATAGCACAAATACTCTAAACTTCTGTTACTTCTGACCAAACACGACAGGGCTCTCCAAAAGTTTTTCCAAAAGTTTGGAGTAAGATTTCGTCTGTTAGGGGAGGGGCAGGTGCAGCAGACACTTGACCCCAAACATTTCTCTCAAGTTTTTGCTAGCAGTTTAATTTTGTCAGGACTCTGCCTTGAAGTCTTGTTATATTTGTCTTTTGTCATGGTGGCAGAGTTCTGGCAGTCCCAAGCCTTGTGTGGAGGCTCATGCCTTGTTTTTGTGTGGCATGTGCCTCCGGTGTCTTGTCTTGTGACCCCGCCCCCTCGTTCTCCTGCTTATTAGTAATCATTGGTTTTCTCCCATCACCTGTTCCCGCTCGTAATCTTGTTTGGTTTCTCCTATTTAATGTCAGTGTATCTTTAGTTCTGTGCATGGATGTGTGCCTGAACTGGGTGAAGTCGGCGGCTGGGTGGAAGACGCTGCTCGGAGGAGAAGGAAAACAAAAAAGGTTTGGAGTTTGGTGGATTATTGGCATAAACCGATTTGTGACTGAGTCTGGATTAGATTTAGGGCATGAGTGACGAGGATATGGAAGAGGATAGTTTGTCCTCTGAAGTTTGGAAAGTGTGGACGAATCAGCGAAATGGGGGGAGAGGAAGAGGAAGAGGGAGCGGAGGTAGTACTTTGCGGTTTGATAATGTGGGTAGTTCAAAAGAGGAAAACAAGAGGAAAGATCGTGAGGATGAATTGGGGGAGAGGGAGAGAGATATAAGAAGGAAAGTTGTCAAAGATCCTGTATCAGATTTAAAATTGATCATTAAATTTAAGGAAGGTAATGATGTTAGGGATGTTGGTTTAATTGCTTTGACTACGGGGTTGAAGAAGGCTTGTGGGGAGATTGAAATGGCTAAGGTATTGAGGGATGGAAGCTTGCTGGTTAAGTGTAAAGACAGCGGACAAAGGGAAAAAATAATGAAAGTTCAGTCTATCTGTAAGAAAGAAATAGCTGAAGTAAGAAGATTTGGTGAACGTGGAGCCAGAGGAGTCATTTCAGGAGTGGCACTTGGTGAAAATTTGGAGGATATTAAAAAGAACATTAGAGGAGGGACAATTTTGGGAATTAAAAGATTGTTGGCAAATCGGGATGGGGAAAAAGTTGAGAGTACATCAGTGCTTTTGGAATTTAGGGAGCAGCGGCTACCGGAAAGGATTATGGTCGGGTTTATGAGTTTCTATGTGCGTGAGTACATACCTCCTCCAATCAGGTGCTTTAAGTGTCAGCGGTATGGTCATGTAGCTGCAATTTGTAAAGGTAGTCAGAGATGTGGTAAGTGTGGAGGTAACCATGAGTATGGTCAGTGCGGCGATGGAGCGGTGAGGAAATGTTGTAACTGTGGTGGAGATCATACAGCCGCATATGGTGGTTGTCCAGCGAGGAAAAAGGCTGTAGTTGTGCAGCAAGTAAAAACAAATAAAAACCTCTCGTATGCTGAAGCTGTTAAAGAAGTGGATAAGGAGAAAAGACAGAGGGAAACTATGATTAACTCAGAGAGTTTAGTGCTATTTATAGCATATGTAATAAATTGTACTGAACAGGCTAAAAACAGGACAGAGAAAATAAGAATTGTAGTGAAGGCTGCAGCAAAATTCTTAAATCTTGCTAATTTATCTTGGGAAAAGATCTATGCTGACTTGAATAGAGTGGGTGAATCCTCAGAGTTAGTAACAGCATCACCATTGATAAGTCAAACTTAGTGATCTTACAATGGAATGCTAGAAGCCTCATAGCTAACGGACAAGAATTTAAAGGTTTCATACAGATTTTAAATGATAAGCCTGATGTGATTTGTGTTCAGGAATCCTGGTTTAAGGATTCACTTGATTTTGTAATTAAGGGTTACACTAGTATTAGATAGAGTGGGGGGTAATGGTGGAGGGTGTGTTACTTTTATTAGGAGGGGATTACAATATAGAGAGCTAAAGAAAGGTGATGATTTGGAATATATAAGTATTGAGATATGGACTAAAGAAGGTAATGTTAGCGTGGTTAATTTTTATAATCCTTGTAAACAGATTGAGTTTAAGCATTTGGAAGAGGTTTGGGAAGGTTTGTGTGGTAAGGTCATTTGGTGTGGGGATTTTAATGCCCACAGTTCACTGTGGGGAGATAAGAATGACCTAAATGGTAATGTAATTGAAGAGTTTTTAGATGAAAAAGAACTTGTATGTTTGAATGACGGTTCTTATACGAGAATAAATGTTGCAAGAGGCAATGAATCTGCTATAGACCTCACAATAGTATCTCAAAACTTAGCAGGCAGATGTAGCTGGGAGGTACTGAATGAAAGTACTTTGGGCAGCGACCATTATCCGGTATTGGTTCAGTTTGAAATTGAGCTATTAAGAGAGCAAATAGTAAGAAGTGGAAGATGGATTTTAAGAGAAGCAGATTGGGAAACATTTTCTAGTAGCAGTGAGAGTAGTTTAGTGGAGATTGGAGATAGTGGCAATGTTGACTCTATGTGTTATTCAGTTACAAGCAGCATAATTAGAGCTGCTGAGCTATCCATTCCCAAGTCAAAGACGGGTAGTAAAGGAAAGATTGTACCCTGGTGGTCTGAGGAATGTGGTAGGGCTGTTAAGGATCGAAATAAGGCTTTTAAAATTGTAAAGCAAACGCTAAATTTTGGAAACTTGATTAAATATAAGCAGTGTCAAGCTGTGGTGAGGCGCACTGTCAAAAGTGCAAAAAGGGAATATTGGAAAAAGTTTTGTGACTCAATAGAGAGAACAACTCCAATTCAAAATGTATGGAACATGATTAAGAAGATGAGAGGGAATGGGAAGGAGTTTGAGTATCCGGTTATGATAGATGAGGAAAGAGTTATCACAAAGAGTAAAGACAAAGCAGAGGTCATAGCGAAATCACTGGTAAAGGTGCATAGCTCAGAGAACCTTACTCAGGAAGAAAAGAGAGGAAGAGAAATGACAATAAAAAAATACAGATATGTCTTATATGAGGAAACTGGAGATGGGGAAACTTTAAATACTCCTTTCAATTTACAAGAATTTAATAGGGCTCTAAAGAAGGTTGGAAAGTCTTCCCCAGGGAGGGATAAGATCTGTTATGTTATGTTAGAAAAATTGTCTGATAAAGGGAAGGAAGTGGTGATGAGTTTATTCAATAAAGTATGGTCAGAGGGAGTCATCCCAGCAGAATGGAAACTATCTGTTATTATCCCTATTCGAAAACCTGGAAAAGATGCAAAGAGCCCAAGTAATTATAGACCTATAGCATTAACTTCGCAAATGGGTAAAATAATGGAAAGAATGGTCAATGACAGACTGGTTTACTGGTTAGAAACAAGAAACCTTTTACATAGTTATCAGAGTGGTTTTAGGAAAGGGAGGGGGACTATGGATCCAATAATTGCTTTGGAAGATTCAATAAGGAAAGCGCAGGCTAATAGGGAAACAGTTTTGGCCATATTTTTTGATGTTGAAAAGGCCTATGATATGGTATGGAGGGAAGGTCTTCTTATTAAACTAAGACAGATGGGAATTAAGGGAAGAATGTTCCAATGGGTTAGTAACTTTTTATCTGGTAGACGAATTATAGTTAAAATTAATGAGGAATATAGTACTGAATATGTAGTTGAAAATGGTACACCTCAGGGTAGTATTATCAGTCCAATATTATTCTTGATTATGATTAATGATGTTTTTAAAAGCGTAGAGAGATCAATTAATGTGGCATTGTTTGCAGATGATGGGGCTATGTGGAAGAGGGGTAAAAATGTTAACTTTATTGTGAAGAAGATGCAACAATCAGTGGATGTGGTCCAAAAGTGGGCCCTTGAATGGGGATTTAGAATATCCATAGATAAGACTAAAACAGTATTTTTTACCAGGAGAAATATTCCTCAAGATTTAAAACTGAAGATATATGGTGCAGATTTAGAAAGAGTTGATTGTTTTAAATATTTAGGTTTATGGTTTGATAAAAGGCTTACCTGGTCTGTACATATACAGAAAATGATAGAAAAATGTAAAAAAGTGTTAAATGTGATGCGATGCTTGCGTGGGGTGGATTGGGGGGCAAATAGACCAGCCTTAAGAGCTATTTACATTGGCCTCATTAGGTCTGTATTTGACTATGGGTGTGTAGCTTATAGATCTGCAGCTAAGTCTCTTTTAATGAGATTGGATGTAATTCAACATAAAGCATTGAGGCTATGCTGTGGTGCTATGAAGACTACCCCAGTTAATGCAATTCAGGTCGAGATGGGTGAAATGCCTCTGTATATCAGGAGGGATCAGTTAACGCTGGTTTATTGGGCTAATCTTAGAGGGCAAAATGAAGATCATATAAGTAAAACATCTTTCAGTTATTGTCAAGAGAGAGAGAAGTCCAAAAGTGGAAGTTTTGGGTGGATTATATCTCAAAAGATAAGTGAAATTGGTCTTCAGTTGATTAATGTGTGTCCAACAGTGTCTTATCCAACAGTTCCATTGTGGATATTGAGAAACCCTGAAATTGATTTAGATCTTTTAGAGTTAAAATTGAGTGAGGAAATCAACAGTGGAATAGTAGAACATTATGTTAGAGATGTTTATAGAGACAAAATGTTGATATTTACTGATGCATCAAAGTCAATAGAAGGTAAAGTTGGTGTTGCGTTTGTGATTCCTAGTCTCAATATTTGTAAAAAAGAAAGACTGAGTAATGATCTTTCAGTTTATACAGCAGAGTTACTAGCAATTTTTAATGCTTTGTCCTGGGTTGAGAGTAATAGACCTAGGAATGGGGTTGTGGTTGCTTCAGATTCAGTATCTGCATTGATGAGCATTCAAGGTGCCATGTCTCAATCCAGACAAGATATTGTTTTAGAAATTGTACAGTTAATAAGTAGACTATTAAATTCTGAAATAATTGTCAGTTTTCTATGGGTTCCAGCTCATTTAGGAGTGCGGGGGAATGAATTAGCTGATAAGAATGCAAAGGAGGCATGTGAATCTCTTGAAATTACAATGAATATAAGTCATAGTAAGTCTGAAATTAAAACCATAATCAAATCAAAGTATAAGGGAAAATGGCAAAGTGAATGGGATAATGATATTTCTGGTAGAAAATATTACAGTATTCAAAAGTTTGTGGGCGAAGCAAGACCAACTAATAGATCTACTCATGAAGAAAACATTATCTCTAGGATGAGGTTTGGACACACTGGTTTGGCTAGTACTTTATTTCTTTTAAAAAAGCATGCTGATGGAAAGTGTAGTGTTTGTGATGCTGATGAGACTGTAGAACATGTTATAGAACATTGTATTAAGTTTAATCAGGAGAGACAGCAATTAATTCAAGAAATGGAGATAGAAAGTGAACATTTAAAAACAAAAGTAATTCTTCAGAAAAGATCAAGTGAAGTTTGTTTTAGGTATTTGTTTAATTTTTTGGAAGAAACGGGTCTGATTAGGAGAATATAGAGTAGGTCATATGTATATAATAGTTTTTTTTTTTTTTTTTTTTTTTTTTTTAACATAGCTAGTGTTAAACATATCCAGACTCACACTCCATTTCGGTAGGTGGCGGTAATGCTTCCAAAAGTTGTTTGCCATCCGCCATACAAAGGGAAGAAGAAGAAGAAGTTCTGTGCAGGTTAATTTTGTTCTGTTCCCGTGTTTCGTGTGAAAGTCTAGTCATATGTCTCGTCAAGTTTAGTATATCTGTTTGGTGTTTCATGTTGTGTACCCCCTCGTGGGTTTTTGTTTCTTGTCAGTACAATAAAGTGGTTTTGTTCTCCCCGACATCGTTTGCGTTTGGGTTCATCTGTCCTGCAATCCCTCACAAATTTGACTTATCGTTTATAATTTACTAGCACACATAGAAATAATCACAATTGGTAAGTTTGATAAAAGACATACATGTATTAAAATCTGGCCCCAAACAGCCCTGGTGGTGCTCAATGTACACCCAGGTAAAAAATAAACGAAGTGCTCCATTTTCGCTGACTAATTTTGTACATATTATTCTTAGAAGTTTTCTTTAGTACTTCTTAAGATGATCTTAAAACATCTAAGTGTACTTAGCCTATCTGTGCTATTTTAAGACACCATGAATATGAATTAAATGTGCTTTAAGCATATACTATCTCTGTATTAAACCTATTTAGTTACCACTTGTAGTCAACTTGAACCCATTGTTCATACAAAGATTCAAATTTACTACAAGTGGTACTTAAATACATACATTTTTAGCACATTTTAGTTCATATTCATGATCATAAAATCTCAAAATAGCAGAGATAAGTAAACTTTGATATTCTTAAGATAAGTACTTAGGAATACTTTTTAGTGGTCTATATTAAGTACATTATTAAAGTGTAATTTATTCACCTGGATATATTGTACACATACAGTATTGCAGAACATTTGATGCCTTGATAGGGCAATAATAATAATGTAATACATACTCCTTTCATTCATTTCACAAAGCCTCTGGCTAAAACTTCTGGTTGCAAAGCTGCTGGAGAGTTTTTGACTAAATCAATAATTTAAAACGAATTTGGGTAAATTCCCCTAACTATAGGTGTTTTCAGCAATATAAAAATATGGTATAAAGTTTCAGCTCAAAATACACCACAGATCTTTCATTATGCGGTGTTGAACATGGCCATGTGTGGCTGCAATGAAAAACATGCTTTTTTTGTGTGTTTCTTTAAATGCAAAATTTCCCAAAAAAGCTTCTGTTCCCCTGTTTCTGTTCAGTAGAGCGCTCACACATGTGCATTTGAACATACATCAAAACGTGTCTCTGGCAGAAGGTTGAACCACGCGCTCATAAGGGGCGTAATCAATGTGATCCCCAACAGCCTGTTTTATGGGACTGTTGTGGTTTAAAGGAGATTACACAAAGAAGAAGAGATGGATTTACTATTACAGGATGTTTCTGCACACACACAGGCGACTAATTTTCTGCTAAAAAACTAATTTAGGAGTGCATTTCCTAGGTTACTAACTTAACCAGAAGTAACCAATTCCCGTATATTCCAGATTACATGGGGCACGTTCAAGCGGGTGCGCAAAATTTTGCTATGGTTTCCAGGTTGAATGACATGTTTCCTGGAATGGTACCGATTTTTTTCTTGTTTGGTGGGTGTTTCAGAACTGAAGATGTTCGCTTTCTTTCTGGATTGCAAGCTCAGTGACTGTAACATCAAGTGTATGTATTAAATGTATTTATAACTATCTGAAAACATTTCAAAAAGAACACATAGAAAGTCCTTCTTAGATACCATGGTTGCAACTCTTGCATCATCAGAACAGAGTGCTGCGTGAAGCACACATAAAAAAAGGGTTCCCACACTTTAGTTAACATCAAATTCAAGGACCATTCAAGGACTTTCCAGGTCCAATACCCTCAAATTCAAGGACTAAATGTGGGGACACATTCCCAGTGAGAGCAAGGTTACATTGTGTTTCCTTTAAAGAAACATTGTTACAGTACCCTTTCGAGGGAACTCGCACTGCGTCACTGCGGTGAGACTTTGGGGATGCCTCCAAGGGTAAGTGCGTCTGAATGTTTATATCAAATTCAACCAATGGTGAGGCATGACGACAAAGACAGGGTGGCGTGGGAGCCAGGAATTATATCGCTATCTGAAATATTGCCAAAGACGGCGCTACGGGGACGCAGGAAGTATGGCAAGGGAGACGCAGTGCCTCGTTCCCTTCACAGGGAACAACAGTTAAATACGTAACCCAAGACGTTTACATTTGTCAAACACAACTATACAAAATAACATTTGGTATAATGGTGATTGCGCAGTGGATATGACACATGCCTTTGGTGTGAGAGACCCGGGTTCAAATCCACTGTGACACACCATTGTCAGGGCCGCATTAAGAGCTCCCTGGGCCCCGGGGCTATGAGTTACTGCAGCCCCCCCACCACCACCACTTTAGGTCACCAACTACAGAGAGAAAACATTTTTCTAAAACACTGCTGAAGTTGTTTTACATAAATATAATTTAGAATAATTCAGAATGACAGTTGCACGAAAAAAGCTGTTAGATTAACACTAACCTTGCTAATAGCGAATATAAGGGTGGGCGATGAGCTAAATGTTATATCATTATACAAGTCATTTTATCTAACAATAATGATATACTTCACAGTCAAGTTATATTACTTTTAATAAGAATTTTATCATATGGAAATTTAATGCCACTAAAATTTCAGAATTCTTTTGACCAATTTCCATATCACAAAAAAATAATAGTCACTTAAGAAAAGAATCTCAAGCTTACTGATGACAAGACTTACAAATAACAATAGAACAAAGGCACACAAGAAATCGACCTGCTTGAAAAACTTAAAGCACTGAATAATATTATATTGTGTAGAGTAATCAAATATACAGTACATATCTTTCACTATAAATTCAACATTCTTATTTTTTTTACAGAAGTGATTCAGTCAAGGGCAGTAAATTACTTTATTTCTGATGTTTGATTTATTTATTTATATTTATTTAATGTTTATTTGACAGGGACAAATGCATAAAACATTGCTTTATAAAAAATACAAAGTAGATTCCATGCATACAGGTTTATAGCCAAGACTAATTTGCAACCCCTGTCCCTGGTTAGGCTTGTAAGGTTAAAACAGAGATTACAGAGTATTAAAGCACAAATGTATAGCTATTAAAATATACATAATAAATACATCAAATACATAAAATAAGATGTGGGCTTAAATAGATGTAGTAGTCACTATAAAACAGAATCTAAACAAATTTATACATTGAGTTGTAGCCTGTATAATCAGCGTTCACAAAGTTGTTTCAGTTTTAGCCATTGCTTTAAATGTGTATTAAAAACCTTGAGTCCTTTCAGTGTTTTAATTTCTGATGGTAAAGCATTCCACCATTTTATGCCTCTTATACTAAAAGTGATGTCTGACCAAATGTTGTTCTACGTTTTGCGACTATACAGTGCGGCACAGCTTTTTATATTGCTAAGCAACCACCGAGTCAGCTGTCTTGTCAATCAAATATTGACGCGTGAGCGCTCTTTTGCTGTTAACTGTCATATTAGCAGAAACTTTAAAAAGAGGACGCTTGCTCTGACCTTGTTTGAGGGTGAGAGGTGCACAAACACGCAGGAGAAAGTGAGCGAGTGGAGTCCGGTTCTTCAAAGCCCCTGTAAACTTCCCTTACCACAACGTAAGGCCCGCCTCTCCCCTCATTCGATTGGACAATGCGCCCGAAGCGAATGACGTCGGGCGCTTCTCCGCCCTCAGCGCTTCTTCAAAGGCACGTGCTGCGGCTGGCGGCAAAAACCTAATTTGTAGGGGGCGTGGTAGCCGTTATGCAAATTTGAAAACCACGCCCACCGGGGGAAATCAATCCAACCGTCTCCATGAGGTGTGTTCGACTTCATGCGGCGCTGCGCAGACCGATCGGCGGCTGACTTGAAGCAGTGCATTTTGGTTAGTAAGTTTGTCCGACTTCAGCGGGCGCTGCGGGCACGTGACTGTCTCATATGGTTTTTAAGTACCGTGAGAGGGTTTCGAGAGTAGCCGGCTAGCTCAGCCGGTGCAGCTTCTCCAGAGCGGCTGCACGGAGTTGTGATGACGTAACAGCTTTACGTGATTGGCTGCCTCACTGATGACAACGATCACGTGCGTTTCAAGTTTAATCCAACCTTTAGTTCCACTAATAAACATTCTAAATTCATGTTTTAAAACAGGAAAAAACACTTTAATATGCTTAAATATGTTATATTGTGTCGTGTAATAAAATAAAAAGGAAAATTCCAAACTATATTGGTATTTTAATAATATAGACTTGTTTCCCGTTATTTTCGGGTATACAGTAAAAGCAGCAATTAAAATATTAGATATAAAATGTTTCTGGTAACTTTTTGTTAAAAGGTTTGTTTTTATCAAATTCAGCATCCAATTCACTTCATTTGCGATTAAAAACAAGGAAACACGGCGCACACGTCACTACGGCAAGCAGCAGGTGTCCGGCTTGACGGCTCCGTCTTCAGTTCCTCCCTCGACTGCAAGCGGCAAACCTCGCCGATCGGTCTGCGCAGCGCCGGATGATCTCGAACACACCTATTAGGTGTGTTCGACTTCATGCAGCGCTGCGCAGACCGATCGGCGGCTGACTTGAAGCATTGCATTCCGGTTAGTACTTTTGTCCGACTTCAGCTGGCGCTGCAGGCACGTGACTGTGTCATATGGTTTTTAAGTACCGCGAGAGCGGTTCGAGATCAGCCGCCTGAGTTAGCCAGCGCAGTTCGCGAAGAGGAGCTGCACGGGCTGTAATGACGACACAGCTCTTTCACGATTGGTCGGATTCACCACATGACAACCATCACGTGTATTTCGTGTTTATTTTCACGCCCTCAGTTTCACAAATGCTCACAAATGCTCTGTATTTTTATAACAGTTAAAGCTATTTTCATGTAGTCGCGATGTTATATTGTGTCATCTTCATCAAAATAAAATTGATTAAAAACGTAGACCCCACTACATTGATATTTAAATAATATATGCTTATGTTGAACTTTATTCTTGTAAAAACAGATGCTGTAAGCCTCTTCAGTTCCACTCATGCTCGTACACGGACATTCAAAACAGTATAATTCACTTTTTATGTAGTTTACGTCTTACAAATCATGTTAAATGCGATTAAGCAAGCAAACGGCACGTGATCAGCCATGCCTGACGTAAATGCAGCAAACTACGGGAACCACAGCGCGTCCGACTTCACGTCTCCGTTTTCAGCTCCTCTCCGCCTGCATGCGGCTAATCTCGCAGATCGGTTACATCCAGCCACAGCCGATGTCGAACACACCTATAGACTTTGTATTGCGAGAAGCCGCCTCCTTGTCATTTCTGGCTTATAACAAAAAACTGAATAATGCCTAAAAGCTGCTGTGTGACAATATGTACAGCTAACAAGCCAAAGAACCCAGAAATAAGTTTTTATAAGCTGTCGAGCCGTAAAACCCAGCCTTTAAGGAGAATAAAGTGGATCGCCGACTACGTTTCCCCCTAGTGGACGCAGTTCTACTAATAGAAGTACTATGAAAAGTTGCCTGTATCCATTTTTGTGGGTCGACAGCTTATAAAAACTTATTTACAGATTAAACTTAAAAACAGAATAATACCTAAAAGCTGCTGTGTGACAAGGTGTACATCTAACACACCAAAAAAAAAAAAAAAAATCATTTTTTATAAGCTGTCGACTTCAAGAAACGAGCGTTTAGACACAGAAATGGAAACAGGCAACCCCCCACAGCACTCCCACCAGCAAAACTGCGTCCAATAGGGGGAAACGCAATCGGCGACCCACTCCACTCTCCTCAAAGACTGGGCCCCACGGCTCGACAGCCCACAAAAACTTACCTCTGTGTTCCTTGGCTTGCCAGCTGTACACATTGTCCCAAAGCAGCTTTTAGGCATTATTCAGTTTTTTGTTATAAGCCAGAAATGACAAGGAGGCGGCCTTTCGCAATACAAAGTCAATGGAGAAGGATTGCTTTCCCCCCGGTGGGCGTGGTTTTCAGGTTGTGACGCGCTGCGCTCTGTCTCTATCAGATAGCTAGTAGGAGTCAATCTGCTTCACAGCCAATCACGGGCCCCCTACTTGTTCGGGCCCCGGGGCTTTAGCCCCGCCTAGCCCTATTGTTAATGCGGCCCTGACCATTGTGTCCCTGAGCAAGACACTTAACCCCTAGTTGCTCCAGAGGCGTGCGACCTCTGACATATACAGCAATTTTAAGTCGCTTTGGATAAAAGTGTCAGCTAAATGAATAAATGTAAATTAATCATCATTCACATACAGAATATATAAGCATTTAAAGTGAACAGTTTAGCATGTGTGCTTAAAAAGTCTAGAATTTTTATGATATTATCCTACACTACACAGGGAATGGATTTTCCCCCCCAGAAAACTTCTTGCATGAAAAAGATTCAAGCACTTTCAATGACCTGTATCTATGTATGTATATTTTCAAAAACTTCTCAGGGCCTTTAACTTTTCCCCCAGATTCACAACCTATCAAGGATTTCAAGGACAATTGGCTGGCAATTTATGTTAAGACCTTTTGAAACAACAAAGAAAGGCAGGTGATGGGGCAGATGGACTGAAACAGAGAAAAGTAAAGATTTATAATGAACCATTGAGCTCTTAATGTTGATAAGAGAGAAAGGCATCCAGTTGTAGTCTGCTGTATACAGACATTAAACTATCAAACCTGTTAAAGGCGGGGTGCATGATTTCTGAAAGCCAATGTTGACATTTGAAATTACCTAAACAAATACGCCACTACCCCAATAGAATCTGAACTTTCTTTTGATAGACCCGCCCCACACATACACAACCCAGGCAACAATGTTGGTTAGTAGACACGCCCCTTACACTGCTAATTGGCTACATCTGTGTTTTGGTAGTCAGCCCGACTCCCTTTACCAAAGTGTTTTTCAAAAATCATGCAGTGGAAAGTGGGGCACAAAATAATGCTTTTTGGCTTTGGCTCTTTCATTCAAAAAATATTTAAGTTAGATTCATATTTTTTAAACAAGCAACATGCACATCTCTACTACAAATGAACACTTAAAGTTTGTTTGTGGGACCTATACCATTATTACACATTTACATAAACAGTAACAGGAGTGCAAATGTTACAACTTACCCCATAGGTGGGCTTAATTGTAATAAACAGAAGGTTCGATGTAACACCTGCTGGAAAATGCTGTTTAAACACAAATAATTCAATACAATTCAATCTATATACTAAAGGTGGATATTGTTAATATTTCTGCCTATAATATTGTAGATAGATATCCACATATTCACCCATCTATGATCCTTCATCTAACCATCCTTGTATTATGCATCAATGCATATAAATAGATTTTTTTGAAAGGGCTGCACAATTAACACATTCCCCGCCAGCATTTTATTAAAAAAGTTGCCTGTCCACAATTTTTTGTGATTTACATAAATATTTCACACAGAGTTCTCTTCTATAAATATATAAACATACAATATCTAAAATGAAAGGACATCCTATCTTCATTTGTTCTCTTTTGTCTCCTCTCAAATATGGGTAGGTTTCTTCAAAAATATTTTTTAACAAAGGGCTGAAATAATTGCATTTTTTTTAAAAAAAAAAAAACAACTTTTGTTAGAGATCAAATTCAGAACGACGATCAAAACATACACAGAGTTTTAACTGTTTTTAAATTAGTTATCAGTTTTTTATAAGTTGGGTAAGAGCGCCACCTGGTGGATAGTAGCGGAATTATAGATTACTGTAAGGGAAAGGGAAGCATCATTGGCAGGGAAACGTTTTTCTTTCAAGATAACTCGTCAATGGCGGGGAAAGAGTTAAGACAAAAAAATCATAATTGTCATTTATTTTCCCTGATATTGATATAGTATTTACATTGTTTTCATTTCATTATCAACCTGAGGCTTAATTTTTTTAACCAGATTTTTTCCCAATTGGTTCTTTCCGAACAGAAACAGTATTTTAACGTTTCCGGTGTTCGTTTAACCCTAAAATTGTTGTTCCTGAACCGGTTAGACAAAAAATAAAAATTACCTGAACCGGTTAATAACGTTCCATGTCAGCTGTGGGACATACAAATAAGTAGGCTGATCATTAGGACATTAAACCTAAATTATTAGTCTACATAATTTCATCAAACATTAAAAAAGGCTACATTAGCGGCATAACTGTAATTCTGACATGCCTACATTTGTTTCAGCATTATACATGAATTAAGACAAGGACAATGTCGTTTATTGGCAAACAACATAAACAAATGTTTTTATTAGAAAAAGAATACTGTGAAAATTGTGTTAAATTGGAACAACTTTAAATACATTTAGTGCAATTTAAGTGTACTACTTTAAAATTCATTTGAAATGCACTTCTCATACACTTGAAATACAGTAAGAATATAATTAAAGCTTATTTTAACTGTGCTTCAAGTACACTTCAATAGTACTTTAGCATATTAGAAATATGCTAGCATTACACTAAGAGAAATTTATTAGCATTACATTAATAGAAATATATTACACTACTATTTTATTATAAAGCTTTTTATGTTAAAAACGTTATATTAAAATATGCAAAATCATTAAATATTAAGACAGATACACAGATTTTGAATCACAATTTAATATACTTTATATTGTGTTGTGTACATTACAAAAATATCTAGTTGTAATTAAAAGTAAATTAATCAAACAACCACAGTTATTTTTCCTAAATAAAGTTTCTAAGAAAAAAAGAGAGATTGCATTACGTACACACTCTTTAAAAAAAATGAGTGCACTGATGCGTGACAAGCGTTCTACATCATAATAATGGTAAGTGACATCATAATGCTCGCGCGTTCCACAGACGGGTATAAAAGGCCGCTGACGGGACCGCGTCACCACACTCATTCAGTGATCGTTCTGAGCGAAAGCGAAGAAAATCATAGAAAGAGACCTAAACTTTACAAAGCGATAAAAAGCTGCATCGAGTGTGAGAGTGCAGAAATACTCAAGTTTACAACCACTTATACGTAGAGTATTGGTGTGTGTTCACGAGTGTTTTCGACCACTTGATCGCTCATCACTTCTCCGGTTTGTTTGTCCCTCACTAACACCGAGGGCATCACCGTTGAGAGGCGTCGACAGACTGGAAGTCAGCGTTTGGAGTGACAGTTTCTCTGATCTGATCATCTATCAGTCACGGGATTCGTCGCACTTCGCAGACGGAAAGTTCATGGAGACGATTTTACGCACTGAGGACGACAGTCCAAAAGGTAAGTTCACGTGAATTAAGTGCAAACTACATTTGTGCGCATATTGGATTCTTTAATATGAGTAGATTAGCACACACTGTTTGTTTTATGGCCTAACTGAACACGGTTATCAGGCAATGAGTATATTAATGAACATGTCTAAAGTATTGAGCACTTAAATATCCGTTTACAAAAATTAACCACGGTTTTGCTAATAATTGTAATCAATACACACAAAAAGACCATGCCCTGCTAAAAACATTATAGACCACCATCATTCCCATGGTGGTTTGTTGCTGGTTTAGCTGGTGGTCACCCATAGGGATGTCCTGATACCACTTTTTCCATTTCCGATTATGATACCAGAATTCCGAATATCAACCGATATTAATCCTACTGTAATTAAATGTGTATAGTGCTTTCTGCTACATCTAGTATAATTTTAAATGTAAAAATCAATAATTGAAAATGATTTACAAGTTTAAGGAAACATTAGTAATTATTAGTCATGAGTGTTTAGGAGAACATATAATAGGTACGTTTGATTAATAATAAAAAAAGAAAAGTTTGATCAATTAAGTATGCTTAAAAAAATTCTTAATTGCGTAAAACTGTAGTAAAGCTTTAGTGTGCAGATGGTCATTTTGGGAATTATGCGCTTGACCGGACTTTTTATGCACATTCCGGGTGCGAATTGATGCGCTTAAATCATCCTGTATGCTACGTTTCGGCTTCCTGGGCGCAGAATTGATTCGCCTGGATCATCGTCTCATGAGAATCCTCGTACTGCAATGAAAAGTTCATAACTGTTAAAACACAGAGAGATGTGTCATGTTCTCAGCATATAGTGAATTGCATCCATCCAACGGCTTCCTGAGACTTTATAAAATCAGATCTTTAAAATAGCCAACAGTTATCTTGTGTGTGCGTGTGTGAATGATGTTTCATCCGTCCGCTTCAAGGGATGTGCATCGGTGCATCGCGTTCCCATTAAAAAGACCTGTCTGAAATCGATTCTGAATGCTTTTATAATACTTTGTCGTTTTAATAGCTTGTCAGTAACAACCACGGCGAACGCACACATATCTGAATTGGGTCGGTCCTCGATCCAATATCCGATCCAGCCCAAAACCCCGGATCGGCCCGATACCGAGATACCGATCCAGCATATCGGATCGGGGCATCCCTAGTCACCAGCATACCAGCACCAAAACAAAACATATGCTGGTCTTGCTGGTTGCTGGTATGCTGTTTTTTCAGCAGACACTACACTTTTACCACAAAAAACTTAATTTTTGTAAGGGTCACACATTACTATGTGTGTTATATTGATGAGAAAATTAGTAAATGATGCCAGTATATATATATATATATATATATATATGTATGTTCATGTTTTAAAGATAACAGAGCAATAGTTTAAAAGTACAGAAACAGGCGTAGAAACACAAGCGTTTTCTCATTGAACTTCTTCTTTAACTACAGTGTGTTTGCCCCTCACTAACACCGAGGGTGGCATTACTAAGAGAGGCGTTGACAGGCTTGAAGTCAGCGTTTGGAGTGACAGTTTCCCTGATCTGATCATCTATCAGTCACGGGATTCGTCGCACTTCGCAGACGGAAAGTTCATGGAGACGCCACTTTTACGCACTGAGGACGACAGTCCAAAAGGTAAGTTCAAGTCAATAGTTTAAGTGCAAACTACATTTATGCGCATTGGATTCTTTAATATGAGTAGATTAGCAGACACTGTTTGTTTTATGGCCTAACTGAACACGCTTATCAGGCAATGAGTATATTAATAAAAATGTCGAAAGTATTGAGTAAATATCCCCTTACAAAAATGAACCATGGTTTTACTAAAGTTTACACCAAAAAAAACAAAAAACATGCTTACTGTAGTTAAACAACGGTTTTGCTAATAGTAATCAATACACCAAAACAAAAAACATTCCCTGCTAAAAAAAAACAGCATAGACCAGCATCATTTTCATGCTGGTTTGTTACTGGTTTAGCTGGTGGTCACCAGCACCAAAACACAACATATGCTGGTATGCTGGTTTTTCCAGCAGTCACTACACTTTTACAACAAATAAAATATGGTTCATTTTTGTAAGGGTCACACATTACTTTGTTTGTTATATTGATGAGAAAATTAGTAAATGATGCCAGTTTATATATATGTATGTTCATGTTTTAAAGATAACAGAGCAATAGTTTAAAAGTACAGAAACAGGCGTAGAAACACAAGCGTTTTCTCATTGAACTTCTTCTTTAACTACAGTGTGTTTGCCCCTCACTAACACCGAGGGTGGCATTACTAAGAGAGGCGTTGACAGGCTTGAAGTCAGCGTTTGTAGTGACAGTTTCTCTGATCTGATCATCTATCAGTCACGGGATTCGTCGCACTTCGCAGACGGAAAGTTCATGGAGACGTCACTTTTTCGCACTGAGGACGACAGTCCAAAAGGTGAGATCAAGTGAATTTAAGTGCAAACTACATTTATGCGCTTATTGGATTCTTTAATATGAGTAGATAAGCAGACAACGTTTGTTTTATGGCCTAACTGAACGCGGTTATCAGGCAATATGACGTATCAGTATATGACGTATATGTGCATTTCTCATTAAACAACTTCTTTAACTACAGTGTGTTTGCCCCTCACCAACACCGAGGGTGGCAAGTGTAGAGGAGCCCATGGACAGGACGCCAGCGTTTCAAGTGAACTTTTCTCTGATCTGAAAAACATTCAGGGATGGGATTTGTTGTTCTCCGCTGACCAAATGTCCATGGAGCCTTTAACTACACATGCTGAGGACAGCCGTCCAAAAGGTAAGATGAAATTAACGAATGTGCAAACTAAATCTTTACTCTTAGTAGAATAGCACACAAAGACATCTGTTATATAACCCAACTTAAGATGGTTATTGGACAATAGTATATTTTTATTGGGTACATTAAATGTCAGTGTTGACCACTTAAATAATTTTATTAATGTTATTTTCATAAGAATAATAGTAGTAATTTGCAGTTATAACAGTAGATGGTCCAGTTTACTGCAATGTTAAAGTACAACAAGTAAGGAGAGCAAATTTCACTGTAAATAAATCGGGGGTTAATACTTCAGTCTGGGAAAATATATTACAGTGCAAATTGAGTTGGAGATCAGGTCTTCATTATGATTGGTTGATCAGGGACTAACCAGTGACCCAACCATTACTAATAAATGTAGTTTCGCATACGTCATCCGTGACCCCTTGACGTATTGATGCATTACGTGAGGTCGCGATGGCGCGCCACAGGACCCGAGGAAGACGAGAAGTTGTGGTTTAAAAGTGCATATTTTTTATTTTTCTTGCCAAAAACGACTATCGTTTCGCTAGTTGAGGCCCTAATGACTCGTTTGAGATCGTTTAGAGTCCTTTGAAACTGCAATTTTAAACTGCCTTAAAACTGTTACGTGTTGGGGTCCATTAAAGTCCATTAAAATGAGAAAAATCCTGGAATGTTTTCCTCAAAAAGCATAATTTCTTCTCGACTGAACTAAAAAAGACATCAACATTTTGGATGACATGGTGGTGAGTAAATTATCTGGATTTTTTTTTTAAAGAAAATAGACTCCTTTAAGCCAAATAAATGTCCTGAACAAAAATAGGCCCTGCCATACTTTCTATGTAGTGTGATTGGGTGCCATATGGAATATGTTTCCTGGTACTTACATCACTTACATTTGAAAAGATGGCCCGGAGCAATAGTACATTTCTTTGGAGCAATAGTAGAAGTGCAAAAGCAGGTGTACAAACACAAGTGTTAACCTTTGATTTCTCATCATATCCTCAGCATGTTTGTCCGACATCCTCACCGATGGCAACATCTTTGAGAGGAGAGGAGTCGATGGACCGGAAGTCGCCGGTTGTAGTGACCGATTCCTTGATTTGACTATCCATCAGTCACAGGATTCGTCACTCCCTGAGTACTCTCTGAGTCCAAAAGGTGAGATGAATTGAACATGTAACCTACATTTATGCTGACGTTAGATAGAAGATCTGTAATATTAGTAGATGCCTGTTTTTATGGCCAAGTGTCGTAACAAAACGTAAAGTACGTCGTATGTGCGGGTGTCTACTGTACATATGACTTACATTTGAAAAAAGCCACCCAACTAAAGTTTTCTTGTAGTTTAACTTTATTAATTTTTAAATTTGAAGGATCAGAGAGAAAAAGAGTGATAGTGTGAAAACACAGAAATGCACAAGTGTATAAACACACGTGTTGTCTCATTTAACCTCTTTTTTTTAACACCCTGTCCACAGTATGTTTGTCCCTCACTGACATCGAGGTTGACATTGGAGTCAATGGATTGGAAGTTGACATTTGTAGTGACAGTTTCCCTGATCCGATTGAGATCTGTTCACGGGATGTGTCACACACTGTGGACGACAGCCCAGAAGGTAAGAGGAGGGCTCCATTTATCAACCGTGCTTACAGACAGATGCGTGCTTAACAGTTTTTTGCAAAGTGTCTTATTTACCAACTTGCACTTATAAGTACGTATAAATGTGTGTAAGTATCCACACAACTCTGAGGATGCTTACGTAGAGGATCTAGCGGTAGAATAGCGATACTACTCCGGACTGTCCCCAGTGTTAAAACAACACTTTGTCTATATATTAACCACACCCAGGTGTTAAAATTATTAGTGTTTATAACAGCCAATCAGTGTTGACGTTAATAATTTATTGTGAATTGTCGTCAAATTGGTGTCTATCCTTGACCCAGTGCAATGGCTTATCTTGCGTTATTGAAAGACATTTATTTAATATAAAAATAAGTAGGGGTGTGACGGATCACAAAACTCACAATTCGGATCACATTGTGGTTTTTGAGGCACGGATCGGATAACTTTTCGGATCAGCAAATAAAGGGGGGTGGGAAAATCTAAAAACAAATAAAGAAATTACAAACATTTATAAAAAAAAACAAAGTTGCACATTAAGTAAGGTCTGAAATTAGCATTAGGTTCAGAAATGGAATCAAATGAATAATAACCACTGATAATAACACTGTATTTATTGTCTAAATTAAATATAATTATAATTCTTTTAGAGCTACAGAAGTGATTTTCTCTTTGTCTTGGGTTGTTTGATTAACATTAATGACACAGAGTTAAGTAGGTTAATTGAGGTTACTGTCGCTTTAAGAGAAGAACGAACCTGGTTTCTGCCTGTAATCTATAGATACACTTAAGAGATAAATGTTTTTTTATACTGTTTAGATCATTTTGTTTGTATATGCGCTGTCAAGAACAGAAAGATTTTATGTTCGCTTGCTTTTTGAAACGCGTCTCTACGTGTATGCACTACTGAGTACACTTAAACTTGCGCACACACAGACAGACGGAGGCACAGCATAAAACATTATGTTGTTTTTCATTGCTCTATTCACCAAATTTATTTTATTGGACTATAGTATGAGACACAGTAGCGCATCTCTCTTCTGATCTTTAAAGGGAAATAGTGATGATCACGTCTGACTGGATCTGGAATGGACGCATTCAACCTCATGTGCATCTGTGCATACAGAAAGCTGCTCACTTTAACGCCTTTTTGGGGTTAAATTGTTTAAAATCACTTGAATGTTATCATTTGCAAGCCTTGAAACACGTGCAACTGATAATTTAATGTGCGGTCAAAGATGTTTTTAACAGTTTACTGTGTGGTTCTCTTGGTTTCAGATCAAAATGGCGCAGGGAGAAAGAAGGCAGGAATCCGTGGGTTCTTTAAGGGAACTTGTGAGGCTGTGAAACGTCTCTTTCTCCCCAGCCGCAGTACTAAAGTGGAGCCTATTGTTCCCTCACTGCAGCCGGACAAACCTCAATCTGATGGAGGGCTGTCTGTCCCAGTTGTGTCTGGTCTCGAGCAAAGTTCAGGTTCCCACTCGCTCGAGGATAGACCTGATGCATGTCCGGTTGATGAGGAAAATGCAGCCGAAGTTTGCTCAGTGCCCGATCAAACTTTAAACACGGATTCAGATTTTCATAGAAAAGCGCATGTATTGGATACATCGGACATAATGTCTGCGTCCTCTGTGCACAATGCTGATGAAGGTGTCCTTCAGAGGAATGGCGCTGAATCACTGACAGAACAAATGCTAGCAGTGCTAGACTCTTTTCTGAAATCTGATATACAGTCTATAAAGATGGAGGATACTTCATCAGATGATATAGACATGAACACTGTGGTAAAGGGACACCTGGTATCTGACACTGTGTTGTCAAATGAAACTAATGGAACCTTTAATGGGATCAACCCAAATGGTAAGAGGAAATAAGACAAATATACAAAGCTAAGAGCATCATACAGTGATGATAGTTTTGATTTGCATGCACAAGTGCACAAACGCAAGCGTTGTCTCATTGAACCTCTTTTTTTTAACTCCCTCTCCACAGTATGTTTGTCCCTCACTGACACAGAGGTTGACATTGGAGTCAATGGATTGGAAGTTGACATTTGTAGTGACAGTTTCCCTGATCCGATTGGCATCTGTTCACGGGATTTGTCACTCACTCCTGTTAACATGCCAATGGATGTGTCACACACTGTGGACGACAGCCCAGAAGGTAAGAGGAAATCAATGTGTAAACTAAAGCCTCACCGATATGAGGTTTTTTTTGGAGGGGTGGTGATACAGATAGGGAGTTAAAAGAAAGAAAGATAATGATATATATTGGCCGATTTCATCCACACTAACTGAACCAAACAGTATGTGTTACTTGAATCCAAACTCATCCACCAGTAACGCATTTCTGTGTCTGTAAAGTTCCTCCTTTTCCGCTTTTTTTGCAATTATTACGGTGATGGATAAAGCACAATCATGTGACTTATAAAGGGAGGTGTTGTTACCATATATGGTTCATTGGAGGCGTTTCCGAATGCAAATAAACGTGAACGAGCATGGTGCTTAAGATCGCGTGGGATTTATCAACAAGGATTACTTACTGATGTGCGCACGTTTGATAAATACAGTTTTTTTTTGGACTTGCGCACAAACTAAGTATCATTCGTAGAACAAAACATAGAACATTTTCTACGCACTGTTGATAAATGAGCCCCCAGGATTAGTTTAAGATAATATCTTAGTGTTTAATAATAAAGAATCAACACTTTTTAATATATTTTATGTTTCAAATTACAATTAAATGAAGTTTATTTAACTAAGGTTGGTAGGAGCATGGTCATGTAAAAAGCCACCCCTCACCTCCGTCTCTTGACAGTTTTTTGCAGCATCACGTCACTCTCAGTTAATACATCTATCCCAGTAAAAGAGGGGGAGTACTAAAATTCAAAGCTTAAAGCCCTCCCCTCGGACGGTACGCCAAATATGCTTTATTATCTTGTTACACTAGCGATTACATGTTAATGCAAACTCGTGAAATAAGCTTTGGCATCAAAAACTAACAAGGATCGATTTAAGATAAAAATAAGAGTTTACTATGTTGGAGAATGGTTTTAATGCAGTCTGTAGGCTCCACTGTTTTTCAGATGTGTTTTTTAGCTTTGACATCACTGCCAAAGGTTTCTTGTGCCACAGTCTTAAAGGTGGGGTGCATGATCTCTGAAAGCCAATGTTGAAATTTTAAATCACCTAAACAAACACTCCCATACCCCAAAAGAAACTGGGCCTTCTTTTGATAGACCGGCCGCAACCCAGGCAACAATGTTGGTTAGTAGACACGCCCCTCACTGCTGATTGGCTACAAGTGTGTTTTGGTAGTCAGGCCGACTCCCTTTTCCAAAGTGTTTTTCAAAAATCATTCACCCCGCCTTTAAGAGCCAAATGCACAATAATAACAGTGTTGTCAGCTTTCATCCTTATAAATTCGATAAACTGTGATGATATTTAATGTGCGGTCAGAGATGTTTTTAACAGTTTACTGTGTGGTTCTCTTGTTTCAGAACAAAATGGCGAAGGGAGAAAGAAGGCAGGATTCCGTGGGTTCTGTAAGGCTGTGAACCGTCTCTTTCTCCCCAGCCGCAGTACTGAAGTGGAGCCTATTGTTCCCTCACTGCAGCCGGACAAACCTCGATCTGATGCAGGGCTGTCTGTCCCAGTTGTGTCCGGTCTCGTGCAAAGTTCAGGTCCCCACTCGCTCGAGGATAGACCTGACGCGTGTCCGGTTGATGAGGAAAATGCAGCCGACGTTTGCTCAGTGCCCGATCAAACGGCGACAGGAATCCGTGGGTTCTTTAGGAGAACCTGGTTGGCTACGAAGCAAACCTTCTCCTGCCTAAGCAGCAATACAATGGAAAGATCTCCATCTTATCAAAAACTGTTTAAGCCCACTGATGGTGAGTCTGTAGTTATTATTACATTATTACTTCTGTCCACTTCTCAAGTTTTATTTGATGTCTATTTACTATAGCATGAAGAAGTCTACATTTTGATTTCATCTCAACGACAACCCTCTTGTCTGCTATTAGCTGATTTGTGTTGTATTGGATTAAACATTAATGTCTGGTTTCATAAATATTCTTAGACACACGTTTGAGGTGTCTCAAATAACTTGCACTGACCAGTAACTGCAGCATGTTTATTAACTTAACTAAGGCCTGGTTTTGGCTTTAGCTAAGCCTTGTCTGTGATCTAAGCCCAAAAGAGTTACGACTAAACAACTAAATTCTGTCTTTGTAACTACCAGCATTGAAATGATGCTTCATGCCTGACAATTATTGAATCTTGCAAACTCATATACGGTATCGTCATGTCCTTTGCGTTTGTGTGTTTCAGGAGATGTTCAGTCTTACTATAAATTGGGTGATATCCTGGGAAAAGGAGGATTTGGGATGGTCCGTCGGGCAACCCGTATTTCTGATGGTCAAGAGGTAGTGTGCTCTTACCAAATTTAACAAAATTTTATTCTTTATGTCCAAAACGTGTATTTCTTTAGATCATGTACAAGGACGGAGACTTCATTTTTGTAACTTTATGAATCTTTTGCAGGTCGCCGTCAAATTCATGTCCAAGTTGGAAGATACGCGTACTCTTTCGATTGTAAGTGTCTAAACTTAATGAATATATTTAGTTACGTAATTCCTTAGGATACAGTATAACTAATATACCACTCGACTAAAATAAACAGTAAAGTCTACATATACTGGAGCATTAGGTCTTTTATTGTATTTATAGATATGCAAGTGTATATTTTCTCTGTTTTCTCTAGCCTGGCCATCGCAAACGTCTGCTTACCGAGGTGGCTCTGTTACTTAAGATGAGCGAAGCACCCCTAAGCCCAAATGCCATCAGAATGTACGAGTGGTTTGATGATCCCAAGGATGTGATCGTGATTATGGAGTACCCTAAGCCCTGCAAAAGCTTGTTGGATTTCGTCATAGAACACTCATGTCCACTGAGTGAAGACACAGCACGTGTTTTAATGCGTCAAGCAGTACAGGGGGTAATCGACTGCATTGATCACGGCGTCTTTCACAATGACATCCATCTAGGCAACATGCTGGTCAACACGAGCACATTAGAGCTCAAGTTGATTGACTTCGGTTGTGGTCAGTTGTTCTCTCCTGCTGGCTACAAGACTAAAAAGTATCGAGGTGAGCTGACTTTTTGTGTTGAAACCTTTTGACCACATGACGCTTGTACAGGTTGGTTCAACTCTGAACATGTCTTGCTTACAGGAGTACCAAGTTACTGCCCACCCGAGGTCTTATGCAACTCCAGATATCACGCCATCCCTACAAACGTCTGGTGTTTAGGTTTGGTCCTGTATAAAATGGTCAATGGGTGTATATGGATGCCATATGTCCAATCAGAGGAAGTCCAATTTTGGAATACCAGCTTATCGGAAGGTGAGTAAGGAATTAGTGAGAGAAACGCACACATAAATCTCTGAGAGTGTCACATGGAGTAACAGAAGTTGAATATAAGACATCGGAGGTTTAATCTTATAGTAGCAATATTATTTGTCATGTATAAGTATTGTGTCACGACTAACCAGCTATCATCTTGAAATTTCTTCAGAGTGTCGTAGCATTATTAGACAGTGTGTAGCCCTTGATCCAGCTGAACGGCCCACATTACAGCAGATCTTGAGACACAGCTGGTTTAATACAGAATGAAGGCAGGCAGGGTCTTCTGTTCATCACTGCTGTCAGACATGAGGTAGCATTACAGACAGAGTAGTCACAGCAGGTGTTGAAGGGATCAGAGATTCGGTTTGAGAGTCTGATCATATCATATATGTATAATGAATAGATCAATCAAAGACTGAATGAATAATTCTCTTGTTTTTTCTTCCTCAAGGCTACACGTAAATGGACTGGACATCACACAGGACTGACCAGACCTCATTAACCTACTGTTAACGTTTTTTTATTTTTTAGTTATGTTAAATTGTATTTATTATTGTAATAATTTGATTTAAGCTTTATTACACTGATGTATTGTAAATAAAATTAAAATCATACATATGTTTATTATTTAAACCAATGTTTTTTTCCTAAGTCAAACTTAATACACCATGGTGTTGTTTCCCAGACCGGGTTTATATTAGCCTCAGACTTAAATGCATGTTTGAGCTGCTTTAATTTAAAAATACCTTGAACTGACATATCTTGCATCAGTGCATTTGTTTTGTCTTAAGATGCACACCAGTTTTTTTTTTTTTTTTTTTTTGTAAATTTTGTTTGTATAAATTACTTGAATGTCCTAGTCCTGAATGAATGTAAACACTGTCTAGGAAACTGACCCTAAATATTACTGAAAAAACTGAAATGTATTTTCTTGAATGTCTCATTGTTTAAATAAATTGAGTATTTTTTCAAAAACAGATTGTTTATTTGAGTGCAAGTACAATAAAAATGGCTGTAACACCGGTATTACCCACATTAAGTTTATTTTAAGATTTATTTTTAACAAACAATTATTACATTTAAGCAGTATATTTTAAAATAACCAATAAAACAGCATTTTTTCAAATTACAACAATAGATGTGTTTCAAAATATTACAAAAAAAGGCAAACTGTCAGGGTTTTGTCTTGTTCATGTCTTTTATTTTGAAAGTGTTCACTGCCATGTTTGTCTCTTGTTTCCCTGTTCCCTTTTGTGGCATGTTCTGATTCTTTGTCCGTATATAAGTCATCTTGTTACCATTGTTCTTTGTTGGTTATTATTTGTTGTAAGATTTGTTTCATGTTTATGTTATGGATCTTGCTCCTTGTTTCATGCCACAGATTACACTTCATGTTTTCTTTTATTAAAGTCTTTTCTGCACTCAGATCCTGCCTCAACTCATGTTTGGATACCTACAGTTCTTGCTCCAACATAAAGAGACACAATAACAAAGGCTGACAGTACAAACATTTGTTTAGTGACCTCAGTCTGCAGTTCAAACATGTTCGTCCCAAACTTCCAACCTGATAAAAACAGAAGAAAAAAAAAATAATAATTTATAATAAAAAGTTTTCATGTGCAATGATGGATGCTTTTAGTGGAGGCAACTTCATATCGTACATAGCACAAATACTCTAAACTTCTGTTACTTCTGACCAAACACGACAGGGCTCTCCAAAAGTTTTTCCAAAAGTTTGGAGTAAGATTTCGTCTGTTAGGGGAGGGGCAGGTGCAGCAGACACTTGACCCCAAACATTTCTCTCAAGTTTTTGCTAGCAGTTTAATTTTGTCAGGACTCTGCCTTGAAGTCTTGTTAGATTTGTCTTTTGTCATGGTGGCAGAGTTCTGGCAGTCCCAAGCCTTGTGTGGAGGCTCATGCCTTGTTTTTGTGTGGCATGTGCCTCCGGTGTCTTGTCTTGTGACCCCGCCCCCTCGTTCTCCTGCTTATTAGTAATCATTGGTTTTCTCCCATCACCTGTTCCCGCTCGTTATCTTGTTTGGTTTCTCCTATTTAATGTCAGTGTATCTTTAGTTCTGTGCAGGTTAATTTTGTTCTGTTCCCGTGTTTCGTGTGAAAGTCTAGTCATATGTCTCGTCAAGTTTAGTATATCTGTTTGGTGTTTCATGTTGTGTACCCCCTCGTGGGTTTTTGTTTCTTGTCAGTACAATAAAGTGGTTTTGTTCTCCCCGACATCGTTTGCGTTTGGGTTCATCTGTCCTGCAATCCCTCACAAATTTGACTTATCGTTTATAATTTACTAGCACACATAGAAATAATCACAATTGGTAAGTTTGATAAAAGACATACATGTATTAAAATCTGGCCCCAAACAGCCCTGGTGGTGCTCAATGTACACCCAGGTAAAAAATAAACGAAGTGCTCCATTTTCGCTGACTAATTTTGTACATATTATTCTTAGAAGTTTTCTTTAGTACTTCTTAAGATGATCTTAAAACATCTAAGTGTACTTAGCCTATCTGTGCTATTTTAAGACACCATGAATATGAATTAAATGTGCTTTAAGCATATACTATCTCTGTATTAAACCTATTTAGTTACCACTTGTAGTCAACTTGAACCCATTGTTCATACAAAGATTCAAATTTACTACAAGTGGTACTTAAATACATACATTTTTAGCACATTTTAGTTCATATTCATGATCATAAAATCTCAAAATAGCAGAGATAAGTAAACTTTGATATTCTTAAGATAAGTACTTAGGAATACTTTTTAGTGGTCTATATTAAGTACATTATTAAAGTGTAATTTATTCACCTGGATATATTGTACACATACAGTATTGCAGAACATTTGATGCCTTGATAGGGCAATAATAATAATGTAATACATACTCCTTTCATTCATTTCACAAAGCCTCTGGCTAAAACTTCTGGTTGCAAAGCTGCTGGAGAGTTTTTGACTAAATCAATAATTTAAAACGAATTTGGGTAAATTCCCCTAACTATAGGTGTTTTCAGCAATATAAAAATATGGTATAAAGTTTCAGCTCAAAATACACCACAGATCTTTCATTATGCGGTGTTGAACATGGCCATGTGTGGCTGCAATGAAAAACATGCTTTTTTTGTGTGTTTCTTTAAATGCAAAATTTCCCAAAAAAGCTTCTGTTCCCCTGTTTCTGTTCAGTAGAGCGCTCACACATGTGCATTTGAACATACATCAAAACGTGTCTCTGGCAGAAGGTTGAACCACGCGCTCATAAGGGGCGTAATCAATGTGATCCCCAACAGCCTGTTTTATGGGACTGTTGTGGTTTAAAGGAGATTACACAAAGAAGAAGAGATGGATTTACTATTACAGGATGTTTCTGCACACACACAGGCGACTAATTTTCTGCTAAAAAACTAATTTAGGAGTGCATTTCCTAGGTTACTAACTTAACCAGAAGTAACCAATTCCCGTATATTCCAGATTACATGGGGCACGTTCAAGCGGGTGCGCAAAATTTTGCTATGGTTTCCAGGTTGAATGACATGTTTCCTGGAATGGTACCGATTTTTTTCTTGTTTGGTGGGTGTTTCAGAACTGAAGATGTTCGCTTTCTTTCTGGATTGCAAGCTCAGTGACTGTAACATCAAGTGTATGTATTAAATGTATTTATAACTATCTGAAAACATTTCAAAAAGAACACATAGAAAGTCCTTCTTAGATACCATGGTTGCAACTCTTGCATCATCAGAACAGAGTGCTGCGTGAAGCACACATAAAAAAAGGGTTCCCACACTTTAGTTAACATCAAATTCAAGGACCATTCAAGGACTTTCCAGGTCCAATACCCTCAAATTCAAGGACTAAATGTGGGGACACATTCCCAGTGAGAGCAAGGTTACATTGTGTTTCCTTTCCTTTAAAGAAACATTGTTACAGTACCCTTTCGAGGGAACTCGCACTGCGTCACTGCGGTGAGACTTTGGGGATGCCTCCAAGGGTAAGTCTGAATGTTTATATCAAATTCAACCAATGGTGAGGCATGACGACAAAGACAGGGTGGCGTGGGAGCCAGGAATTATATCGCTATCTGAAATATTGCCAAAGACGGCGCTACGGGGACGCAGGAAGTATGGCAAGGGAGACGCAGTGCCTCGTTCCCTTCACAGGGAACAACAGTTAAATACGTAACCCGAGACGTTTACATTTGTCAAACACAACTATATGTAGCAGAGCGGTAAATTGCTAATTTTGAGATACCAATGTTCCGACTACGCCACCCGGGAAACCCGGGAAATCTTTAACTAAGACACACAGGTCCAATAGTCGTGGGTGGGGTGAGAAAGATACAAACAATGAATTATGAAAAATATAATTTCTTTATTATAATAATAAATAGAAAACATGTATGACAATAAACAAAAGAAACAAAATCACATCAATAAGGGGAGCTCGCCTTCAGGAAGTCAAGAGGTCACCCCACACTATATAAAAATACACTCGTGAAAACACCACAAAAATTCTCACAGCAAATAGTGTAAACTACACACATTCCGGCGCAAGCTCCCACTTTATAGAAGTGAATAAATACAACACTAAATTAAACAAATCAAAACATTAACAAAAAAATAAACACTGGTCGATACGTCACACCGACAACCACTCCTGCATGCCAATAAACGTTATGGGCACAGCTGAATTCAGGTTATACACCTCCAAGCCCAAACCCCTGAATGGATGCAGTCCAATAAATGGTGAGGTTGTGCCACCAGACGAATCCACACACACAAACGAAAGAAACGAACTCCAGGCAAAGCAGCAATGTAGTCTCATCCGAAACGGAACTTACATTTATCGAAGGGTTAATGAAACCGTCATGCCCGGTCAATCAAACGAGGTATTACCAGTTTGCCTGTGCAGCAAACTGTAGCTGCTGCGAATACTGCAACATACAGCCATCTGGGAACCATATATAACAATAATGATATACTTCACAGTCAAGTTATATTACTTTTAATAAGAATTTTATCATATGGAAATTTAATGCCACTAAAATTTCAGAATTCTTTTGACCAATTTCCATATCACAAAAAAATAATAGTCACTTAAGAAAAGAATCTCAAGCTTACTGATGACAAGACTTACAAATAACAATAGAACAAAGGCACACAAGAAATCGACCTGCTTGAAAAACTTAAAGCACTGAATAATATTATATTGTGTAGAGTAATCAAATATACAGTACATATCTTTCACTATAAATTCAACATTCTTATTTTTTTTACAGAAGTGATTCAGTCAAGGGCAGTAAATTACTTTATTTCTGATGTTTGATTTATTTATTTATATTTATTTAATGTTTATTTGACAGGGACAAATGCATAAAACATTGCTTTATAAAAAATACAAAGTAGATTCCATGCATACAGGTTTATAGCCAAGACTAATTTGCAACCCCTGTCCCTGGTTAGGCTTGTAAGGTTAAAACAGAGATTACAGAGTATTAAAGCACAAATGTATAGCTATTAAAATATACATAATAAATACATCAAATACATAAAATAAGATGTGGGCTTAAATAGATGTAGTAGTCACTATAAAACAGAATCTAAACAAATTTATACATTGAGTTGTAGCCTGTATAATCAGCGTTCACAAAGTTGTTTCAGTTTTAGCCATTGCTTTAAATGTGTATTAAAAACCTTGAGTCCTTTCAGTGTTTTAATTTCTGATGGTAAAGCATTCCACCATTTTATGCCTCTTATACTAAAAGTGATGTCTGACCAAATGTTGTTCTACGTTTTGCGACTATACAGTGCGGCACAGCTTTTTATATTGCTAAGCAACCACCGAGTCAGCTGTCTTGTCAATCAAATATTGACGCGTGAGCGCTCTTTTGCTGTTAACTGTCATATTAGCAGAAACTTTAAAAAGAGGACGCTTGCTCTGACCTTGTTTGAGGGTGAGAGGTGCACAAACACGCAGGAGAAAGTGAGCGAGTGGAGTCCGGTTCTTCAAAGCCCCTGTAAACTTCCCTTACCACAACGTAAGGCCCGCCTCTCCCCTCATTCGATTGGACAATGCGCCCGAAGCGAATGACGTCGGGCGCTTCTCCGCCCTCAGCGCTTCTTCAAAGGCGCGTGATCACAAAGGCTTATCAATTAAAATAAATGTGTTAGTATGTCAGTCAAGCAGAATTAAGCGAGGATATTGGAAGTTAAATAATAGTTTACTGGATTACAATGATTTTTGTGACCAAATTAAGAAGTTAATAGTTAAATATTGGCAACAGGCTTCTTTGATTCAAACTTATGGGGAATTATGGGAACAAACTAAATTTGAAATAAGGAGATTTGCAATATCATATGGAAAATCAATTAAGAAAAAGAAAAAAGAAAATGAAAATAAAATAATTAATGAAATAATATCCATCACTTGTAAAAAGAACCAAAATATGACAAGCACTGAATTATTAAAACTTGCTACATTGCAGAATGATCTGGATAAGATTTATGAAGAGAAAGCGAGGGGTGCATTTGTTAGGTCTAGAAGAAAATGGATGGAAGCAGGAGAAAAAAACACAAAATACTTTTTTGGTTTAGAAAAAAGAAATGGAGAAATAACATCTGTAAATAAATTAACAATTAATGGATTTACTAATGATAATCCCAGGGATATTTCTTGTTTTGTTCATCAATTTTATAGTAAATTGTATAGTTCAAATAATCAACTAAATGATGCAGATTTTTTTCTTGATAATGTGTCCAACAGCATTAATAAAATTTCCTCAGATTACAAACTGTTATGTGATAAAGAATTAAATATATAAGAAATTACCAATTGTATAAATAATCTTAAAGACAACAAGGCTCCTGGATATGATGGATTGACAGGGGAATTTTTTAAAAAGTTTTGTGATGACCTTGCACCTTTTTTACTTGCTGTTTTTAAAGAAGCAATTGATTTGGGAGAAATGCCTGCATCATTAAAACAAGGGGTAATTACACTTATACCAAAGCCTAACAAAGATAAATTAGTCTTAGACAATTGGAGACCTATTAGTGTGTTAAACAATGATACAAAAATTTTTTCTTTAATCTTTGCAAAACGTCTCAAGAAATATTTGAATACAATAATTGACGAAGAGCAGTCGGGTTTTCTGAAAGGACGTTTTATTGGAAATAATATTAGATTAATTTTAGATTTAATTGATTATAGATTCCTTATTCCAGATGATTCCTTTATATTATTCATTGATTTCTATAAAGCGTTCGATACTATTGAACATTCGTTTATGTTCAAAGTTATCGATTTTTTTGGTTTTGGATTTTTTTTTCAAAAAGCAATTCGTACACTTTATAATGGATGTAATAGTTCAGTCCAGCTGTCCCACGGTACTTGTCAGAGATTTGATATAGGCCGTGGGATAAGACAAGGATGTCCTATATCACCTTTTCTCTTTATTTTGGTTACTCAGGTCATGGCTGCACATATCAAAAAAGCAAGTTTTCAAGGAATATCAGTGTTTGGGAAAGAGATTAAACTTAGTCAATTAGCAGATGATACCACAATTTTTATCAAAAACAGTGATGATGTGGGTGAAGTTATTAATTGTATTGAAACATTTTCTGGTATCTCTGGATTAGTGATGAATAAGAATAAGTCCATTTTATTTTCTCTTAAAGAATGTGTCTTGAAGGAAATTTGTGGAATACCAATTAAAGATAATCTCAAATACCTTGGGATAATGGTATGTAAAGACTTGAATCAAAGAAGCAAGTTAAACTTTGAGCCTATTATAGAGAAAATTAAGAATCGATTTAATATGTGGCTTATGCGAGATCTGTCCCTAAATGGACGTGTTCTGCTTTCAAAAGCAGAAGGGATTTCAAGGTCTGTTTATATATCAATGTCAGCAGATGTTCCAAACATTGTTGTCAAAGATTTGGATAAGATTCTTTATGATTTTATTTGGAGGAAGAAAATACACTATTTACGGAAAGATTTTTTAAATAATAATAGAGCTTTTGGTGGCCTTGAAGTCTTAAGTTTTACAGATCTTAATAACGTGTTTAAGATAAAATGGATAATTGAATTTATTAAAAATAAAGACAGTATTTGGAATATTTTCCCTAATTACATATTTAATTCTTTGGGTGGCATTAATTTTCTTTTAAAATGTAACTTTTCGGTTGACAAAATCCCAGTTAAATTGGCAAACTTTCATAAGCAGGCATTGCTGGCTTGGCAATTAATTTATAAACATAACTTTTCTCCGCATCGATACTTTATATGGAATAACAAAGATATCTTGTACAAAAAAAAAATCTATATTTAATCAGACTTGGTACGACAATGGAATTCTTACTGTTAATCAATTGCTTAATGAACAAGGTTTACTCTTAACATATTCTGAATTTCTCAACAAATTTATGATTCCTGTGAGACCAAAAGAATATGCTATTATCTTTGATGCAATCTCTGATAAAATTGTACTACTATTACGAAGTCCTGGATTCTATCCTGTAAATGTTGATTTTCAAACCAGTTTTTGTAGTGATACAATGTTTATTGGGGATATTGATATACTGAAAGATAAATGTAATAATAAATATATAAGAAATATTTTAAAAACAAATTATTTACCATCCTCAACAGTGTTTTGGTCCACAAAATTTAAAGATATTAATTGGAAAAAAGTATGGTCAATAACAAATAAATTTTTTATTAGTAATAAAATTAAAGAAGTTTCTTATAAAATTTTACATAGAATTTACCCTGTCAAAAAGGTGATTGAACGTTTCCATTTGAACATTGAAAACTTGTGTGAATTTTGTGGTGTTGCCAAAGAGTCTATCACTCATCTGTTTTTTGATTGTGTATACTCAAAAATGTTTTGGGTAGATGTATCTAACTTCATTTCTAGGATGTGTGAAATATGTATACAAATTGATCTATATGATGTAGTTTTTTTCTTTGTACAGGACATTGTTGATTCCAAAAGTAAGATGTTTTTCCTTATTCAACTTATTATTTTACTTGGAAAATATCATATTCATGTTAAAAGATGGACAAAAGCTAAGCCAAACTTTGAACAATTTTTAAGAGAAATTAAACAATATGGAATTACACTGGACAAGATCAAAAACAAAAAGGCAAGAAAAACCCATGAAATTCTTTGTTATTTTAAATTGTTGTAACTTACCACTGGCATTTTATTTTTATCTTTTTTTTTACTTATTATTTATTTTTTAACTACTTTATAATTTATGTTTACTTGATCTTCAATTGTTGCGAGTTGTATATTTTTTGTTATAACTCCTTGTATACTTTTTGAATTTCTGAAATAAAATTTTTGGAAAAAAAAAAAAAAAAATTCTTCAAAGGCGCGTGCTGCGGCTGGCGGCAAAAACCTAATTTGTAGGGGGCGTGGTAAGGCTTTGGCAATAGAGACAGAGCGCCGTTATGCAAATTTGAAAACCACGCCCACCGGGGGGAAATCAATCCAACCGTCTCCATTGACTTTGTATTGCGAGAAGCCGCCTCCTTGTCATTTCTGGCTTATAACAAAAAACTGAATAATGCCTAAAAGCTGCTGTGTGACAATATGTACAGCTAACAAGCCAAAGAACCCAGAAATAAGTTTTTATAAGCTGTCGAGCCGTAAAACCCAGTCTTTAAGGAGAATAAAGTGGATCGCCGACTACGTTTCCCCCTAGTGGACGCAGTTCTACTAATAGAAGTACTATGAAAAGTTGCCTGTATCCATTTTTGTGGGTCGACAGCTTATAAAAACTTATTTACAGATTAAACTTAAAAACAGAATAATACCTAAAAGCTGCTGTGTGACAAGGTGTACATCTAACACGCCAAAAAAAAAAAAAAAAAAAAATTTTTATAAGCTGTCGACTTCAAAAAACGAGCGTTTAGACACAGAAATGGAAACAGGCAACTTTTCATAGTACCGGTACTCCTATTAGTAAAACTGCGTCCAACAGGGGGAAACGTAATCGGCGATCCACTTCATTCTCCCCAAAGACTGGGTTCCACGGCTCGACAGCCCACAAAAACCCACTTCTGTGTTCCCTGGCTTGCTAGCTGCACACATTGTCCCAAAGCAGCCCCCAGGCATCACTCAGCTCCCTGTTACAAGCCAGAAATGACAAGGAGGCGGCCCCTCGCAACACAAAGTCAATGGAGACTGTTGGATTGCTTTCCCCCCGGTGGGCGTGGTTTTCAGGTTGTGACGCGCTGCGCTCTGTCTCTATCAGATAGCTAGTAGGAGTCAATCTGCTTCACAGCCAATCACGGGCCCCCTACTTGTTCGGGCCCCGGGGCTTTAGCCCCGCCTAGCCCTATTGTTAATGCGGCCCTGACCATTGTGTCCCTGAGCAAGACACTTAACCCCTAGTTGCTCCAGAGGCGTGCGACCTCTGACATATACAGCAATTTTAAGTCGCTTTGGATAAAAGTGTCAGCTAAATGAATAAATGTAAATTAATCATCATTCACATACAGAATATATAAGCATTTAAAGTGAACAGTTTAGCATGTGTGCTTAAAAAGTCTAGAATTTTTATGATATTATCCTACACTACACAGGGAATGGATTTTCCCCCCCAGAAAACTTCTTGCATGAAAAAGATTCAAGCACTTTCAATGACCTGTATCTATGTATGTATATTTTCAAAAACTTCTCAGGGCCTTTAACTTTTCCCCCAGATTCACAACCTATCAAGGATTTCAAGGACAATTGGCTGGCAATTTATGTTAAGACCTTTTGAAACAACAAAGAAAGGCAGGTGATGGGGCAGATGGACTGAAACAGAGAAAAGTAAAGATTTATAATGAACCATTGAGCTCTTAATGTTGATAAGAGAGAAAGGCATCCAGTTGTAGTCTGCTGTATACAGACATTAAACTATCAAACCTGTTAAAGGCGGGGTGCATGATTTCTGAAAGCCAATGTTGACATTTGAAATTACCTAAACAAATACGCCACTACCCCAATAGAATCTGAACTTTCTTTTGATAGACCCGCCCCACACATACACAACCCAGGCAACAATGTTGGTTAGTAGACACGCCCCTTACACTGCTAATTGGCTACATCTGTGTTTTGGTAGTCAGCCCGACTCCCCCCCCCCCCCCCCTTAACTCGTTAATTAAGAGAAAACACTTCCCTGCCAATGACGAGAATTGCTTTCCGCAATACCGCTATTATCCACAAGGTGGCACACTTCTGCAACTTATACAACCCGGAAGTAGAAAGAACTTCATGTATGTTTTAAAGATCGCTCTGCATCTAAACTCTATCAAAGGTCCTTCACAAAAATGGAATCATCTCAGCTTTTTGCTCAAAATTGGGTGTTTTTTAAGAAACCTACCCATATTTGAGAGGTGATAAAAAGAGAACTACTGAAGGTAGGATGAAACTTTTTTTGTTTGAAAGAAGATATTGTGATTGAAAGCTTTCATTTGATATATTGTTTGTTTATATATTTAAAGAAAACCATTTTCTGGAAGGTATTAAACTTTTGTGAAAATCATGAAAAAGGCTGGCAACTTTTTTTTAAACGCTGGCGGGGAAAGAGTTAAGTGTAAGGAAACAATAATGTCAAAACAGCTAAGACATTTTTGTGACCTTGTTTGTGAAATCCTATGAGAAGTTTTTGATTATCATTGAATTTACATTGATTTCAAAATTTGACTTGGCCTTATTAAGGCAGTATTAAAAATATCAAGGTTATATTTTCACAGAATGTTCTTTACATTATGTTATGTATAGAAAACAGCAGTGGAAAGTGGGGCACAAAATAACGCTTTTTGGCTTTGGCTCTTTCATTCAAAAAAAAATTAAGTTAGATTCATATTTTTTAAACAAGCAACATGCACATCTCTACTACAAATGAACACTTAAAGTTTGTTTGTTGGACCTATACCATTATTACACATTTACATAAACAGTAACAGGAGTGCAAATGTTACAACTTACCCCATAGGTGGGCTTAATTGTAATAAACAGAAGGTTCGATGTAACACCTGCTGGAAAATGCTGTTTAAACACAAATAATTCAATACAATTCAGAAAGGTGGATATTGTTAATATTTCTGCCTATAATATTGTAGATTCACCCATCTATGATCCTTCATCTAACCATCCTTGTATTATGCATCAATGCATATAAATAGATTTTTTTGAAAGGGCTGCACAATTAACACATTCCCCGCCAGCATTTTATTAAAAAAGTTGCCTGTCCACAATTTTTTGTGATTTACATAAATATTTCACACAGAGTTCTCTTCTATAAATATATAAACATACAATATCTAAAATGAAAGGACATCCTATCTTCATTTGTTCTCTTTTGTCTCCTCTCAAATATGGGTAGGTTTCTTCAAAAATATTTTTTAACAAAGGGCTGAAATAATTGCATTTTTTTTAAAAAAAACTTGTTAGAGATCAAATTCAGAACGACGATCAAAACATACACAGAGTTTTAACTGTTTTTAAATTAGTTATCAGTTTTTTATAAGTTGGGTAAGAGCGCCACCTGGTGGATAGTAGCGGAATTATAGATTACTGTAAAAACTCAAGGGAAGGGGGAAGCAACATTGGCAGGGAAACGGTTTTCTTTCAAGATAACTCGTCAATGGCGGGAAGAGTTAAGACAAAAAATCATAATTGTCAGTTATTTTCCCTGATATTGATATAGTATTTACATTGTTTTCATTTCATTATCAACCTGAGGCTTAATTGCAGGGCTTTGAACCAGATTTTTTCCCAATTGGTTCTTTCCGAACAGAAGCAGTATTTTAACGTTTCCGGTGTTCGTTTAACCCTAAAATTGTTGTTCCTGAACCGGTTAGACAAAAAATAAAAATTACCTGAACCGGTTAATAACGTTCCATGTCAGCTGTGGGACATACAAATAAGTAGGCTGATCATTAGGACATTAAACCTAAATTATTAGTCTACATAATTTCATCAAACATTAAAAAAGGCTACATTAGCGGCATAACTGTAATTCTGACATGCCTACATTTGTTTCAGCATTATGCATGAATTAAGACAAGGACAATGTCGTTTATTGGCAAACAACATAAACAAATGTTTTTATTAGAAAAAGAATACTGTGAAAATTGTGTTAAATTGGAACAACTTTAAATACATTTAGTGCAATTTAAGTGTACTACTTTAAAATTCATTTGAAATGCACTTCTCATACACTTGAAATACAGTAAGAATATAATTAAAGCTTATTTTAACTGTGCTTCAAGTACACTTCAATAGTACTTTAGCATATTAGAAATATGCTAGCATTACACTAAGAGAAATTTATTAGCATTACATTAATAGAAATATATTACACTACTATTTTATTATAAAGCTTTTTATGTTAAAAACGTTATATTAAAATATGCAAAATCATTAAATATTAAGACAGATACACAGATTTTGAATCACAATTTAATATACTTTATATTGTGTTGTGTACATTACAAAAATATCTAGTTGTAATTAAAAGTAAATTAATCAAACAACCACAGTTATTTTTCCTAAATAAAGTTTCTAAGAAAAAAAGAGAGATTGCATTACGTACACACTCTTTAAAAAAAATGAGTGCACTGATGCGTGACAAGCGTTCTACATCATAATAATGGTAAGTGACATCATAATGCTCGCGCGTTCCACAGACGGGTATAAAAGGCCGCTGACGGGACCGCGTCACCACACTCATTCAGTGATCGTTCTGAGCGAAAGCGAAGAAAATCATAGAAAGAGACCTAAACTTTACAAAGCGATAAAAAGCTACATCGAGTGTGAGAGTGCAGAAATACTCAAGTTTACTACCACTTATACGTATAGTATTGGTGTGTGTTCACGAGTGTTTTCGACCACTTGATCGCTCATCACTTCTCCGGTTTGTTTGTCCCTCACTAACACCGAGGGCATCACCGTTGAGAGGCGTCGACAGACTGGAAGTCAGCGTTTGGAGTGACAGTTTCTCTGATCTGATCATCTATCAGTCACGGGATTCGTCGCACTTCGCAGACGGAAAGTTCATGGAGACGATTTTACGCACTGAGGACGACAGTCCAAAAGGTAAGTTCACGTGAATTTAAGTGCAAACTACATTTGTGCGCGTATTGGATTCTTTAATATGAGTAGATTAGCACACACTGTTTGTTTTATGGCCTAACTGAACACGGTTATCAGGCAATGAGTATATTAATGAACATGTCTAAAGTATTGAGCACTTAAATATCCGTTTACAAAAATTAACCACGGTTTTGCTAATAATTGTAATCAATACACACAAATAGACCATGCCCTGCTAAAAACATTATAGACCACCATCATTCCCATGGTGGTTTGTTGCTGGTTTAGCTGGTGGTCACCCATAGGGATGTCCTGATACCACTTTTTCCATTTCCGATTATGATACCAGAATTCCGAATATCAACCGATATTAATCCTACTGTAATTAAATGTGTATAGTGCTTTCTGCTACATCTAGTATAATTTTAAATGTAAAAATCAATAATTGAAAATGATTTACAAGTTTAAGGAAACATTAGTAATTATTAGTCATGAGTGTTTAGGAGAACATATAATAGGTACGTTTGATTAATAATAAAAAAAGAAAAGTTTGATCAATTAAGTATGCTAAAAAAATCTTAATTGCGTAAAACTGTAGTAAAGCTTTAGTGTGCAGATGGTCATTTTGGGAATTATGCGCTTGACCGGACTTTTTCTGCACATTCCGGGTGCGAATTGATGCGCTTAAATCATCCTGTATGTTACGTTTATGGGCTTTCTGGGCGCAGAATTGATTCGCCTGGATCATCGTCTCATGAGAATCCTCGTACTGCAATGAAAAGTTCATAACTGTTAAAACACAGAGAGATGTGTCATGTTCTCAGCATATAGTGAATTGCATCCATCCAATGGCTTCCTGAGACTTTATAAAATCAGATGTTTAAAATAGCCAACAGTTATCTTGTGTGTGCGTGTGTGAATGATGTTTCATCCGTCCGCTTCAAGGGATGTGCATCGGTGCATCGCGTTCCCATTAAAAAGACCTGTCTGAAATCGATTCTGAATGCTTTTATAATACTTTGTCGTTTTAATAGCTTGTCAGTAACAACCACGGCGAACGCACACATATCTGAATTGGGTCGGTCCTCGATCCAATATCCGATCCAGCCCAAAACCCCGGATCGGCCCGATACCGAGATACCGATCCAGCATATCGGATCGGGGCATCCCTAGTCACCAGCATACCAGCACCAAAACAAAACATATGCTGGTCTTGCTGGTTGCTGGTATGCTGTTTTTTCAGCAGACACTACACTTTTACCACAAAAAACTTAATTTTTGTAAGGGTCACACATTACTATGTGTGTTATATTGATGAGAAAATTAGTAAATGATGCCAGTATATATATATATATATATATATATATATATATATATATATATATATATATGTATGTTCATGTTTTAAAGATAACAGAGCAATAGTTTAAAAGTACAGAAACAGGCGTAGAAACACAAGCGTTTTCTCATTGAACTTCTTCTTTAACTACAGTGTGTTTGCCCCTCACTAACACCGAGGGTGGCATTACTAAGAGAGGCGTTGACAGGCTTGAAGTCAGCGTTTGGAGTGACAGTTTCCCTGATCTGATCATCTATCAGTCACGGGATTCGTCGCACTTCGCAGACGGAAAGTTCATGGAGACGCCACTTTTACGCACTGAGGACGACAGTCCAAAAGGTAAGTTCAAGTCAATAGTTTAAGTGCAAACTACATTTATGCGCATTGGATTCTTTAATATGAGTAGATTAGCAGACACTGTTTGTTTTATGGCCTAACTGAACACGCTTATCAGGCAATGAGTATATTAATAAAAATGTCGAAAGTATTGAGTAAATATCCCCTTACAAAAATGAACCATGGTTTTACTAAAGTTTACACCAAAAAAACAAAAAACATGCTTACTGTAGTTAAACAACGGTTTTGCTAATAGTAATCAATACACCAAAACAAAAAACATTCCCTGCTAAAAAAACAGCATAGACCAGCATCATTTTCATGCTGGTTTGTTACTGGTTTAGCTGGTGGTCACCAGCACCAAAACACAACATATGCTGGTATGCTGGTTTTTCCAGCAGTCACTACACTTTTACCACAAATAAAATATGGTACATTTTTGTAAGGGTCACACAATACTTTGTTTGTTATATTGATGAGAAAATTAGTAAATGATGCCAGTTTATATATATGTATGTTCATGTTTTAAAGATAACAGAGCAATAGTTTAAAAGTACAGAAACAGACGTAGAAACAAGCGTTTTCTCATTGAACTTTTTCTTTAACTACAGTGTGTTTGCCCCTCACTAACACCGAGGGTGGCATTACTAAGAGAGGCGTTGACAGGCTTGAAGTCAGCGTTTGTAGTGACAGTTTCTCTGATCTGATCATCTATCAGTCACGGGATTCGTCGCACATCGCAGACGGAAAGTTCATGGAGACGTCACTTTTACGCACTGAGGACGACAGTCCAAAAGGTGAGATCAAGTGAATTTAAGTGCAAACTACATTTATGCGCTTATTGGATTCTATAATATGAGTAGATTAGCAGACAACGTTTGTTTTATGGCCTAACTGAACGCGGTTATCAGGCAATATGACGTATCAGTATATGACGTATATGTGCATTTCTCATTAAACTTCTTCTTTAACTACAGTGTGTTTGCCCCTCACCAACACCGAGGGTGGCAAGTGTAGAGGAGCCCATGGACAAGACGCCAGCGTTTCAAGTGAACTTTTCTCTGATCTGAAAAACATTCAGGGATGGGATTTGTTGTTCTCCGCTGACCAAATGTCCATGGAGCCTTTAACTACACATGCTGAGGACAGCCGTCCAAAAGGTAAGATGAAATTAACGAATGTGCAAACTAAATCTTTACTCTTAGTAGAATAGCACACAAAGACATCTGTTATATAACCCAACTTAAGATGGTTATTGGACAATAGTATATTTTTATTGGGTACATTAAATGTCAGTGTTGACCACTTAAATAATTTTATTAATGTTATTTTCATAAGAATAATAGTAGTAATTTGCAATTATAACAGTAGATGGTCCAGTTTACTGCAATGTTAAAGTACAACAAGTAAGGAGAGCAAGTTTCACTGTAAATAAATCGGGGGTTAATACTTCAGTCTGGGAAAATATATTACAGTGCAAATTGAGTTGGAGATCAGGTCTTCATTATGATTGGTTGATCAGGGACTAACCAGTGACCCAACCATTACTAATAAATGTAGTTTCGCATACGTCATCCGTGACCCCTTGACGTATTGATGCTTTACGTGAGGTCGCGATGGCGCGCCACAGGACTCGAGGAAGACGAGAAGTTGTGGTTTAAAAGTGCATATTTTTTATTTTTCTTGCCAAAAACGACTATCGTTTCCCTAGTTAAGCCCTAATGACTCGTTTGAGATCGTTTAGAGTCCTTTGAAACTGCAATTTTAAACTGCCTTAAAACTGTTACGTGTTGGGGTCCATTAAAGTCCATTAAAATGAGAAAAATCCTGGAATGTTTTCCTCAAAAAGCATAATTTCTTCTCGACTGAACTAAAAAAGACATCAACATTTTGGATGACATGGTGGTGAGTAAATTATCTGGATTTTTTTTTAAAGAAAATAGACTAATCCTTTAAGCCAAATAAATGTCCTGAACAAAAATAGGCCCTGCCATACTTTCTATGTAGTGTGATTGGGTGCCATATGGAATATGTTTCCTGGTACTTACATCACTTACATTTGAAAAGATGGCCCGGAGCAATAGTACATTTCTTTGGAGCAATAGTAGAAGTGCAAAAGCAGGTGTACAAACACAAGTGTTAACCTTTGATTTCTCATCATATCCTCAGCATGTTTGTCCGACATCCTCACCGATGGCAACATCTTTGAGAGGAGAGGAGTCGATGGACCGGAAGTCGCCGGTTGTAGTGACCGATTCCTTGATTTGACTATCCATCAGTCACAGGATTCGTCACTCCCTGAGTACTCTCTGAGTCCAAAAGGTGAGATGAATTGAACATGTAACCTACATTTATGCTGACGTTAGATAGAAGATCTGTAATATTAGTAGATGCCTGTTTTTATGGCCAAGTGTCGTAACAAAACGTAAAGTACGTCGTATGTGCGGGTGTCTACTGTACATATGACTTACATTTGAAAAAAGCCACCCAACTAAAGTTTTCTTGTAGTTTAACTTTATTAATTTTTAAATTTGAAGGATCAGAGAGAAAAAGAGTGATAGTGTGAAAACACAGAAATGCACAAGTGTATAAACACACGTGTTGTCTCATTTAACCTCTTTTTTTTAACACCCTGTCCACAGTATGTTTGTCCCTCACTGACATCGAGGTTGACATTGGAGTCAATGGATTGGAAGTTGACATTTGTAGTGACAGTTTCCCTGATCCGATTGAGATCTGTTCACGGGATGTGTCACACACTGTGGACGACAGCCCAGAAGGTAAGAGGAAGGCTCCATTTATCAACCGTGCTTACAGACAGATGCGTGCTTAACAGTTTTTTGCAAAGTGTCTTATTTACCAACTTGCACTTATAAGTACGTATAAATGTGTGTAAGTATCCACACAACTCTGAGGATGCTTACGTAGAGGATCTAGCGGTAGAATAGCGATACTACTCCGGACTGTCCCCAGTGTTAAAACAACACTTTGTCTATATATTAACCACACCCAGGTGTTAAAATTATTAGTGTTTATAACAGCCAATCAGTGTTGACGTTAATAATTTATTGTGAATTGTCGTCAAATTGGTGTCTATCCTTGACCCAGTGCAATGGCTTATCTTGCGTTATTGAAAGACATTTATTTAATATAAAAATAAGTAGGGGTGTGACGGATCACAAAACTCACAATTCGGATCACATTATGGTTTTTGAGGCACGGATCGGATAACTTTTCGGATCAGCAAAGAAAGGGGGGTGGGAAAAATCTAAAAACAAATAAAGAAATTACAAACATTTATAAAAAAAAACAAAGTTGCACATTAAGTAAGGTCTGAAATTAGCATTAGGTTCAGAAATGGAATCAAATGAATAATAACCACTGATAATAACACTGTATTTATTGTCTAAATTAAATATAATTATAATTCTTTTAGAGCTACAGAAGTGATTTTCTCTTTGTCTTGGGTTGTTTGATTAACATTAATGACACAGAGTTAAGTAGGTTAATTGAGGTTACTGTCGCTTTAAGAGAAGAACGAACCTGGTTTCTGCCTGTAATCTATAGATACACTTAAAGGAATAGTCTACTCATTTTCAATATTAAAATATGTTATTATCTTAACTAAGAATTGTTGATACATCCCTCTATCATCTGTGTGCGTGCACGTAAGCGCTGGAGCGCGCTGCGACGCTTCGATAGCATTTAGCTTAGCCCCATTCATTCAATGGTACCATTTAGAGATAAAGTTAGAAGTGACCAAACACATCAACGTTTTTCCTATTTAAGACGAGTAGTTATACGAGCAAGTTTGGTGGTACAAAATAAAACGTAGCGCTTTTCTAAGCGGATTTAAAAGAGGAACTATATTTTATGGTGTAATAGCACTTTTGGGAGTACTTCGACTCGGCGCAGTAACACCCTCCCTCTCCCATTATGAGAGTCAGAAAGGGAGCGGACTTTTCAGGCAAGTCGAAGTACTCCCAAAAGTGCTATTACGCCATAAAATATAGTTCCTCTTTTAAATCCGCTTAGAAAAGCGCTACGTTTTATTTTGTACCACCAAACTTGCTCGTATAACTACTCGTCTTAAATAGGAAAAACGTTGATGTGTTTGGTCACTTCTAACTTTATCTCTAAATGGTAGCATTGAATGAATGGGGCTAAGCTAAATGCTATCGAAGTGTCGCAGCGCGCTCCAGCGCTTACGTGCACGCACACAGATGATAGAGGGATGATTCAACAGTTCTTAGTTAAGGTAATAACATATTTTAATATTGAAAATGAGTAGACTCTTCCTTTAAGACATAAATGTTTTTTTATACTGTTTAGATCATTTTGTTTGTATATGCGCTGTCAAGAACAGAAAGATTTTATGTTCGCTTGCTTTTTGAAACGCGTCTCTACGTGTATGCACTACTGAGTACACTTAAACTTGCGCACACACAGACAGACGGAGGCACAGCATAAAACATTATGTTGTTTTTCATTGCTCTATTCACCAAATTTATTTTATTGGACTATAGTATGAGACACAGTAGCGCATCTCTCTTCTGATCTTTAAAGGGAAATAGTGATGATCACGTCTGACTGGATCTGGAATGGACGCATTCAACCTCATGTGCATCTGTGCATACAGAAAGCTGCTCACTTTAACGCCTTTTTGGGGTTAAATTGTTTAAAATCACTTGAATGTTATCATTTGCAAGCCTTGAAACACGTGCAACTGATAAACTTTCCCTATTTAAATTTGCGCATTAATCTGTGAATTGCATGCGAGCCGAACCGTGGGTCTTGATCTGTATGAATCACGGATCAACTGTGGTCCGTCACAGCACTGTGTTGTCAGCTTTCCTCCTTATGAATTCAATTAACTGTGATGATATTTAATGTGCGGTCAAAGATGTTTTTAACAGTTTACTGTGTGGTTCTCTTGGTTTCAGAACAAAATGGCGAAGGAAGAAAGAAGGCAGGAATCCGTGGGTTCTTTAAGGGAACTTGTGAGGCTGTGAAACGTCTCTTTCTCCCCAGCCGCAGTACTAAAGTGGAGCCTATTGTTCCCTCACTGCAGCCGGACAAACCTCAATCTGATGGAGGGCTGTCTGTCCCAGTTGTGTCCGGTCTCGAGCAAAGTTCAGGTTCCCACTCGCTCGAGGATAGACCTGATGCGTGTCCGGTTGATGAGGAAAATGCAGCCGAAGTTTGCTCAATGCCCGATCAAACTTTAAACACGGATTCAGATTTTCATAGAAAAGCGCATGTATTGGATACATCAGACATAATGTCTGCGTCCTCTGTGCACAATGCTGATGAAGGTGTCCTTCAGAGGAATGGCGCTGAATCACTGAGAGAACAAATGCTAGCAGTGCTAGACTCTTTTCTGCCATCCGACATTGGAGTCAATGGATTGGAAGTTGACATTTGTAGTGACAGTTTCCCTGATCCGATTGACATCTGTTCACGGGATTTGTCACTCACTCCTGTTAACATGCCAATGGATGTGTCACACACTGTGGACGACAGCCCAGAAGGTAAGAGGAAATCAATTTGTAAACTAAAGCCTCACCGATATGAGTTTTTTTTTGGAGGGGTGGTGATACAGATAGGGAGTTAAAAGAAAGAAAGATAACGATATATATTGGCCGATTTCATCCACACTATAGGGGTTTTCACACTGCGCTTAACCCTGGGTTATCTTCATTCTAAACCCCGCTTTTAACCCTGGGTTAAGGAGCGTTTCACACCTGTAATTTGAAAGCGGTGTTAGCACCGCTTTTTACGCAGGGTTATGAAACCCTGCTCCGGAGCAGGGTTAGCACCGCATTTGTGGTGTTAACCCTGCATTGTGGTGCCAAACGCATGCAGTGTGAAACGAAGCAGGGTTAGAATGTTATGATTCGAATTAAACACAGTTGAAGTAGCTAATCAAGGCTTGATAATTACAGACAGGTGTGTTGAAACTGGGTTGGAGACTCCTGACCCAGGGTTTAGGAATGCACAGTGTGAAACGTCAAATTATGAATACCCAGGGTTATCTCTTAACCCCTGGTTAAGTTTGAACAGTGTGAAACATGAAAAAAATAACCCAGGATTCCGTTAACCCTGGGTTTAGAATAACCCAGGGTTAACAATTTCAGGTGTGAAAAGCCCTTAACTGAACCAAACAGTATGTGTTACTTTAATCCAAACTCATCCACCAGTAACGCATTTCTGTGTTTGTAAAGTTCCTCCTTTTCCGCTTTTTTTGCAATTATTACGGTGATGGATAAAGCACAATCATGTGACTTATAAAGGGAGGTGTTGTTACCATATATGGTTCATTGGAGGCGTTTCCGAATGCAAATGACCGTGAACGAGCATGGTGCTTAAGATCGCGTGGGATTTTTTCAACAAGGATTACTTACTGATGTGCGCACGTTTGATAAATACAGGGTTTTTTGGACTTGCGCACAAACTAAGTATCATTCGTAGAACAAAACATAGAACATTTTCTACGCACTGTTGATAAATGAGCCCCCAGGATTAGTTTAAGATAATATCTTAGTGTTTAATAATAAAGAATCAACACTTTTTAATATATTTTATGTTTCAAATTACAATTAAATGAAGTTTATTTAACTAAGGTTGGTAGGAGCATGGTCATGTAAAAAGCCACCCCTCACCTCCGTCTCTTGACAGTTTTTTGCAGCATCACGTCACTCTCAGTTAATACATCTATCCCAGTAAAAGAGGGGGAGTACTAAAATTCAAAGCTTAAAGCCCTCCCCTCGGACGGTACGCCAAATATGCTTTATTATCTTGTTACACTAGTGATTACATGTTAATGCAAACTCGTGAAATAAGCTTTGGCATCAAAAAATAACAAGGATCGATTTAAGATAAAAATAAGAGTTTACTATGTTGGAGAATGGTTTTAATGCAGTCTGTAGGCTCCACTGTTTTTCAGATGTGTTTTTTAGCTTTGACATCACTGCCAAAGGTTTCTTGTGCCACAGTCTTAAAGGTGGGGTGCATGATCTCTGAAAGCCAATGTTGAAATTTTAAATCACCTAAACAAACACTCCCATACCCCAAAAGAAACTGGGCCTACTTTTGATAGACCGGCCGCAACCCAGGCAACAATGTTGGTTAGTAGACACGCCCCTCACTGCTGATTGGCTACAAGTGTGTTTTGGTAGTCAGGCCGACTCCCTTTTCCAAAGTGTTTTTCAAAAATCATTCACCCCGCCTTTAAGAGCCAAATGCACAATAATAACAGTGTTGTCAGCTTTCATTCTTATAAATTCGATAAACTGTGATGATATTTAATGTGCGGTCAGAGATGTTTTTAACAGTTTACTGTGTGGTTCTCTTGTTTCAGAACAAAATGGCGAAGGGAGAAAGAAGGCAGGATTCCGTGGGTTCTTTAAGGGAACTCGTAAGGCTGTGAACCGTCTCTTTCTCCCCAGCCGCAGTACTGAAGTGGAGCCTATTGTTCCCTCACTGCAGCCGGACAAACCTCGATCTGATGCAGGGCTGTCTGTCCCAGTTGTGTCCGGTCTCGAGCAAAGTTCAGGTTCCCACTCGCTCGAGGATAGACCTGACGCGTGTCCGGTTGATGAGGAAAATGCAGCCGACGTTTGCTCAGTGCCCGATCAAATGGCGACAGGAATCCGTGGGTTCTTTAGGAGAACCTGGTTGGCTACGAAGCAAACCTTCTCCTGCCTAAGCAGCAATACAATGGAAAGATCTCCATCTTATCAAAAACTGTTTAAGCCCACTGATGGTGAGTCTGTAGTTATTATTACATTATTACTTCTGTCCACTTCTCAAGTTTTATTTGATGTCTATTTACTATAGCATGAAGAAGTCTACATTTTGATTTCATCTCAACGACAACCCTCTTGTCTGCTATTAGCTGATTTGTGTTGTATTGGATTAAACATTAATGTCTGGTTTCATAAATATTCTTAGACACACGTTTGAGGTGTCTCAAATAACTTGCACTGACCAGTAACTGCAGCATGTTTATTAACTTAACTAAGGCCTGGTTTTGGCTTTAGCTAAGCCTTGTCTGTGATCTAAGCCCAAAAGAGTTACGACTAAACAACTAAATTCTGTCTTTGTAACTACCAGCATTGAAATGATGCTTCATGCCTGACAATTATTGAATCTTGCAAACTCATATACGGTATCGTCATGTCCTTTGCGTTTGTGTGTTTCAGGAGATGTTCAGTCTTACTATAAATTGGGTGATATCCTGGGAAAAGGAGGATTTGGGATGGTCCGTCGGGCAACCCGTATTTCTGATGGTCAAGAGGTAGTGTGCTCTTACCAAATTTAACAAACATTTTATTCTTTATGTCCAAAACGTGTATTTCTTTAGATCATGTACAAGGACGGAGACTTCATTTTTGTAACTTTATGAATCTTTTGCAGGTCGCCGTCAAATTCATGTCCAAGTTGGAAGATACGCGTACTCTTTCGATTGTAAGTGTCAAAACTTAATGAATATATTTAGTTACGTAATTCCTTAGGATACAGTATAACTAATATACCACTCGACTAAAATAAACAGTAAAGTCTACATATACTGGAGCATTAGGTCTTTTATTGTATTTATAGATATGCAAGTGTATATTTTCTCTGTTTTCTCTAGCCTGGCCATCGCAAACGTCTGCTTACCGAGGTGGCTCTGTTACTTAAGATGAGCGAAGCTCCCTTAAGCCCAAATGCCATCAGAATGTACGAGTGGTTCGATGATCCCAAGGATGTTATCGTGATTATGGAGTACCCTCAGCCCTGCAAAAGCTTGTTGGATTTCGTCATAGAACACTCATCTCCACTGAGTGAAGACACAGCACGTGTTTTAATGCGTCAAGCAGTACAGGGGGTAATCGACTGCATTGATCACGGTGTCTTTCACAATGACATCCATCTAGGCAACATGCTGGTCAACACGAGCACATTAGAGCTCAAGTTGATTGACTTCGGTTGTGGTCAGTTGTTCTCTCCTGCTGGCTACAAGACTAAAAAGTATCGAGGTGAGCTGACTTTTTGTGTTGAAACCTTTTGACCACATGACGCTTGTACAGGTTGGTTCAACTCTGAACATGTCTTGCTTACAGGAGTACCAAGTTACTGCCCACCCGAGGTCTTATGCAACTCCAGATATCACGCCATCCCTACAAACGTCTGGTGTTTAGGTTTGGTCCTGTATAAAATGGTCAATGGGTGTATATGGATGCCATATGTCCAATCAGAGGAAGTCCAATTTTGGAATACCAGCTTATCGGAAGGTGAGTAAGGAATTAGTGAGAGAAACGCACACATAAATCTCTGAGAGTGTCACATGGAGTAACAGAAGTTGAATATAAGACATCGGAGGTTTAATCTTATAGTAGCAATATTATTTGTCATGTATAAGTATTGTGTCACGACTAACCAGCTATCATCTTGAAATTTCTTCAGAGTGTCGTAGCATTATTAGACAGTGTGTAGCCCTTGATCCAGCTGAACGGCCCACATTACAGCAGATCTTGAGACACAGCTGGTTTAATACAGAATGAAGGCAGGCAGGGTCTTCTGTTCATCACTGCTGTCAGACATGAGGTAGCATTACAGACAGAGTAGTCACAGCAGGTGTTGAAGGGATCAGAGATTCGGTTTGAGAGTCTGATCATATCATATATGTATAATGAATAGATCAATCAAAGACTGAATGAATAATTCTCTTGTTTTTTTCTTCCTCAAGGCTACACGTAAATGGACTGGACATCACACAGGACTGACCAGACCTCATTAACCTACTGTTAACGTTTTTTTTTATTTTTTAGTTATGTTAAATTGTATTTATTATTGTAATAATTTGATTAAAGCTTTATTACACTAATGTATTGTAAATAAAATTAAAATCATACATATGTTTATTATTTAAACCAATGTTTTTTTTCCTAAGTCAAACTTAATACACCATGGTGTTGTTTCCCAGACCGGGTTTATCTTAGCCTCAGATTTAAATGCATGTTTGAGCTGCTTTAATTTAAAAATACCTTGAACTGACATATCATGCATCAGTGCCTTTGTTTTGTCTTAAGATGCACACCAGTTTTTTAGTAAATTATGTTTGTATAAACTACTTAAATGTCCTAGTCCTGAATGAATGTAAACACTGTCTGGGAAACTGCCCCTAAATATTACATTCACCCAATCCAAAACAGTCATATTAATGAAATGTTTTTTCTTGAATGTCTCATTGTTTAAATAAATCGAGTATTTTTTCAAAAACAGATTGTTTATTTGAGTGCAAGTACAATAAAAATGGCTGTAACACCGGTATTACCCACATTACATTTATTTTAAGATTTATTTTTAACAAACAATTATTACATTTAAGCAGTATATTTTAAAATAATCAAGTTTACATCTCCTATCTCATGCAGAGAAGGCAAATCAACTCCAACCCATACAAAATATTCATGTACAGTTTATGAAAATAGAAAAAGATATGAATTGCCATATAAATATTATGCATCAATATAATAATTCATTTTGAAAAGAAAATTGTACAAAGTGGTAGAAACAATCATACTTACAATACTGCAATGCTAACTTACAAAATGTGAAGAATGCAATATTATTAAACAACTTGTTGAATTTATCTATATACATGAACTTGCAGTTATTGTAATACCAGCAGTGGCAAATAGCAATAGGAATACTACTGTAACAATACAATATTTGCACATCCTCAGACAGTTGGAGTTGGCAATACATACTCAGCCTCCATAGTGTTAAATACCGGAGCATCTCAAGGTTGCTGTCTTAGTCCTTTATTAGCCTGTACTGTACACCTATGATTGTATTGCAAAACATCCAACAAAAAGTATTGTGAAATTTGCAGACGATAGTACTGTGGTAGGACTCATTGACAGCAATAATGAAAGTGCCTATAGGGACGAGGTGAATAATTTGATCATGTGGTGCGAGAGAAATAATCTGTCCCTTAATGTGGGGAAAACTAAGGAGGTCATCATAGACTTTAGAAGAAAAAAAACCACACGCATTCACCTGTCTACATTAACAACTCTGCCGTTGAAATTGTAAATGATTTTAAGTTTTTAGGCATCCACATTTCAGACTCCCTTTTATGGTCCTTACATATCAATTGTGCTTTTAACAAGGCACATCAGAGACTTTATGTTTTGAGGTGTCTCAAGAAATATGGTATGTCATTTAATATTTTACAAACTTTTTATCGCTGTACAATTGAGAGTATATTGACAGGCAACATTACAGTGTGGTTTTGCAGGGCAACTTAATATGATCTGAATCGTTTGACAAAGGTGGTTAAAACTGCATCTAAGATTATTGGGGTTCCACTAGAATCGCTCCAAAAAATTTACGCAGTACTAAGAAGTATGATACAGGACGTTAGTCACCCGGCACATAATCTCTTCTCCCGACTTTTATCAGGGAGACGTTTGCAGAGCATCCCTACGCGCACATCACGTTTTATGCGAAGGCCCCTTAAGCCCAAATGCGATCAGAATGTACGAGTGGTTCGATGATCCCAAGGATGTGATCGTGATTATGGAGTACCCTAAGCCCTGCAAAAGCTTGTTGGATTTTGTCATAGAACACTCATGTCCACTGAGTGAAGACACAGCACGTGTTTTAATGCGTCAAGCAGTACAGGGGGTAATCGACTGCATTGACCACGGCGTCTTTCACAATGACATCCATCTAGGCAACATGCTGGTCAACACGAGCACATTAGAGCTCAAGTTGATTGACTTCGGTTGTGGTCAGTTGTTCTCTCCTGCTGGCTACAAGACCAAAAAGTATCGAGGTGAGCTGACTTTTTGTTGAAACCTTTTGACCACATGACGTTTGTACAGGTTGATTCAACTCTGAACATGTCTTGCTTACAGGAGTACAAAGTTACTGCCCACCCGAGGTCTTATGCAACTCCAGATATCACGCCCTCCCTACAAACGTCTGGTGTTTAGGTTTGGTTCTGTATAAAATGGTCAATGGGTGTATATGGATGCCATATGTCCAATCAGAGGAAGTCCATTTTTGGAATACCAGCTTATCGGAAGGTGAGTAAGGAATTAGTGAGAGAAACGCACACATAAATCTCTGAGAGTGTCACATGGAGTAACAGAAGCCGAATATAAGACATCGGAGGTTTAATCTTATAGTAGCAATATTATTTGTCATGTATAAGTATTGTGTCACGACTAACCAGCTTTCACCTTGAAAATTCTTCAGCGTGTCGTAGCATTATTAGACAGTGTGTAGCCCTTGATCCAGCTGAACGGCCCACATTACAGGACGTTAGTCACCCGGCACATAATCTCTTCTCCCGACTTTTATCAGGGAGACGTTTGCAGAGCATCCCTACGCGCACATCACGTTTTAGGGAAAGTTTCTACCCACAGGTTATAAGGTTACTTAATGATAGAGGAGGGAGGGCTGAGGTTTGAGCATAGCTATCCTGTTTGTTTGTTTGAATGTTTTTTAATGTTATTTATTTATTTACATTAATTAATCTATTTATTGATTGATGTTGAGAGGGTGCTAAGGCACATTGTATTTCATTGCTGTGGTACACTGTGCTAATATGCATATGACAATAAACTTGAACTGAACTAATCTGAGGTGAGAGAGAAGAATTGCGCGTCCTGTTACTAGGTTTGAGAGAATCGGGTAAAAGCTCTTCTAGAAACACCATCCTCAAGTGTAACGCTTTCAACACAGACATGCTGCTGAGCAGAGTCACACCGATCTGTGAAAGGGCTTCTGGAAACATCAGTGGCCGATCTGTGGCAATAATCGACACTCCAGGAATGGTTAAGATCAACCGAATGGAAAAGGCTGTGATCAGGGAGATCTTAAAATCTGTATCTGCACATTGACCTGATAAATAAACAAACAAACAAATCTCCAAATGATGTCATCGCCAGCTCAGACAAAGACCTCAGGGACTTTGTTCGTAATTGCAGTGGTGGATTTGTGGTCTTCAATAAAATAAAATCTGTCTCGCTCTATAATCCAGGACCCCATGTGTTTCTGCATGTCCTAACTGTAGGGAACTTAACCAGTGCGGAGAAGAACATGCATAAGTTGATTGAGAACATGTTTGGGAAAGACGTTTGGAAGTACACAGTTATTTTGTTCACACATGGGGATCCTCTGGAGGGGAAATCTCCAAATGATGTCATCGCCAGCTCAGACAAAGACCTCAGGGACTTTGTTCGTAAATGCAGTGGTGGACTTGTGGTCTTCAATAACAACGATGTGGAAAACTCTGAGCAGGTGAGCAAACTTTCTGGAGAAGATTGAGACCTTGATGGCCGTTAATGGCAAAAGCTGCTACACAATGTCCCTTTTTCTAGCCTCAAAAAGAAAGATAAGAGAGAAACAGAAGAAGATACTGCAGCAGAGAGAGAGAGAGAAACTAATATATATTTTATATATTGTGGTATTATTAACAAATGACTTATCTGTGAGCTTCATTATTTTTTTAAAAATTAGTGTGTGCCCATATTCTTTAATCAAAAATGCAAATCTCCTCCCCTCCTCAAAATTATCTCTCTTCACTTCCGGTCATATGGTATGGCAGGGGGGCGGGGTCCGGGAGAAGATCGCAGCGATTAGCAATTAGCAACACGACCCAACTTCAACAATCCAATTAGATCTCTATGGACAAATTCAAATCCAGCCCTGCCTTATTTCATTTCAGAAGCCGTTTCGTTCGGATATACGTCACCACGGGGAAAATAAGGCTATCGCTACTTCCGTTTCATGCCGACTTTAAAAGGTATAGCGGAAGATTTTCCCGAATTTTAGAAAAGAACCTCCCCTCCACTTTTTAAAAAAAATTCTCATGCGCAACACTCGAGAAGGTCCTCACTGCAGAACACAACATCCAGGGGGCGAGGATGGACCCAGATCCAACTACTCCCACTTTATAAACCGTGTTCCACCGGAAGAAGCTGCAGTGCAAAAGCTGTGAGGCATCACTGATGTGGAAAATCTTCTTGTATTTTTTTTCTTGTCTTTGTAGAGTACAGCTTTAGTCAGTCCAGTGGCCAATGACCCAGAAGTCACAGGTCCAAGATTATTATCAAATGGTTTCATTACCTGTGTAATAAATAAATGAATGAATAAATAAATAAATATTAACATTTAGACATAACACAACATTACACAAAACATCATTACACAACACATCAGATATCACAACTCATTTTCTTTTTATAATATAAATGCATGCACATGTATGGTAACATGCAACTACAGTACACATACACCAGCATTCACTTTCTTACAGATTTCAACATTTTATTACATTAATGCCTTGCATGTCTACTAGCAAATTAAGTAGGTGTTAAAAATTTGGGAGCATGGAAAATAGGATTATGGCACGCTGTGTGGTGGCAAGAAATCACTCCAGGCAAATTAACGTAATTTATCTGCAGGGGAACCGGTTGCATCTGTACGGTGAAAGCAGCCCACGTTATATAGTCGGTGCCTTTCATCGTTAGCAATCGCGGGAAGAGCCTCGCATAAATTAGACGTTTATGCCGTTAAAAACATTAGGATGACATTATATAGCCTGCAACAATGAGCTAAATTAAGCGTCTGAAGTTAATATTGAGTAAAATATCAAACAGTAACGAAATGTTGCCTCTCTTGTTTAAATATAAGTTTAGAAATGTTTCAAGTGTAACTTACCTCAGAATTATTTGTCACTGGCGAGAAGTGACCGTCTTTTTCCATGCAAAATTTGACGAGCACAAACGATTTGAAGGCAACATGCATTTCCGTTGTCCTACATCACTTCATCGTTCAGAAAGCGTCTAAAGTTAATGAGTAAAATACATTTGTCACAAAACGTTGCATGTCTGGTGTAAATATAAGTTTAAAAACGTTTCAACCTTAGAATTACTAACGTTACTTGTCACCAGCGGGAAGTAACCGTCTTCTCTCAGGCAAATTGCGGTTATTTGACGAGCGTGAGCGATTTGAAGACGACATGCATTCCGTTGTACTAAGTTACATCATTTTATCGTTCAGAAAGCGTCTAAATTTAATGAAGACAATAAATTTCTCTCACAGAACCAGAGGCGCGGGAAGATATTTTCGGTAGGGGGTGCGGCGGCGGCGGCGGGGGGGGGGGGGGTTATATAATAGAGTTATAGAATTCTAATTTTGTTCACAAGCTCTGTATTCTGCAGACCACTCAACCAAAGTTTTGTTTTAAAAAAATAACTCGCCCCTCCCATCCATGAAGTAGCCTACAGCTGAGCTGACGGGGCATACAAACTATATAGCCTATTGCAACATAGAGATTCTCTGCCCAGGACGTTATTTTCCGCTACTATCCTCGGGCCGGGCCGATATAAGCATATTTTTAATCATTATTAGCCCAATTGGGGATAAAGCTATAATCAGAAATATTATATATAGACTATATTTAGGCCAAAGTAACAAATGTCTCCAAAAAGTTACACATTACAAATTACAAAATGATTTGTATAAGTTACAAAATGCAACGCGAGTCAGGTGCGGAGTCTCCTCTGGCACGCATCACGCACCGGGCATGCTGTGCGGTATGGTGGAGCTTAAGTGCAACACGGAGTTTGAAGATGTACAGAAAAAAAGAAAAACAGGAGAATTAAGTTTGGAGGAAAGTCGGAGGTATGGAACCAGTTTATCTACACATATGCATTCTCACTGGTCCCAGTAGTAGCCTACGCCTTTTTGTTGTCCTTTGGTTAAGTTTTTAATATTTCTAAACTCTAACATAATAACTTTATTGACATTACTCGAGTTAATATACGCGATTATAGTGGACCTTTCAATTCACGGGTTTCATTTAATTCTATTTTTACACGTAAATGTAATATTTGTGTCTTTAAGTTTTGTTTCACTATGCCATGCCTCCTGCGGTGTAAAAATAAGATATTTTCGACTTTAAAATTCCAAAATCATGTCCTAAATTGTCGGAATATATTCCAAATGGATTCATTTGAATTTATAGACGTTTAACATTAAAATCGATGCATGGGAATAATTTATATAATTTTTATGAAATACCTTTTAAATGTCGCATGCATGTTCCTTATTGTAGGCTACATATATGATTTAGTTCATTTTACGTCGTTTTAATAATTTAATTCAACCTTTTATACTTTCATTCAATAAAGCAGATGTTCTGTAACATTTACAAGTGCGTTAAACACCGCAAAACAATTTGGCTATATTTTTAAATATTTTTGAAAAGATGAAGAACTAGAAAATCGTTTACTGAATCTAGCTTAGCTTGGACGCATTCTTCCATTGGAATATGTTTAAAATATCAAAATGGGCCAGCATATTTTGATTAAAATATATTCTAAAACCATGCTAAATTATTTTAAGAGTAGTAGACCTTCTCATATAGGCCAACCACACTCCACAGTTCATTCTTGTTCGTTTAATATGTGTTTCATTGTTGCATGCACTTTTTACGCATGCAAACTAAAATGTTATTTATATAGTGCGACCATTGTAAATCAATGCGAATCATTGCAAAAATGTATTAGCAATACATGCCTTAATAACTAGTCCTCGGGAATTTTGCGTTCTGTGATTGAAAAAAATCCAAATTTCTCTTTTGGGACATTGCAAAGCTGATAGATAAACTCATTCGGCGTTCAGTATGTGGCTGTGAGTGTGCGTGCTTGTGTGTTATGCTAATGCCTATTACAGCATCGGCTGAATTCAATCACGTCGTCAAGACAGAATCTGATAGAATATGGCTAATACACACTTAAATAAATTTAATCATTTTAAAATTACTAAAATTATCCCTCTCTTCATCACACACCCAAAACAAAAATGTCTTTGTACAGAAACACACCAAAATCAAGAGATATTTATAAGATACAATTTTATTGTCATCGCAGTTTTAAATCTCTGCCACCAGGGGGTGCTGCAGCACCCCCAGCACCCCCACTTCCCGCGCCCCTGCACAGAACGTTGTCTTTTCTATGTAAATATAAGTTCAAAAACGTTTCAAGTTTAATTTACCTGAGAATTTCTTGTCACCAGCGGGAAGTGACCGTGTTCTCGCTGGCAAAAGGCGGTTTTTGACGAGCACGAGCACCAGCGATTTAAAGGGGACGCGTCTACGCATTTAGTTAACGATTCACAAAAAAATCCTTTGATTTATTACAGTTTGAATATGATATGAATATACAGTATGAGAGTGCTGCTGTTCAGGAAAGAAAAAGCTACACTGAATGTGTAAGCAGATCAGTCTACACAAATTGTGTTGAATGCTTTGACAAATTAATAAGATGTGTAAATTGTAACCTACACATAACTGCTGTGTAAAACATATCCTTTCAACACAATTTTAAATAATATTGACACAAATGTGTATAGTTAAGTGCTACACATAGCCTAATTTGTGTAATTTTTGTACACATTTGTATTAAAAGTATAGGGATGAGCACATACGACGTCTGCAAAACGTTAACAGAATGATTGACAACTGGGATGACCAATAGTCTTGATATCCACGATTATCTTCCACTATACATTTAAGGTTAAACAAAAAAAGCAAATATACAATAGATCTATTTTATGTGTTTTATATAATTTGCCTAATTGAAACACACATTTAATTCACTACGGTAAGGACATCTTGTAAACATCCAGTTTATATATCACGTTTCTGATTCAGATTTGATATTGCCTAAAACATAACACTCAAAAGGGCTTTTCACACCTGAAATTGTTAACCCTGGGTTATTCTAAACCTAGGGTTAACGGAATCCTGGGTTATTTTTTTCATGTTTCACACTGTTCAAACTTAACCAGGGGTTAAGAGATAACCCTGGGTATTCATAATTTGACGTTTCACACTGTGCATTCCTAAACCCTGGGTCAGGAGTCTCCAACCCAGTTTCAACACACCTGTCTGTAATTATCAAGCCTTGATTAGCTACTTCAACTGTGTTTAATTCGAATCATAACATTCTAACCCTGCTTCGTTTCACACTGCATGCGTTTGGCACCACAATGCAGGGTTAACACCACAAATGCGGTGCTAACCCTGCTCCAGAGCAGGGTTTCATAACCCTGGGTAAAAAGCGGTGCTAACACCGCTTTCAAATTACAGGTGTGAAACGCTCCTTAACCCAGGGTTAAAAGCGGGGTTTAGAATGAAGATAACCCAGGGTTAAGCGCAGTGTGAAAACTCCTATACAGAAACGTGCTAAGATTAGATTTAAACAGAGACATGATATGGATTGCAACTTTCTATTTTCTGAAAACATTGAACACAAAATCGAAATCAAACACTGGTCTCAAAACATAAACAAAGTGATCAATATGATACACTCAAAAACAGTGAGTAAACAATACACCAAAGAAAACACATTGTTCAAAACATAGTTTTCAGGGAGAAGTACATTTTTCTCAGATGCCCTGCAGCATTTATTAGATCAGAAATAAATGTTTCAAAACCCTTCTTCAACATCCACATCATCAAATCAGTTGTGCACGACATAAAAGCAAATTCTCATTGTTTTGGACTAAATTGCACATGCTTTGATCCAATCAAGCAAATTATTATCTACAATTGTCTGCTGTTTCCTACATTTTCATTTTCAATTTAATTTTCATCAAAATACATTATACAGGTTTCTGTTGAATAGTCTTACACCTCAAAACATTTAAGAATTAGTTCATCATGCAAGGCATGTCATGCAAAATGGTTGACCTTTGTGTCATAATCTGTTACCGTAAGCATGAAGCATGTTTTCTATGGTTTTTTTTTGTAAATGTGGGTCTTTCTAAGGTCTTTTATACTGACAACATGGCTAAACATTTTGACTGTCTTGTTCATGAACAATGACACACGGGTTTGTCATTTTGATGGTACTGACGTGTTTACTGACGTAAAAATTTACTTTTGAAAGATGAACTAAGGATTTTGAAGTTACACGTTTTTGCAGGACATCCACGATGTGGTGCAGTTTGTACGAATTGTTCTGAGAAATGCACACATTTAGCAAATTTTAAGAACGTTTTGAGAAATGCTGAGAAAAATTGTGATCTCAAAACAAATGTCATTTTTTTTCCGTCATTGTTTTTTGATGAATAAAAACATGTTCGATCATAGTAGCTCAACATTTATCAGAAATTACTCTGCTTTGCTTTTGCAACTTTTTGCTCTTCCTCCTCCTTGTACGCCTTTTTTACAGTAATGTACCCTGCATCTCACAAACTTGTCCTTTGTCTCTGATACTGTAATTCTTGTTCTTTTTTTGATATGAACCTGCAACCAGACAAAATCTATTTAGCAGTCAGTACTTTTAACAAAAGCAAAGCACAATGCGGCAATACAAATTATTCACTGTACAATATAGAGCCTGCAGTGCACTGTACAGTTTACAACAGTGAACTGGCTTATGTTGGTTGTGTCACATCATTTGAAACAGGTTAAATTTATTTTGAGTGGTTGTGTTTAATCAATGACATGTGTGCTCTATTTGTGTTTGATTGTTGCCGCTTGTGTTTACCAGTAAGGATGACATGTGCATAGAGTGCACAATGTGTTTTGAGAATGAGTATGTGTTTATGTGAGTTTAGCAAAAAATGAACATTTCTTTTTTTACAATATGTAATGAATGGTGCTAACAGGAAGCACAAATAAGTTTACTGCATGATTATTTGCACATGATACATGCAGTGGTGTAGTGCAGGGTATACGCAGGTATACGGAGTATACCCACCTCTTTATTTGATGGCATGGGGTATACCCACTTCTACTGGGGGCATACATTAAGAGTATACCCACTTCTACTACTGGGGGCATAAACTAAGAGTATACCCACTTCTCCAGACACCACTACACCACTGAATACATGGTATTAACATGCTCATCCTGAACCTACAGTAAGTGAAACACTCACACTTCACCACTATGGTAACCTCAAAAACTTATATAACAAAAAACTTCTGGATTTCAACACTGAAGAACAACAAACAATAACATGTCCTCATAACTTTAATCTTGTTTAAAAACACACAGTTTAGAACTTCATTTTAACATTTACTGTCTTCATTTGTCATGAGAGCAAAGCATGCTGGGAACTCAGTCTTCTTCATAGTTTCAGCTCAATGTTGTCCCAACACAAATCAATTTTGACTTGTTTTTATAAGGTATGTCAACTTATCACAATGGAAAATTTAAAATAAGTAGGTTGAATTGAATTGCAAATCCAAGCTGTTTTAACTTCATTCTGCCTATGTACTTTCATACAGTTATGATTAAAAAACGTATACTGTAACATCACATGTCCCCTAACAAATAAGGGGATTGCTCAGTCTAAACAAAAACACCCTGACCCCTGCATTCCATGTTTTGCAATAATCTTAAATGCAAAATGTAAATTAGATTTAAATTATATTATGAATACTCGGGACAAAAACAAACATCACAATCTAAGGTAATGAAAGACAAACAAGTGAAGAGAGTTTTAGAAATGAGGGCACATTTGTTTGTTTATTTATTTGATATATTTATTAAACAGATTTAATTTTTAAGAACAATTTGTGAATATAAGGTTAACCTGTTAGCCCTCATTCCATTTTCCGAACCCCCCCACAAAAACTGTCATAGCCAAACTAAAATAGATACAGTTTATGAAGTCTTTGCACTAAAAGCATAAGTTTGGTCTCATTTGAAAGCAGACACTTGGAAGTTTATTAAGAGGTGAACATTAGTTACTGTCATAATGAAAAAAGTTGTTATAGAGAGCTTAAATTATACTTGTTTATTAACTCCACCAAACATATATGAAATATTGTTATGAAAAACTAAATGAAAATGGCCTTGGAGCAATCTAGAAATGCTCTGCAGATAAAGCCACAGGTCTGACCATGTTCTGTTTTAAATCTGAAGATGATACCTCTAAAACTCTGTATTTTATTAAATGTTTTTTAGACCCATGTCATGTAAATTTATTTAGAGAAAACAGCAAAAATGCTAAGCTAATGTTTGTTTATTTATATCTCACAACATCCTTTCAGTTTATTGTCCTATTGCTCCGGGTTTTACAGTAAACAGACTCATTAAATAAGCATCCGAATGAGTCATTAACAACTTTTAATCCTGGATATGGCTGTCTTAATGTTTATTTTATTATTATTATGAATAATTACTCATACATTCTATTTAGTGTTTTATTTCCTCCTTTTGTCTCAATTCACTTTCTTTTTATTAAATTCCTTTCTTACAAAAATAAACTTACCTTAAAGAAGCTTTACCAGTCGAAATTATTCCTAGAAACATATATCTCATATCTCCAGACAGCAGATGTTTACAGAACAGCTAGTACGTTAGCTTAGCATACCATCAAAACACGACAAATAAAAGCATTTATAATAAAACTCACTTTATAACATCAAAAGTCGAGTACTTAAACAATCATGCGTGATCTGATGTGGCTTTGGATCATAAAATAAGACCGAAAATAAAAAATTTTATGCTATTTATGCTGTTAGCTTAGCATAGCATTATAATATATAGTACTGTTATGAAAAAACCAGATATAGCGTTAAAAATACAGACAAACCATATATAATCTTAATCGTGTTTATTGTCTCCATGTTTCAAAACATCTTTATTTGCATGTTATTATAAAAACAGCGATCGCTCGTTGCAGGTCACTGTTCAAGTTCACGTCTGACTGACAGCTGCTGCTGAGCTCTGACGTCTTATTCTTTTTATAAAAGTTTCATATTGACACTTTCAGACTTTAGCGCCCTCCGGCTTCACGTATGAATGAAACAAACTGAGTGCGAATGACTGCAGACTCAAACTTCCTCATATCGCCATGTTTGGTATAAAAATGGGTGAAATATTACCCCCCCTGCAGAAATTTGAAGTAAACATATAAAATTGAAGTAATATTTCTCCAAATATGCAGACTTTGAATTAAAAGCCCCGATGGATGTTGTTTTATCGAGTGCTTTCATGACGATCACGGAGGAGTATTTTTGAGTGCGGCTGAGGGTTATATTTCAAATTAAAGGTATGTACCGTTTTTCATTTTCATAACGCCTGACAAAAATGAAGAAATTAATGTTACTAGGATTCTCAGATTAAAATAAAGGTAAAAAACTAAATCTTAAATCAAAACACTTTTTAATTATGTATAGTTGTTTAATGTAAGTACATTTAAACTAACAGTAATTTAAATTATGTAAATAAATAGCTCTTCAGTACATCCACGCCCTCGCGCAGGTTATCAAGTTTTAAAGAAAGAAAATAAAATTCACAGGTAGTGTTTTCCCCAGCATTTGACAGAATTCCACCTAAAGTTTTACAATTTAGAAATACAATAGTCTAGTTGAAGTACCATCTGAGTAAAATCTAGAAAGCTCCATCATTAGTTGAATCATCCCTAATTTGCCAGTCACTTTTGTTAAAAGTGTCTGCTAAATAAATAGATGAGATGTAAAATCTACTGCCCAGTGGTATAGAATAGTAATATAATTGTAAATAACCACAGTACAAAGAGAGTATCAAGCAGCACATACCTTATATATTTTTAGCAAATAGCAAAACTATAATTGGAGAACATATTGGTAAAAAGTCAGCTTCCTACTTTAGATATTTATCCAAATATCATATTTTGTGCAATTACACATAGTTCTTGTACATTCCTTTTTTATAAATTGTTCAATTTCTTGAATGTAGCTTGGTTTGTAACCCATCTTTGCAACTGATTTCGTCCCGACATGGTTTTCAGTTTTACGAATGTTACTGTGCACCAATTTCTTTTTTTAGACACTTGGTCATTTGTTGTTAATGCTTTGGAGCAATTAAAACATTTGGTATTTTCGATTAAATTATGATTAGTGTCTGATTAATAAGTATTTAAAATCATTTATAAGGAGGATATGATGAAGAGGAGGCAAATATCAGGAATCCAATCCTTCACAATTATGTTACCATATTTGGTTAATCTTTCATTCACAAGTGATGCTTCATAAATTTCAGTTAGGATTGTAATTATCTATGTAAACATCTTTGAAAGGTGGAACATCCCCTGCAAGTTCAGAGACCCACTTTACTCACACTGAATCAAACTCTTTCTTCAGGGCTTTCTCGTCAAACTGCTCCTTTTTGAGCTTAGAAGCAAGATCTTTTGCCTTCTTCAAATAGTTTTCTTTCACACAAAGTTTTCTCCCTGTCCAGTTTTTCAAGAGCTTCTCTTTGTTGGATTATGTTATCTAGCCTTATTTTTGCTTCTCTCACAAGCTCACAATTGAATTGTTTGATTTTCTCTTGAAATTGAAATCTCCATTGACTCAGTATGTAATTTTCTTTCTCTTCTTCAAAGTAAAGTTTCACAGAGTTGTGGACGTTTTTAGTGGTATCTGCTATCTCATTTTCCAGGTCTCTCCTTCCAACTTTATGCAGTCGCCTGTTGTTGATTCTGTGCAATTTATCTTCAATCTCCTGCAGGGCAAGCTCACCTTGTCTCACTGTCACATCCACCTCACTGTCACTGCTTTCACCTGGCCTTTTACTTTTTTTAAAGTGTAGGCTAAGTACAAGTGAATTGATGATTATTTGTCTGTTTAAAATAAATGTAGACTATAGAAACACAGTGTACACTAACCGCCAAGTCATTTTCAATCATTAAAGGAATATTCCATTTTCTTAAAAGAAAAATCCAGATAATTTACTCACCACAATGTCATCCAAAATGTTGATGTCTTTCTATGTTCAGTCGAGAAGAAATTATGTTTTTTGGGGAGAGCATTGCAGGATTTTTCTCATTTTGGTGGACTTTGGTGGGCACCAACATTTGGTACTTGGCTCAGCACTTGGCAGTTTTTTTCGGCGGAGTTTCAAAGGACTATAAACAATCCCAAACAGGGCATCTGGGTCTTATCTAGCAAAACGATTGTCATTTTTGACAAGAAAAATAACAAATATACACTTTTAAAGCACAACTTTTCGTTCCACAGTGGCCTGTTGCTCGGGGACAGTGGTTACCCCTGCCGACCATGGCTTATGACGCCCTTCATGAACCCTCTTAATGCTGCACAGGTATATTAACAGTCAACTTAAATGACATAAGCTGATTTAAAATATTTTTAATCCTATATATCTTTAAAAAGTTAAATATTGCTTAACTTTAAAGTAATGTGAACAATATGTAATTGATTTCTTTCATATAGTGCATTAAAATATGCTGTGACTTGCTAAACTAAGGAGAAACTATTTTTTGTACACCTTTAGGAAAGATACAACATAGCTGTGACACAGGTCTGCAATTGAGAGGACGATCGGGCAGCTTAAACGCAGATTTCACTGCGAGCTGCGCGTTGAGCCTTCAAGGGCTTGTAAAATTATTGTGGCCTGTGTTGTTCTTTTTAACATTTAAAAAATGTATTCTGCCTTGGAAGAGGGGGATGAAGCAGAGGGGCATGAAGCAGAAGAGCCCCATGAAGCAATTCTGCAACAAGATTTCCAGCAGGCTGGATTTGCTGTCAGAGACGCAATTGTGAATGCGTTCTTTAATTAGTGTGATAGTAGTTAAGGTAAAAAATTAAATGTTGGCCAATTAATAGCAAGAGTAATAATAAGTAGTAGTTATTATAATAAGAGTAATTAGAAGAATTAGTATCATTATTAGAAGAAGTATTAATGTCTAGGTATATATTGCAATTAAACAATGTTATAGGAGTATTTATATTTTAGAGGAATGTATATACGTTTTAATTATTATTTGTATATATTGATATTTATTTTGTTACTATAATGTGATTACATAAAAAACACAACACTTAAGAACTGTCATTAAATGTATTTATTTATCAATTTATGTGATTGTTATTTTTCCTTCGTTTTGTAGCTGTAGAAGCTTGCTGTTAAGAATGATGTTGTAAAGATCTTGATTGTCCTTCTCCTGTTTGAGTTTGTCGATCTCTAACTGCAGTTTGGTCTTTTGTAGCTGTAGGACTTCCCTCTGCAGTTCCAGAATTTCTTCTCTTGTCGCGACAGAAGAGGATATTTGCGTTTTTCTGCAATTCACAAGTTTTTGAAAAATATACAAAATAATCTAATTTACAATAACAACAGACTAAAATAATTTTTAAAGAATAAAATCTCACTTGGCTACTGCCTCCATTGGCGTACTACTGTCATCACTCTGTCGCTGTTGAAGCGGTTGAGATTGCTGGGAAAATCTAACGCATGAAACGATTATAATATTATTTGTTGTCATATTATGCCTTTCATGATCTTTAAAATTATTTAATCTCATAGCAGTAATTAGTTTGATTAGATTTTATGTTGCTTTTTTATGTTGAGACAATGTTCTCTCACTCCATGTTATGCTGTTCCTCTGGTTCAGCCTCGCTCTCTAAACCTCCAGGGATGCTAGCCAGGACAGGTGAGTCCACCCAAAGGATGTCTTGGACCATTTTGGTAGAGCCTGACAATTCAGACGGCGGTGTTCCTCCACCTGTTTTACCAGTTTTGTAACCATTAGCTATTTGTGATACAGCAACAAACGCACTCGCGCAGTAACAAACGCTGTAAAAGCTAATACATTTTAAAGTGCGTTTTTTTCCTTACCAGTTTTTTTGGACTCCCTGTTGTGAAGGCTTATTTCTTTTTTTGCCACCACAGATATATTTTCATATTTTTTATTACTTCCTGTCTGAACAGTCCTTTTTACCCCTAGATTCCGTGCGTTAATTTTCTCAGTTATTTCTTCCCACTGTTTATGTTTTTTAACATAAGGGATTATATGCAACGCCCTTAAACTATTCCCTTAGGTAAGGGGAATTTACCCCTTAAGTGTCATACTTAAGGGAAAAACTTAAGGTGCTTTATGCAACCGGGCCCTGAGGCTGGAAAAAGGGACGTTGTGTAGCAGCTTTTGCCATTAACGGCCATCAAGGTCCCAATCTTCTCCAAAAGTTTGCTCACCTGCTCAGAGTTTTCCACATCCTTGTTATTGAAGACCGCAAATCCACCACTGCATTTACGAACGAAGTCTCTAAGGTCTTTGTCTGAGCTGGCGATGACATCATTTGGAAATTTGTTTGTTTGTTTATTTATCAGGACAATGTGCAGTTACAGATTTTAAGATCTCCCTGATCACAGGCTTTTCCATTCGGTTGATCTTAACCAGTCCTGGAGTGTCGATTATGGCCACAGATCAGCCCCTGATGTTTCCAAAAGCCCTTTCACAGATCGGTGTGACTCTGCTCAGCAGCATGTCTGTGTTGAAAGCGTTACACTTGAGGATGGTGTTTCTAGAAGAGCTTTTACCCGATCCTCTCAAACCTAGTAACAGGATGCGCAATTCTTCTCTCTCACCTGGAAAAAGATAATGCACATAGTACATTTTAAACAATTTTTAAATGCTTTTATAAACGACTTAAACTCTAAAATATTCAGGGTTATTTTCAAGCCAGCGTTGTGTCAAAAGGAATGAACCTAACCTGTTGGGTTGTAATTTAACCTATGATGGGTTGTTTCAACACAAAATGCTGTGTTGTACAGGCCATTCAAAGTATACATTTTATCAGTATGTGTGATCAAACCCATCACTTTAGCGTTGCTAATGCAATGCTCTTCTAAGTATTTTGTCACCTAGCAGAAGATTATCATAAAGTTGAGATCTGAACCTATACCACATCCCTACTTGAGGTCTTTACACATTTTTTGGAAATGCGGGGCTATAAATAATATTATACAACAGTTCTTTCTGGTTCTCGAATCTGATTGGCTAAGAGGCGTGCAATATTCTACTAATAACGGCACAGTAACCGCTTCACCTTTCGTATCATTCCGCCACCTATTATTCCGTCAAAGATCAGCGCTCTTGGATGTTACGTTAAACTTAATGGAAGTTATGTCTTGTCACATCGTGTGGACGATTAACACTTGGAAAGAGGAATGTAAACTATGTTTTTCTGGAGCAATATCTCTTCTCAGAACGCGAAAACACCGTGGAACTGCAGGTAAGCACCGCAGCTTTTAAATGTGGACATTGATCATTTACTTTATCGTGACGTGACTATTAAAACATGTTATGAGATATCGCCACTGATATATTTATAAGCAGCATGCAAAAACATCTCTCTGACACTTATAAAAAACAGTTTTATATAGTACTGACAAGAACAAAGTTTAATAATAATCGAGTGCACGTATCGCGTTAAGAGTAAATGGGAAAGCAATAGTAATGTTATACAAGTATAGTTTTATTAACTTTTACCTCGCGCCAAAACAATAACAACACAAAAGACACTAAATATGAATAAAAAAACAAGTAATAGTTTGATCATGACACCAAATACTGCTGATTTGATCTCATTTTGCCGATCAAAAACAAACAAGGCCAACATGAGATCCCTGTCAGAGATGTAGCCCAGAGAGGGCGGTGGTCAGCGGGGCAGGTGAACACTGACGTCCGCTCATGCTTTGGTTCTCATTCGTACCGAATCTCACTAAGCAAACGTTCAAAGAGGCGCTATCTTTACTAATCGACTGCAGATTTAAATATAATACATATACATTTTCGACTGAACTAATCTTAAAACTAATAAGACTAAGACTAATTAAGAAACAGTAATATAAAGAAACGGCTTTTCCGTCCATTGAGTTCTTATGAGATTCAAAGCAGCTGAAAGTGTTACCTGTCATTCTGGCCGCCCTCAAATCCGTGGCGGAAGAAAGTAGTTCCCAAACAAAGAGGCTTTTAAAATATCTCCGTTGTTGTTTTCTAGTTTTCTTTTTTCAAACGTGTGCCGTCGAACTGTTGTATAAAAGCAATATCGCTCTCGGAGTCGTGTGATATAGCTCTATATCACGGCTGTGATTGCCTCTGGCCTACGGCCTCGTGCCTCTGGCCTAATCACAGCCATGATGATATAGAGCTATATCACACTCCTACTCAAGCGATATTGCTTAACTACATTACACTTGTAATTTACTTCTTGCTAGTAATTAATTATATTCCATAGGTAATACTAACCCTGTATGAATGTGTACAGTTACAGTATAAGGGGACAAACTCAACCCGTTGAGTTGTAATTTAACCTATGCTGAGTTTGTTTTAACCCATATTAAAATAACAGGGTTAAATAACTTTCATTTATATTGTTTACTCATGGCCTCCTCATTTGTGGCAGGGGACTGGCTTATCTGCTGCTCAGAAGCTGCTTGCAATCGCCATGTATACACAAAAGGCTAATATTTTAACACATTTTTTTTGTCTTGTTAATAGGCTGACAACGGTATTTGCCGAATAATTACGTTGCTAATGCTAATCATTACTAGGCTTATTTCTCTTTAAGTTACCTGTTGCCACTTTTGTTTGTCCTCTTGAAATTAAATCGATAAGTTTGGCACATCCTCCTCCGATGGCTTTTTTCTACAACCTGTTTTTACTCTCTGTTTTTTTCTTTTTTAAGTTACTCTCAGACGCGTACCGTGAGGGCCGGAGGAAAGTTAAAGAGGCGCTATGGACCGAACCAACTCTATGGGAGGGGAGAACTCCCTCACATGGTACGACCCATGCAGAGGCTGCGACCTGCGGTGTCGGAATGCGCAGCGGAACGTGTGTAGTGTTATTTAAGAGAAAATAGACTCACTAGCGTGACAAATGTTTTAAAAAAAAACCTCGACAGTGAAGCGGCCCTCCGGGAGTTCTCCCGATTATCCAAACTGGGCCTGAGTGGAAATCCTTATATGGGCACTTCACCCGGAAATAGATCACACACACCAACAAAGAGCTGACACGAAATCAAAATCACATTAAAAAACCCTGCATTAAGAAAAATGGATGTAGTTTGTTTATCTGGGGTAACGTTAGAAGCGGGGTTGTCCCAGTGATAAAACAACCATGAGCCACAGAGACGGTATGTAAAACTGCATCAAATTTCTGTTTTGTTGGCAATTGCCAATTGGCGTGTAAGTCATAGACAGTAAAAGAGTAGTGCACAATGTTACGACATGAACATGTAGTGATTGTAAGTTATACAGAGAAAGTTGGATGTTTTATGTGTGTTGCCTGCTCGTGACTCGCTCCACACAAAGTACACGTTGTTTTTTTTCCAAAAAGGAGTAGTAGCCTACAGCTTATCTGTCTTTTATAAATCTTATCTTATAAATCTTATATAACTAAAGACTCTTCACAGGTATAAATGATGCAACTACTCCTAACATAAACAGTGTGTGTTATGTGACATTTTTAAAGTCAATCAGTTTGCATGATTATTATGGGGATGTTTTATGACTACCATCTTTATTACAAAAAAATCCACTTATCTGAGTGAATGTGACAACAGAAAAGCTTTTAATCTAATTGAAGACCTTAAAATAAAATTAACAAATACACTAAAGTCTATAAGGGACTAAATGAATTGTTTGTTCCAGTAGGCTTATCACTGTTATTACTACAATTTAAAGATGTGAATTGGATTACTTTCTTTTATGCGTTAAGTCTTCATAAAGTTTAATTAAGCTGTCAACACATTTCCCATCAATTTTCTACGTTACATATATGAAACCAATATATGAAAATAAAACAAGTCCATGTAAGGAGTTTATTCATCATGAGCAACCTGCTATAATACACAAAGGAATTTCCTCTCAAATGCTTCATTCACATTCACCCAATACTGTGAATCAGAGACTACTAAGTAAATACTTAATTTACCCCCAAAATAGCTTGTTTTAAATTAAAAAAAAATTCAAAGCAGGATACAAATGTGCACAATGTAGTATAATGAATATATTTTTAATGTCGTACCAAATGCAACTGTATGCAAAACATTTTCCTGACTCCAGTTTACATCTCCTATCTCATGCAGAGAAGGCAAATCAACTCCAACCCATACAAAATAATCATGTACAGTTTCTGTATGAAAATAGAAAAGATATTAATTGCCATATATGTTATGCAACAATATAATAATTCATTTTGAAAAGAAAATTGTACAAAGTGGTAGAAACAATCATACTTACAACACTGCAATGCTAACTTACAAAAAAATGTGAAGAATGCAATGTTTCATCGGTTTATTGTGCAATATTATTAAACAACTTGTTGAATTTATCTATCTACATGAACTTGCAGTTATTGTAATGCCAGCAATGGAAAATAGCAATAGAAATACTACTGTAACATTACAATATTTGCACTTATTATCCATAATAAAGGAAGAAATGACTTTCTGGAGTTTTTGGCTGAGCTAACTATTTTCTGTCTTTGGATGTGCTAATAATTCTTTTATTCATTTTCTGCCCGGCATGGAATGCAGCTATAAACAACTTGTCGAGGGACCCACGGCCCACTTCAATCTTGCATGTAAAGAGTCATAAAACATAAGAAAACCAAGCAATAATATGGTAAACTATCTTACAAACACTACAAGCTAGTAACTTTCAGAACTGAGATTGAATCACAGATACGGATTACTTTACATACTGTATGTAATAAAATGCATCAAAACAACATATAATACCTTCTGATATTTGTGCAACAAAAGGCACAGCACACATCACAATAAAAAAATCCTTCATTGCAAGAGTACTACAGGATAATAATCATAAACATATTCAGGTATGATATATCCGTAATGATTGTAAGCAAGCAAACCAATTCACAAGTTAAAATACAAAATACTTCTCGAATATATTTTCATCTGTACAAGTTGATAGCTTAATAAAATAAATACATATTTATTTTTTATTGCATTTTGAGGTGATAATATACATTTATCAAATTGCTACCTTGAAAAGCTCAAACCGCATAATATGAGATATGAAAACTATATGGGTGCACAGTCTCATTTAAAGCAATTACAATTAATACTGTCTGATGCAGTTAAGATTAAAGCTGGAAAGCAGGATTTCACACAAAATATCCTGGACTTGTTTCAGCTTTCTTCTTAGCTGCCAGTTTTTCCCACCTGTAAACCAGATGTCACGCTTTCCTTTTAACATTTCTTACAAAAATAGTTTGCTCTGTGATTTAAAGCACAGTGTAATGTAACTGATTTAGCTGCTACCTCGTCAGTTCAATTCATTGCTTTGATACATCAATGCCTCCCCTTTTCTTCTCATTGGTAATACTACAGAACTAAGAAGTGCAAGGATTTGTGTCTTTCTTCTTGTTGTTGCTTAATGGCACGTTAATGACACTGTGTTCTGTGACAGTCCAACAGAACTCCAGCATTTGCTGGTGCAGAGAAACTCAAGTTTCTTGAGAAAATGATTAAGGTCTACACAGACTGATTTGTAGCTATTCGTGTAATGTCTGAGCTTTGCTTGAAATACATTATACATTCAAATCTCATTATTATAGACTTTCGATGATAGTTAACTATTACAGCCATCAAGAAGTACGTAGAAATTAGTCTTAATATGGACCATGAAGCTCATCTGCCTGCGTATGAACTTCTGTGACTGTTGTTAATAAAGCGAAAGGCCTGAAGATCTCCAGTTCTGTTTCATTAGAGCAGATATTCCAGAAAGGTCACACGTTTGCTTCGACAGCGTCCAAGTTCAGACTCGCTCCACACGACTGGGGTCATATGCATCTGAAGACAAATACAACATATTGTATATCAACCATTCTGGCAGAGAAACACATGAGAACTTTGCAGATGAATGTGTCTATACAGTGTAATACATCAGAGGATAGTTCCCTCTTGTGGTGAAGAAACCTTATTACTGATCGACCCTTCAATGTAATACAGTGGCATGGCAACTAAATTTAAATGGCTTAGTTATTTATGATGCTAAAAGAATATCAAGCAACAGATATATTTTACATTACAGCAGTATATTTAAACCCTGCACTGTCAGAAAAACTGTACCTTTCCTGTTGCTGGGTTGGTACCCTTAGGTTTCCGTTTTGTACCATTTTAGGTATGCTAAATAAATTCAATGTTGTACTTTTTTGTGTACATTACTGTACCTTAAGGATCTATTGTGTACCTTTAAAGGTACAGTTAACTGTTTTGTACCCCAAAATTTAACTGGAACAAAATTGTTCTTTAGAGCAGTGGTTCTCAAATTTTTTTGTGTACGGGCATACCTTATGACATAAAACATACTTAAACTTAAAATTTTAAAATATAAAATTATACAACATAGTGCTGTAATTGGTTAGTAGCCTTATTTTTCTCAGGTTTAATACACAGGTTTTACACAGAACACATGGTAAGTTTATGTAAAATAAATTGTCATAAAACTGGCACCCCCTGGCACCATCTCGCGGCCCCCAGTTTGAGAACCACTGCCTTATTCAGTGGCTTGCCCCAGCCGTGGTAGAGGCATCAAGCGCGAGTGATTTTAATGTTAAGTCAATGTGAAGACGCGTTGACGCGCGTCTGGAGGTCTTGCGGCGCGAATGAGGCATTTAGCGTAGCGCGGTAAACGCGATTCTGCATCATTTGCGCGTCTAGTTCGCGCAAATGGTGCGAATTGAGCGTTGCCAATCAGGAGCTTGCTCTAGTAGTGACGTGATTACAGGAAGTAAGCGGAGTCGCAGAAGCCCCTCCCATGACGCGAATTTCCGCATGAATGTCTCGATGACTAGAATTTCACGCGCAAATGAAGCGAGTTAACTCAAAGTGTTCAAGCGCCAAACTAGAAGCGGTAGACGCCTTAAACGCGGCTGGTGTGAACCCAGAGTTAGAGTACACAATAGGTCCTTAGGGTATAAAATTGTACCCCAAAAGGTCAATTTCAATGTGTTGTATACCCATAAAGGTAAACTGAAAAAAAAGTTTCTTAAAATATATTTTTTTAAGTTGTTGGATCTATGTAATTCAATTATGTACCCCAGTTCTTAATGTTACCAGAAATTAGATGTTAATTTAATTTGAAGAAAACTTAATTTAATCATGTGCAACCGGTTTCCACAAGTTTTTTTCATATTACAAAAATGAACCTGTGAGTGTACCACCCCACCCACAATTTTAAATCTTTATTAACATTTTTTTCTGACAGTGTGTAATGGTACACAACATATTCCTGAGAGTAACTCAGTGGGAAACTTATGAAAGGCAAAAACCACAATAGCATCTAAAAAAACCCTTCACATTTGGAAGTGGACTAATATAACATTTTTTAAACTTATATAATATTATTGTTTAAAGTATAGAATTAGAAAATAATCTTTCCAGTTTGATATAATATGACGAAAAAAACCACAAAAAATCTTTTGGAAGTGTCCTTTTTTGTAACATCCATAACTAATGTATAGTGTAAGTTCCTCATTTAAAACAAAAAACATATGCATATACATGTATTTTTATGATATCTGGACTCACCATAAGAGGTTTATGAAAACATAAACAGTTGATTATAAAATCATTTTTGACAGAAAATGTAACATCCATAACACTGGAATTGCTTAATTGTGTAATATAATAATGTAATTTAATATAATATTTCCATTATTATAGTTTATTATACTGAAACTTATACTACAATATACATTAAAATAATAATTTTACCTATACTCTGAAGTCAGTATTAGTGAATAGGACTTTACGTGCAGCCTTAAAAACCTAATAATAGTAAACTAATAATTGTACTGACCTGAAATACATAGTTTGTCATCCTCCTCTATTGCAGACACCACATTATCCATGTTGAATGGTTGTGGCAGGGTAATCTCTCTTTTTGCAACCTTACCACTACGAGGCTGTGGGATTGGACGTGCCATAGACTTTGGTGGCTGATTTGATCTGTCTTGTATCAGGTCCTTTGCTGTCATTTTTTCTTCCTCTTGAGCCTCATCCTCCGTATGCATATAACTGGCAATGTCCTTGTTTTCACCTGCTGCAAACTCAATAAATTGGTCTGTCTGCTTCAGTGTTTGGTCCACTTGAACTGATTCTGTTAGTTCTCCTTCATCTTCAGAGCCTTGTTCTTCCTCAGTCTCTTTGGCCAGGGTGATCCTGGTGACTGTTCTCACTGATGACTCACTGATCATTTCTTCTTTTGCATAGATGCTGTGCTCCATGGATGCTTGATCATTAGTGGATGCTTGCAAATGGTCCCATGGTGCTTCTGTAATCTCATCAAAAACGTTCTTGTCTCCTCCACCAACACTTAATGTCAACTCCTCATGTTCTGTCAGTGGAAGCGACAAACATAAATTACTTGGAGGAAACTCAGGCAACTCCAGCACTCCAGAGGGAACTCTGTGGCCGTGTTTCTCTGCATTAATTAAACCATCTCCAGACTCTGGATCTACTCCAAGTTCTACCTCACAACTGTTCTGTTCTGTCACACCTTCATGACTTTCCATAGACCTACATGGCACTTGCTCGTACTCTCTACTGACATTCTGCATCTCCTCATTTGAGCTTATCTCTTTGGTTTGTATCGGAAAGGCTAAACCATCCTTGACTTCTAAAGTGGTTTCTGCTTCTTTTCCATCGCCCTGATCAACAACCAGTGATTCAACTGGTACGGCAATGCCAAGTATCCTGGCAGCACGTTCCTCAATGGACTCGTTTTCAGGAATGCCTTTGGCAGACTGGACTTGGTAAAGGTTGCTAAAGTCTTCTGTCTGCATGCTGTTGGCCTTCTCTTGACTTAATAGAGTCTCAAGGTGTTCATCTGCCAGCGTCTTTTCATTACTCCAGCTGAGATACTCTGAATACCAATTGTCATCATCGTCTTCGTAATTTGCTTTGAACCTAGAATGGAGACTCTTGATTGCACGGATACGTGAGGACCTGCCCGATTTGCCAACTTCTCCTCCTGCTTTCTTCTCATTGAGGGCTTCGGAATTAAAGACATTGTTATCGTTCAAGCTTTGAGTACCTTCAGCTAACTCAGGGCTGTGCCTACTCAGATCTCCGCTACTGTCTGATGATGTAATGTGTAAAGTCTCACAGACCTCCGAATTGTCTGAAGGGCTGGTTAACATAGGAGACTCAGGACTCATGTATGTGGGTGATCCTGACGTCACTGTGTCTGGAATGGCGGTGTACACTGTTAAGCCAACATCCTTAAGCAAGCACTCTTTCGGCACTGTGATATCCTGCCTATGCATCCCTGGATTTATGTGCTCCTTTTGGAGAACCTCAAAGTTTACATAAATGTTGCCTTTGGCCTCGTGTATTTCTTGGGTTTGGGTTTCCAAGTTTATCTTTGCCCTGGAGGAGTATTCTGGGTGTCCTGCTATTCTGCCTCTGCTTCCTGAATCTGACATTACATTTAAGTTATTTCTTTTCAAATGCTTTTCTGTGACTTGCACTACATGTGACGCCTGGCCAATTTCCTCCGTTAACCTAAGTGGGTCTGTTTCCTGTCTTGTATTGTTGACCTCTGAGCTAGCGCTGCTCAATTCCAGGATATTGTTTAATGCGTCATCCAGCTCCTCTATATTTTGGTCAACATTTGGACACTTGCCTGTCTGATCTTGTATCTCTTTATTAAAAGACTCCAGCTCCCCAATGGCATCCCATTTTCTTCTATTTACTGGCTTTAAAAGGAACTGTCCAAAAACCTCTTGCCCATCTGCTGTTTGAGTCTTTCTTAGCAAAAGCTGACGGTCTGGCGATGGTGGTGTTGGTGATGACTGGGATAAAGTGGGGCTCTTTATACTTGAATTGCTGCCAGCACGAGTTCTGGAAAATGCGCTGTTGCTGGAAGGATTGAGATCTTTTTGACCAATCATGGGATATCCGTAGTTGGCACTACAGTTAGCTCCATCCTCATTATTTGTGGTAGCGTGAAGGGAGGGAAAGTCATTTGACATCTGGACAGGAGCTCCTTGAGCTCGTGAAACTTCAGGAGAGCCTGTCTGAGTTTCCTGGTTCCTGTACTGATCACCAGGCCAGGATCCTGCATAAAACAATTCATCGTCTTGGCTTGCGTTAAAAGACCTAACATCTACAACTTCTTTCCTCAATGGGGAATTTTTAGAGGTTTTAATAGATAGTGAGCTGCTGGACTGTAATTGCGAGTCTTTGATAACTGGAGTTATTGAAAGGTTTTGGTTGTCAGGTTGTACTGCTGTGTTCTCCATAGAGTTTGCTAGTTTTTCATTGTTATTTGGGTCAGAGACTACTTTGTTTGCTTGCATATTAATAGGGACAGAAACCAGACAAAACATTGTCTCTTTGAGCCTCTTTTTCGAGTTTTTCTTATTCTCACCAACAGTTTTCGGCTCAATTTTCTTTACTTGTGTTACCGTCTCAATGTAACTCTGATTTGATGTCATATGAAGAGCAATTGTATTGCCATGGTCAGCTGGATCCCTGTTGCAGTTTGGATCGGATACTGTGTTTGATCTTTCTGTCTCTTTCAAGACTTCCCTTTGCATACTGTTTTCATTAACAGAAGAGTCCCTTATATTGCTTTGACTTGGTTCAGTGTGGTCCAATGGTTTCTCTTTGAGTGGCAATGCACTTTCAGTGCTCTTCTCAGTTATGTGGTTGACTGGAATCTCATTTCTGATGTTTCTGATTTTGTCTGCGTCTGTCAAAGAGTTGCCATCTATCCCTGTTCCTGAAATATGCCTGACGCGAGGGTCATCAAAGGGAATGTACTGAACATTACCCATCCGTTCTTCGCCGTAGCCGGGATATCCCTGTCTCCTGCAGGGCATACTTCTTCCATCCCTGTAATGATCTGGCCAAGCCAATCCAGTCTGCCTGATAAACCATTCCTGCACTTCTGTCATGGCAGATCCCTGCATATATGGGTCACCTCTGTACTGGTGGTTACCCATTGAGATGGGATAAGTTCTGTGCCCTGCTTTAACCACAGGCTGCCTCCTGTAGGATGGCGGAGGGATATAACCAGGGGGCTCTGAGCCAGAGCCTCCAAGTTCTTGTACAAAGTATTCTTGCCTCGAGAAAGGCAGTGGAGTCCTGTCTCTGGCCCGAGGGGCGATATCCCCTGTAAGAATCTCGGCGCTCCCACGCATCTGCTGGTGCACCTCATAAGATGGAGGTCTTAGAGGTCGACTGAATCGGGGTTTCAGTGGTGGCGCGGACTGTGCACCTGACCGGTCTGTCCACCTCTCCCTTCTCTCTGCATCACTAAGATGTCTTCCATGAGGTTCTCGTGTATGATGGCCATTTAACCTATAGCTTCCATACGAATCCTGCCCAGAGGTTGGTATGCTAAAGTACTGTAGGCTTTCTGATTGAAGAGCCATTCTGGGCAGTGACTGAGACTTGCTTTTGGTTCTGGGTGGAACAGCTCCTTCTGCAGTCCGTGGCCTGCGTTGCTCCTGTGCCATCTCATTTTCGGATGGCTGACGACTCATGCTGGTCATTGGACGCCATTCTTCCGTTCCCAAACTCTGGTATTTCCTTTCAGCTGCAATTCTCCACTGGTGCAGGGCCATCTCTCTCTCCCTGGCACGTGTGCTTTCTGCCCTGCGCTGTCTTACACGGTTATGCTCCTCTGTGCTTAAGGCTGATTCTGGTCTGCGCTGCATGCCCTCTGGCTTGTTGGGAACCCCTCCTGAACTTCCACGTGGGTCCCTGTAGTCTGCATAATCCAGAAGCACACTGAAGTCCTGACCTCTTCTTCGCCAGTAGGACACATCCTGCTCAGATCTAGGCTGGGAATGTATTCCTCTGTGGCTATCGTAAAACCTGCATTAAAAACACAAAGAATGTCAAAGATTAAATTTCTAAAGCTATACTACAGGCGATAACACTAGGATTTTAAGACAAATATGAATATTAATTATACACACAAATATCTTTATTCTAGCACTTCAGTTCAGTGGTTCTTAACTAGTGGGTTAAAACCGAAAAGTAGGTCACATATCTTTTCCTAAAAGACTCAAGGACAGCAGAGATAAAGAACACAATATAATCATGCAGAATTAGATACAAAATAAACAGGTTTAGTGAGGCTTTAAAAGAGTAGAAAACCCTGCTTAATGATTTATTTTGTTACTGATGTCAACTGGGGTTCATCATGTTAAACACTGCAATACTCTGGTGTATAATCATGTATCCCCTAAAGAGCAAATACAGGCAGATGCCAATAAGGACAAATTGCATGATATGCCCTACTGTTCGATGTACAATACTTTACATTGGATTTTACAATAACACAGTACAGTAGTCAAATAAAAAACAAGCATTCATCATCAATAATGAAAAATGCATATAGTTTATGGTCATATTAAAGGGATAATTCACCCAAAAATGAAAATCTGTCATCACTTACTCTTATGTTGTTCTCTTAGAAAGGATGTTAAAAACAACACAATCAGTGTTAGTTTTTGGACAAAACCTTAAATGCGTTGTCACAAAATACACACATCTCTGTGTTATTATTGGAACAACACATTTTGTGTTACTTTTAACACAACTTGTGTTGTCCCTTTAATTTATTGTAAAGGAGTAGTCCACTTTAAAGATGGGGTCCATTGACTTTTCATATTAGGAAAAAAATACTATGGTAAGTCAATGGGCCCCATCTAAAAAGTGGACTAGCCTACTCCTTTAACACAAAATCAACACAAAATTACACATATATATTATAAGTAGCATAACACAAAAATGTGTAAAAAAATTCCACATCCTTTCTTAAAGCGTATTTATTTGTTCTGCTGAACACAAAGGAGGATATTTTGAGAAACGTTTGTAAACAATCCGATCAGAAGCCCCATTGACTTCCATAGTATTTTTTACCTACACTGTAAAAACCTAGCATTGAAGTTAAAAAAAAACGTTTTAAACATACTTTTTTAAGTTTTGACCTGTGAGTAGTTGACATAATTTATAAAATAGTCGAAGTTGTTTAAGTAATATATTATGTCGATTTGACAAAGATGCAGATTTTTTTTTACAGTGTACTATGGAAGTCAATGGGGCTTTTGATCGGTGAACTATCCCTTTAGTAGATCATTAATAGATCGATTCAATAATTGCGCACTGTAAAAAATCTTTGCTGCCTTACATTTTTTGTTCAATCAAAAATGTTTACACATCATTTTAACGTACTATTATTTATCTTGATAAGAGATGATTTGCTACAACTTACAACTTGACTTATTTCAACTAAAATTTATAAGTTATAGCAACTCATCCCTAGTCAAGATAAATAATAGTAAATTAAAATGATGTGTCTGAGTTGATTGAACGAAACAATTTAAGGCAGCAAAGATTTTTTACAGTGCATTTTTTGTTGACATTTTTGTTTATTTTGGTCAGTTTTGGTACTGTGATATTGTAAAATACAATGTAAAAGTCTTGGTAATGCAAGCCGCAATTTAGCATTAAATGTCACTATGCAAGCTCATACAGTGACATCCCACTAACACAAAACTAAGAAATGAGTTTGCTGTTGTTGACGACATGGTCAGCAAAGCAGCAGACCTCCAGAGGCACCTTAGATTTGGAGGTTATTAAGGTGCAAGCAAACTAAGATAAATGAGCCTTTTTTCAGAAGCAGGGAATTAACATGGCTTGCTGTAGCCTGGTGCAAGCAGTTGAGTCAGCACTGAAGGTCTATTTTCTCATCAATATCATGGCAGCAGGAAGCATATGATCTGCATCTTAAACAATCCTGACCTGCACCCATTGAAAGATCATAGCGTAATAGCAGCTGCGTCCATTAGCTGCCCTGAACTGCTGAGTCTGAAACGGCATGCAATTACTTGAAAATGCAGAGATGCGAGCCATAGCTTAATAGCGTGACAATAATGTTGTCTAAATTGATTTGCAGTGATTAGTGCAACATTAAATATCCCATCAGTTCAAAAATCAATCAGTCAGTCACTGTCTGTCTGTCTGTCTGTCTGTCTATCAATGACATTGACACAAGGACATTATGTCTGATTAATTGATTGTTTAATGAACATAAGTATATGAAGACAAAAATAACAATGTTCATGTCAAAAACCAAGTGACCTCTAAAATATATATATTTTTTACAAATCAATCTCTGAAGCTGTTCTGCGACAATAAGGCTTACAGGATGCAGATATTCACATTTATATGTATAATGTTTTATTAATAACAGCGTTATATAAAAGATTATAAGGAATAAGGAACTGAATATTGAGCTGACAAAGGGCTCGTGGGACATGTAGTTTACAGCTCACTCTGCCTGCAGAACTGAGCATGCTCAGTAGAGGGTGCTGCGGGATTTCAGTACTGTTTACCCCAGCACGGTACCGTGTGACTAAACCGCACTGCAAAAATCTGCTAAACATAGTTAATGAATTCATCGGCTACAGGGTAAGGAGGAGTGAGGTGAAGCAGAGCAGGGATGCAAGAGAGTGAAGGAAATAGAAAATGTAAAAAGTACAAAGATTTTAGAAAAAAAATGACATGAAGATGAAAGAACAAACAAAAATACGAGAGATTATAAGGGGAGGAGAGGAATAAAAACAGAGTCCTTGACAGCTCCAACCTTTACATAACACTCCCAACCTCAGATCAAAGAAACAACTGGAAGAGATTAGAGGTGATGCATAGATGAAGAAGTAAAAACTCACCCGCTGTCTGTGGTCAGACTGTCTTCCGGCAGACGTCCATCTCGGAGGTTACCGTTGTCCACGTCTTGCGTTCTTTGCTTTCTGACCCTGTTTTCGGTGTCACTGGGGAATCCCCTGGCAGGAGTCTGTCTGATTCCTCCACCGCTGTAAACATGGTCCCCCTCATAGCCGTTTACCGCGCTGTGTCCTTTCCGCTTCTCTTCGATTTCACACCGGCTGTCGCTTCGTGTTGGCAGACATTTTTCATAGGTTGCGGGGTGGGGGGACGACGAGTGTGAAACAGGGACATTGTTGCTGTTCCTTTGTGGGACTTTGTATCCGTGAGAAATGAGAAGGTCTTCCACGCTGTACATGGCTAAGCGGTGTGTTGTTGCTTTTAGTGGCTTGTGGATGTGAGTGTCAGATGAATTCCGCTTCTAGACCAGATGAAGCAAGCTCATAAACAGCTGCACAGGAGAGGCCATCACTATGAAGAAAAGATAGAAAACAGGATGGTGAGAAAGCAAGAGGAGGAAGAGTATGAGATAGAAAGAGAGAGCGAGCAAGCGAGAGAGAGACAGAGAGATGGGGAGAGAGAGAGAGGTGAGGTTAAAATGATTTTGTCTTTTTTAAGAGGAGAGCTGATTGCCCCCAGTCAGAAGGGACAGAGAGCAAAAAGCCCTGCTGTGCCACAAGAGAATTCACTGTCTGTTTGTCTATCCATTGAACCAGCCCATTTTTTGCCTCACACCCTGCCTTCTACAATTTCCTCTGTTCTTCAGCCAAAACACAAAATCTATCCAGATCTCTGGATACCTCACTCGCAAAACTTGCAGGTGTTTTGGAAAATCCAGAGCCATGAAGTTAAACAGTTTTTATTTGTGATAATCTTAACAAATTCTAGTGTGTGTGTACATGTTTGACTGCACTTGGGGCAAAATACCATTTGAATAGCTCAGCCAAATAATTTTCTAGTAATGTCATCAAAATCAGTCATTATTATTAGTATCTTAGTGAGTGGACCTCACTAACATGACATCAAGGGGTCTGGGTGTATGTGTGTTTGCAGTCTGTACCAACTAAATCATCTCAAATCCATATCCATAAATCAAATCTAGAAGGGAGAAATGAAATCTAATCTCAGTAGATCAACATCTGTGCCTTTGAATATCCAACAGAATAAACTGAGGTTTAAATGGTATAGACAAGAGGAATGATCAAACAAACCTTGAAGAAACAGTACAGAGAGGTTACCTAACTTGCCCTAAACAAGAAGGAGGGAGAGAAAGAGATGCCTACAACGTTGCTTACAATCTCCCATCATTATTAAGATTACTGATGGTTTCTTGATCTGCAGAGGGTGAAGTCCAAACTGAAGCTTAGATTTCGGCAATATCTGAATGTTCTATCAGTTCAGCATTCATAATCTTTCTAAACCAAAATCTTTTTGTGGACAAATTCATCATTTTTTTCTGTCAGTCTTTTAGATACACTAAGATGTCCCTGTCGATGCTGAATTATTGATTTTTGAAAGCGAGACAGATGACAGGTGACAGTCAGGTGATGTCTCGGGTGAAAGCGTGAAAATAAAGTCACATTATTTTCTTACTGAAGACATTAAAGAGTCATATAATGAAAAATACATGGGTCATTCCGCAGAATCGGTGTCATCTGCATGTTTTAACCCGTCAAAATTGAAGTTAATATTTTTCTTTTTTTAACATTAAATTTAATAAAAACATGTTTTACTTTTCAAAATGAGTATTGGTCAATCTCAGGTAACTAGTTTATTTTTTTAACATGGTTTCTTAAAGGAGCATTTCACCCGTAGAAAAATTAATCTTTATTGAAAGTAACAGGACTGAGTTTTTAGCATAGATTTAGCAAATACATGAAATATAGCTGCAGTAAATATGTGCTAATAGCATAAAGACACTTGCAAATTCTATTGATTTACCAAAATGTTTTATTTTAAAATAATCCGATAATATCAAAGAAATAATATAGAAAGCAGGACTGAACATTAAGATTGACATTCACAGTCATAGCATCAATATCATAAATACAGCTGGGGAAAATAAGTATTTGACACATCAGCATTTTTATCAGTAAGTGGACTATTGATATAGTGGACTACAATATTTCCACCAGATGTAGCCATCAAGCCAAATAATAAATTCATACAAAGAAATCAGAACATTTAAGTATACAAGTTGAGTCATAATAAATAAAGTGAAATGACATAGGGAATAAGTATTGAACACATGAAGAGAACAAGGTGCAAAATGGCATAGAAACAGCTTAATCTCCTTATCCGTTTCAATGTATATATATATATCTCCCAAGAGTTTTTCCCTCCTAGGACTTTTTTTTTACTTCCCCGGCTAAAAATCCAGGTTTTTTTCTCCTAGGGGGAGGCAGCCTTCTTGGGCTTAACTTCTATACGTTTCATTAGTAATACGTTCGCTTATAATGTTGATTTAAAGCCGCAGCAAATTTAGCTGCTTGTGCTATCGTGTATTATGTTGTGCTATCTGTCGATTTTCTGTGCTTTTCACTGCATCTATTATGTAAAGCTGCTTTGATACAATTACCAAATTGTGAAAAGCGCTATATAAATAAAATTGAATTGAATTGAGAAACCCAGGAGATCACCTGAAATCTGTCAGTATTGAGAGAGAAACCCTGCCCTCTATCAATACTAATTGATATCAGCTGCTTTTGTCCTAATTGATGGCCTATAAAGGCTTCTCATTACCCAGGAGGCACACAGGAAAGACTTCATGATGTGTAAAAGCAAAGAACTCTCCCAAGATCTTTGTAATCTAATCGTTGAAAAGCATTTCGATGGGAATGGTTATACGCCCTTTCTAGAATGCTGAATGTTCCTGTGAGCACTGTGGGGGGCCATTATCCGGAAATGGAAAGAGCATCACTTCACCATAAACTGGCCACGATCAGGTGATTCACGTAAGATCCCTGTCCGAGGAGTCCAAAGAATAAACAGGAGAACCACTTAGGCAGAACTTCAGGAAGACCTTGCATCAACAGGTCTTGTTGTTTCAAAGAAGAACTATAAGCAATGCACTAAACCGCCATGGCATCCATGCACGCTCACCACGCAAGACTCCATTGCTGAAGAAAAAGCATGTTGAGGGTCGGTTAAAGTTTGCGAAAGAGCATTTGGAGAAGCCTGTGGATTATTAGTAGACTATAGTATGGTCAGATGAAAGCAAAATTGAACTTTTTGGCTCAGAATTGAACATTCCACACCATGTTTGGAGAAGAAATGGAACTGCCCACCACCCCAAGAACACCATATCAACAGTTAAGTTTGGAGGTGTAAGCATCATGGTTTGGGGCTGCTTTTCAGCAAGGGGTACTGGCAGACTTCTTATTATTGAAGGCAGGATGAATGGAGAAATGTACCGGGACATTCTGGATAAATATCTGCTGCCATCTACCAGAAATCTGAAAATGAAAAAAGGTAGACAAGCAAGACAATGATCCCAAACACAAGGCCAAGGAAACAATGAAGTGGTCAGTCAATCACCTGACCTAAATCCCATAGAAAATCTATGGAGAGAACTGAAGATCAAAGTTCATAAAAGACGCCCAAGGATCCTTCAAGATTTAAAGACCATTTGTGTGCAAGAATGGGTCAGAATAAACAATACTTATTCCCTGTGTCATTTCACTTTATTTATTATAACTCAATTTGTATACTTAAATGTTCTGATTTCTTTGTATGAATTCAATATTTGGCTTGATGGCTACATCTGGTGGAAATTTTGTGTCAATAGCCCACTTAGAAATCCCCTTACTGGTAAAAATGCTGATGTGTCAAATACTTATTTTCCTCACTGTATATACAGAAAAGAAAAGAAAAAAGTGACTTTTGATCTTCACATGACATTCAAAAGATCCAGATCATGTAAATTCCTCTTGAAAATGTGACTTGCGGGATATTCCTAAATTTTGGGTAACAGGACTGAGTGAAATCCTGGGGACATAACTAAAATGTGCATTTATCTAAAATATTACGACTTTTCAATGGTAAAAAATATTTAAAGCAAAGATGGAATATGAACCCACACAAAAATGCAAAAAGTTTAAGATATATAAAGAATTGTTTGCTTTATATTTAAAGGTAAAGAGATAGAGAGCAGGGACAGATAAAAATGCTATTTTTTTTAGTGTTCTGTATAGTTTTTATTAATGTTTTTATTAATGTTTTAAAATATTTAGTTTAAATTTGGTATTAGATTAACATGCAGGACACTTTGCTTAATAATAAAATGTATTTTAGAGTTAGTTTTTTGCATTTTTATTTCATACATATATGACCTAGGGAGAGAAATGGCACAGATTCGGTAGAATGACCCACATGCCTAAATGTTTTACCAAAGAACAATCTAAATTTTTTTGATCTCTATGATGGTTGGTCTTTACCTCTTTTTGTCTCTCTTTATGCAGTTGCAAGAGTAAAAACTCTACATTCAAGTTTTATCAAAGACATCACTTACCACAAGCCATATCTTTCAGAAGCGTTTGTCTTTCTATCATCCAAAGGTCGAAATATGTACCCCAACTGTCACTGTGGCAGTACTCTTTAAAAAAGTACAGCTTTGCACCCAAAGAGTTCATATTAGTACCTCAAAAATACATATTACTATCTCAAATGTACATTGGTACCAAATGTATACGAATGGTAAATATTAGGACCTTTTTAAAGGATACTGCCCCATTGACAGCTGGGCTGACCACTTTTTTAGCAGTGTGGTGGGAAGACTTTTCAGTGATCTTTTACTATTGTCTTACTCTTTATACCGACTAAAATATGTTTTTACCCACTAGACCTAACCCTCACACAAACCTTATTATTAATTTATCTACAAATCTTTATTTTGAATGCTTGGATGCCATTGCACAATGTAGAAACCACACAACTTTCTGTATTCAATTCACCGCACAAACACCCGTCTACGTCCCACAGAAAACACAGCTACATTCAAAAGCCAGACTTTGGCAAAAACTGAAACAATTCTAGGGTCCATGGGGATGTTTAATGGCATAGAAAAGTCTGTCTGGTTCAGAATACAGCATAGGTTTAAGTAATGACAAACTGCTGCTGAGAGCACAAGTACATTTATACAATTGCAGATCTTTGAGATGATTGCAAACTTTTTTCTTATTAATGACTTGCTTTTATGACTAACACATGTTGCCAGCTAAAAATGTACAAAAGCACAAGCAGAGCAGTGATGTCATTAGGATGGTTTAAGCCAAAACTGAACAATAACAGTGAATCATTGGATTCCACTAAGATATTGAGAACTTTGGCTTCCATAGACTTTTCAACAATAAACATTCAGGATCACTCTTTGTTTTCTGCATTTTTAATTTGCAGCTTAATCTTAAGAGAGAAACCTATAAAGACTATGAGCTTCATTCTAAGACGGTTGAGACAGAAATGCCTTTCTCATAAACAATCACACATTTTTTTAGATCGAGATCCTCCCCACCCCGCATTACCCTCACCAACACGCCCACAGAGCCAGAGCTGCTGCCATGACAGTTTGGTGTCAACTCTTTTTTCCTAGATTTAGCGAGATTTCTGGAGTGTGTTTGAGAAAAACATTTAAAGAAAGAAACTAATGAAGAGACAAATCACTTTGTCCCTCAAAGTAAAGTTTTTTTTGTTTACTAAACAAGCAAGGGATTTTCCCAAAAGTTCTGATTACACCAAGCAATTAAATTTGTAATTTGACACGTAAATTACTAAGTAAAATATTGAATTTAAAGAGACAAAATGTAGTATGAGATTGTGAATGTTTTGGTTACTCATTGGGAATGTATTGGTTTGTGAGGAGAAGTAAGTGTTGAATAGAGGCCAGTGGCGGCCGGTGACTTCTTTTATCAAGGGCGCTTGATGCGAAGTCCGTCACAACATGTATGTAGCCCGTCATGTGTGTGGTTCGTAATTTCACAATATGTGTTCGGCACATCGAGTGAACACATGTGCATCACGTGTTTTGTCCAAAAGAGTGCCTATTGCACACACGTCTAAAGGGTTTATGATAAAAGATGAAGGGTGGAAAGTATAAGAGGAATTTGTGACATTAAATGCATAAACTATATAGCAGTTAATGTTATCTACATAAATCACAATTACCGTTTTATAGCAAATGTGCATATCGCAATGGTTTGAAATAACTGAATGATTTTAATACATCAAAATGTTACGTAAAGTCAAAGTTTTAGGCGGATGCCTTATTTTGATTTTTACAAACTTAATCATTATCAAACATTATCATATTGTATATATCGCATTTTAGCAAGCTATTACATATTGCATATAAAGTTATCTAGATGTTTATTGTAAATAAGAATACCTAGTGATAGTTTTGAAATAACAGTTCTAATTTATTGTAAATAGACCATTTGCATTGTATGCTGTTGTTTTCCAACCAAAGCATGTATGACTTTTTTGGAATAATGTGCGCTGATGGGTTCTGCCCAATAAAAGCAGAAGCGCTCATAAACAGGGCCAATTTTGATTTCATGTCGATTTTAACTTGTCTCAATCTCTGGAGTGACAGAACAACTGCGTTGAGACTCATGATGTATTACCTCATCAGACTAATGTCTCCTCAAAAATTGCCTAATAACCGTGAAATAAATATGAAAGTAATGGCCTGCACATAAAAGCCCGGAACGACAGCCACTGCTTGCTGACACGCCATCTCGTAGACTTCTAATTCAATCTAAATAAGACTGGAAATTGAGCATCTATCAAACTAAAAACAACAAGCTTGACAACAGTTCTATTAAAAGGGCGCCACACCCCATCATTGTTCCAAACATACCAACAAAACTCCTACGCTGTCCCTTAAGAGCCACGTGTTCACATTTGGACAACAGTCTGTTCATCGTAAACACTGTTACATCATAACAGTTAACCTCCGTTTCCTGAGGATGTGCATGGTTTGAGGGAAAGCCAATGGCTATGGGTAGAGAGGGCTGAATAAACTTGACAGCTGAACACTGATACTGAGAGGAAAGAGATGAAGCCAAAACAGAAGAAAAGTGCTTCACCAAGCTGTATTTTGGGCTGAGTTAAGTATCTCCATCTTGGCAGAAGCAGGATTTTATTTCATTTCGGTTTCACACAAGTATAATGTACTGGCAACTCTACACAATCTTTCCCTATCCATGGCCTGCTCGTTCATTTATCTGCATTAGCATCTTATGCAGACTGTGAGGTGTGTTTCAAATGTTTGCTTTCTCTGCTTTACAAACCAATAAGGTGTAAACTGATCATTCACATTTACCTAAAAAATATTTTTTCATAAATAAGGCCAAGGACTAGGGTTGTCACAATGATTAAATAATCGTCTCATCGCAATGGTTTGACCTCCCATTTCGATGATTTCCGATCACCGCAATGATCGCACATCTCTCTAAAACACACAAGGGGGAGCTGCAGTACCTGTATAAATGAGACCGTATCAGATTACTTTTAAATATGTGTTATAATATTTACTGCCAGATAAACCTTGCAAAAACTTTAATTTAAATAATCACAACAATGTGTGAAAATTATTTAATGAACAAACAAAAAATGTATGAGAATTAAATGTCAAAAGCAAAAAAAAAAAACCCAGTAAATTAATCATCATAACCATCAAAGCCCTAAAACAGGCAAATAATCGTAATAATCGTCACAATTTCGTAGACAATTAACCATCAACCAAATGTAATAACCGTGAAAGCTCTACCAAGGACATCAATAAGATGTTTACATAAAAAGGTTGGAGATCTTAAATGCTGCAATATTTTTAAATCATGGTTGGGTCAAAAAAGGACAAGCCTAAACGCTGGGTAAAAAAACGATGCTGGGTTGTTTAAGCCCAAACTGCTAGGTTGTTTCATGACTGGGTCAGTCGCAATGGTTGGGTTTGTCCCTTTTTGGCCCAAGCATAGTTGAAAATAAAGCATTTTTTTAAGTGTATACTGTTAGAAAAAATGTCACAATAGGTACCCTTACTGAGGCAGAACCCTTTTAAAATATATGTACCATTAGGTATAGATACGTTTATCAATATGTACCTCTGAGATTCTAATATGCATCTTTGAGGTACTAATATGAACTCTTTATGTACAAAGGTGTACTTTTTGAAAGGGTACAGCCTCAATGACAGCTACACTCTAAAAAAGCTGGGTTATTTTTAACCCATCGTTGGGTCAAAAGGAGAGGAACCCAGCCTGTTGGGTTGTAATTATACCTATGCTGGGTTGTTGTAACCCATTGTTTTGTCAAATATAGTAGTCGACCGACATGGTTTTTTGATGGCCGATGCCACCATGAAGAAAGCAATGTAGCTGATTGGGCGATATAAGGCAGATATTTAAAATATATCATTATAGTAACTGAGAAAGATACAAACAATTGGTGAAACTAAATAAACATTGATTTTGCATGTTTATGCAATATTCTCTTAATTTAAATAACTTTTAATGAGGTAAAAATTATAATGGGGTTAAATAATTACTGCTTATAGATTAAGATAACATGCATAATTAATGAAAAAAGAACAGTGTTTAATTCTTTATAGGGCTGCTAACCTACAGTAGGTGTTTTCAGCATATTAAAATAGTCTCTGGTATCCCCAGAATGTGTTTGTAAAGTTTCAGTTCAAAATACACCACAGATGCAATGAAAAATGCGCTGTTTTTGTGTGTGTTTCTTTAAATGCAAAAAAGCACTCCCCGTATGCAAAGTATGGTGTCGTGCGCCAACCGGTCTGTGGGTTTCTGCGTGGGCTTGAGTGTATATATCTTGGAACACAATGTTACTGCGCTAACGTGACCCAACCGGAGAATCAGATATCTGCCTGGGCAATATATCGGCCGACCTCTAATCAAATATAAATATTTTATGAATTAATTGAACACTTGAAGGCTGGGCTCGACCCTTTTTACATAACGCTGTGTTATAATAAACCAGCATTTTTTACAGTGGATGGTATATATTTTGACCATTTATTTTGAAAGTAGGCTTTGTTCAACTGTAAACGTTAGAAAATGGCTTTGTATACACCTATATAAAAATGTGCTGATCTATTGGGCTTTTACTTTTAATAATTTAACAGAGGAGTCTTATATATTATATACAGAGAGCAGTACAATAGCTTGAGCTGAAATATAATTGCGAAAGAAACAGACAACAGAGAGAAAGAAATAAGTGATTTTTTAAAATAGGAACTGAAAAGGGAGTGTCTTTATTTATAGTTTTGGATAAAGTCCACACAGAATATGCAGGCTACATCTTCACCCACTTCTAGAATGTAATGACAGTCTGCAACAGTCAATGACTCTCAAGAAGTAGGTCTAATCTGCATCCTTTGAGGATAGCCAGCTACTTAAAAAAGTCCTGTTATTTTTGAGCTGTGGCCGTGGAAATGACCCCTTTGCTTTCCCTGAAAAGCGTGTTTTCAAAGAAAAGACTACAAGAATGGTGTCGCTTGTGGCACTAGAGAAATGTTTTCAGGGTCTGGTAATTCAATTGGCAGGAGAACCAAAGAATCATCAAAGCAGGAAAGCAAAGCTTTACCAGACTTGAACTATAACCACAGTTATATGTCCCTGTTTTTTGTGTTCTACACTCCTGAATATCATTTAGTTTTCAATCCACACATTCCTCATTGATTTCAGAATTTCAAAAAGGACTACTGTGCTTATTTACTTTAGCAATAGGTTTCTGTGGTGTGTGGAAAGATCAAAAAATGCCATCTCAAATTTCTTCTATGAAACTTAGAAAGAAATGACATTTAAAATTGTGGCTTGGGCTGTTTATTCAACCATCGCTGTGGGTTAGTTTTTTTCTCCATATTGAAATGTGTAGCATTTTTTATCAATGCCTGGATACTTTCAAGGTCAGCTGCTTTGCTGTGTCTTGTGCTAGGGAAGTATCATTTTAAGATCAGGATGGACCGATACAAAATGTCTGTGACGAAACTGACATTTTTATTACATCTACAGATATCGATAGTTTTGCTTTTACTCCTTGTTTCAAAGTATTATGTTGTAAAAGTGCAGAGCATACAAACTGCTAGGGCTGTGACGTGGCACCAATTCACAGTGGTGGTGCGGTGGTTATAGATTGTGCATGTGTTTGTGTGTAGGCACGTATGTGCACGCGCACGTTAATGCATATAGGTCTTATATATAACGCAGAGTTTTCCATACATTGATTTATCTTTGGCGGCCCGCCACAAAATTAACACTGGCCACCACAAATAGATTTTTCATGATTCCCATTTACATTTTTATTTTACTATTTAAAATGGATTAATTCATTGTAGCGAGTGCTCAGCGAGCCTCTCTCTCTCTCTTGCATGCAGCGCCTCAACAGCGCGTGCCACCTCCTCTCTCTCAAGATGCGTGCAGCGCCAGCGCGCCTCTCTCACATAACAGTGAAAAGTATTTTAACCCCGCGTTCCTCCGTGTACTTTCTCTTTTTCGCCTAAACGTCAACACTCACAGATGTTACTAACAGAGATGGCTGATCGAGTTTATCATGACTTAACGAAAGGTTAGCAGTAGTGTTTCCATACATACCCGTTGAGTCTGTGTGAGAGCTCTCTCCCTACCTATGATGTTAGCAACCGTGTATTCTCTCATATTTCTGAAATTGAATTTGAAAAAAGCACTCATAACACAACAACACTGATGAGAAGAGCAACATCAGTGTAAATGTATGGTGATTTTGTCAGACGATGTCACGTTTTTAGCAGCTGCTAAGAAAGAGCTGATTGGATTAAACAAGGAGTTACTGGGTCGTGGGTCATTACTGGGTCCTGTTTAGTCACTATTTTATAGACAACAGAACAGATAATATGTAAAAATAGCATTCAGTTGTATTAAAATGCAATATAATGTGACAGATCAAAGAGTAAAACACAACGCAATGATGTCACCTATATGCTAATCGACGTGTGACGTCATCACCGCCACAGTCTCTCAAAATCCTTTGGGAAACCCTGTAACACATATATTTTGAAATATAAAAATGTAAACGAGGATCAGATATACAGTTCTTAACAAATGTGCATGTTCGAAGGCGCCAAATTCTTTCTCTGCAGATGGGTGCTTGTCACAGCATCAAGCAATGCTTAGCAAGTTACTTAGCAACGAAAGACGCTCTGGAGCGCCCACGCACTTTGAAGGGAAGTAAAGTGCCGTGGTCATGTTTTTCACGAGGTTTTAGACGCGGCATGTGAAGTAAATGTGAAGCAACAGTGCATACATGCTTGGCCATTCCGGTGGGTGCTCGAGTCGAGCCCCGAAGCACCCACTGGAATGGCGTCTGGTGGTGCGGTGGTTATGACAACCGTCACAGCCCCAAAACTGCAATTGTCATTGTCACTTAAAATAATCACACAGCATGAGTTCTGATGCGTTTTTCCGCGCCTTTTAATTTCCATGATATAATAATATGCCCTGATCATTGGCTGTTTGTAAAAATCGGCTGATGTCCAATAGTGGGAAAACCGATTATAGGCTGATACATCGGTGCATCCCTAATTTAAACAAATGTTTGTAATTTGTACACACAAAAGTTGATGACCGTAAAAAGCCTTTGACAAAAGCACTTTTAGAGCAGGTTTAATTTTAACTTATTCGCAAGAGGGTCTTAATCTGAAGCCTTTTCTTAGTTAACCTGACTATCCAAGAGACCACAGTGGCAAGGTTTATCAGTCAAAAACACTCTGATCAAAGAATTGGAACACGTAAGCATTCTGCTAATTACTTCTCCTATCCTGCCAAAAATATGATCTCAAATCAAGGGGAACAATGCTTATTTGAACAAACATTCCTCTTGTGTTAAAGAAAAACTGGTACACTATCATTCAAAAAGGGCAATAGCAAAACACCAGATGTGTATACATATAAAATTAAATAGGGCATCTTCTAATAGCTCATACCCTTCACACCCCAACAGGACATTGAAGCAGGTGGCTCTTTTCATCAGAGGGAAAAGCTGACCAGTGATCCTTATCAGTTTGTATTTCTCTCCTGAGCTTAATCACCAGGCAAATGCATTTGACCAGAGGTATCTATACAGGAGTATGTAGGAAAAGTGCAACAGTCCATCTGTTTTCCATATGAGTTTAAAGCCTCTTCTTCATACGCAAGGGCTATATACTGTAGTAATCCCTTGCACTGCATCTCTTTTAATTGCCATTAGGCCATTATTTTACTGTACTGTTTCATCTGCAGATGGTTGCACTTTGCTTGTTTAATGTATTTCACTACCAAATAGCTTGACTGATCTTAAAGTACATGTTCGGTTGGCCCACTTTTATTGCTATGATATATAAGATGGGAGTACATGTGGGGAGAGCATGTCTTCATTACTCCTCTCTTCTAAATCAACAAACACACACAAGGTTAAACGTTTGACATTGATTGATGTAAAAATTAGTTGAGATCTTATTGTGTCCTCTGTTTAGAATTGACAATAAACTGCTGTCCATAATTTGAACGAGTAATGGGTAAATATTTATAGAAATAAACAAGATTACGTTCAGAATTCAAAACCTGTCTAATGTTTTTGTCCTGCAATACAAACAAAATCGATTCCGAGACATCGTTCTCTAAGCAAAATGTTTTCTGAATGAGGCAACTATCATTGCATTAAAGGTGCCATTTGTAATAATTGAGGTAAAAGATTTTAGAAAATTAGCTACACGCATCAAAAGAATTAGAAGAAATAAGGGCAAAGATGTCATTAAAAAAATGACAAGGTATAGTGCTGCAGAAATATCAATCTGAATTAGCATGCTAAATTACTAGCTACAGCCCGACTGGTGTTGTAATACCAGTTTCGACCATGGGAGGCGGTATGCAGGCCACGCACATAACAGCCATCCAAACTGCAATACACGAATAAGTCGCGTGTGTGGGACTACAGCCCTCTACTACTACCGCTGCGTCCGAAGCTGACTTGTTGACTTAAGAAGCATGAAGGCAGCTCAGAGAAATGCAATTCGGACAGCCATGGATTCGGACATGCCTTCCTGCCTTGCAATAGGGTTTTCGGACGTATTTCAGTTCAGGGAAGAGAGTGGAAGAATGGCTAAAGCAAGAGACATTTACCACTACCACAACCATTTGCTGCAGGGAACAACGCGCTCGGATAAAATATGGTAAATAAAGGAACCGAACCAGAGTAAATACTGGCACTGCTTTTCATCGCTGGAGACAACTAATGGACATGAAAGAAATGAGGTTCGACTCCGAAATGACAACATTTCTTTTCGATTGGTAAGTAAGATACTGTTAGTATTTCGCTAGATGTTCACTTATAATAGGCATTGCAATAACCTATGCTCAGCTTGTACAAATTATCGCGCATCCTTAGCTGTTAGCGGTTAATAGTTAGCTCTACCCACGGATCCGATCCGGTTTTCACCCGTTATCTACCAAGCTGAGGCTAAAATGTAACATTAGCTAAGAAGCTTGAAATGTCTTCGATGATAATGAACACCAAATGGACGCACGAAACGTAGCGGAAAACATTGCAATTTTAATGAGACCGAATGTTTTTTTTGTGACTAATGATAACTTAGTTGCTAATGTAAATCAAACTTGATATATGCTGCTAAATTTGCAGCTGCTAAATTAAAATAGACCAACTCACTTTCTGGAGGTATACTGCCCCCGTCTGTTTGGAGTGTGGAGTATGAATTGATTTTTTTTTTGGCGGATATTTTAAATGGTCCCTTTAATCTATTATGAAGGAGCATTTGTGCTCCCAGCATGTTTATAACTAAAAGTACACTGTGAACATATAAAGTCTATTGAAAAGGCTCAAAATCCCCATGTAATCACGGTACGCATGTAATAAAACAGACATATTTATAGTGCCGTTTTAATCGGAAAATATTAGATTAAAACTGATAATGTTACTCTGGTCAGCCTGTTTGGTAAGAAACAGCCATCACCACCTCATTCATAAAAAACTCACTTTAAGTGACTAACTGCATGTGTATAATAGCGCTATCAGCACATTTCCAGGAAACAGACTCCAGCCCTTTCTCCACGTACCATTAGATAAGTGATGCTGTGTGATTCAGCTCTCTTCCTCTTTCGTCCTTCCGCTGACCTCCCATTCCTTCAGATTTAAGGAATACTTAGGTAGTCTATATGGATGTATGTCTTCATAGGTCCTTGTTACTTGACAAAGATAAATATCTCAATCAATATATTGGGATATATAACTATAATAATAAAGCTGACTATTACTTACAACATTATTACAACAACTAAGATGTGCACATATATATAAGTTTATAACTAATCACTGTGACTAACTTTCAATCTCCTTTTGACCTCAACTTGACCTATTCACATTTGCCGTCATAAGACCATTTGTCTCATCACCTTTCAAGACCAGCTTCCAAGTTTATAGCTTCATAAAACCACTTGAGTTCTTGCTCTTAGCCTTTGGACACAATTGCTCTGGTCATAGAGGTTATATTGAGAACAAAGATCTGCAAGCCACATGAGGACAGATGTGCAGACTTGATTATTTACACCATTTCCAACAGCCTCCAAACTGGACCTTGGCTTTCCAAAACACGCTTTTCTTTAGAAATATGATATGCTGTCCCAGAATTTCAGTCTGATCAGAAAACATTACTTCACATAGATAAGTGCTCAAAAAATTCTCCTCTGCTGCCATCTAAGTCAAGGCCAAAAGCAGTTGACAGACCAACAACCACCTTTAGAAAATTAACCATGGTTTGAGTACATTTTATCATAGTTCTACTACAAATATTATGGTTAAATTATAAACTATGATTACCATAAACTCGGCTTACTGTAGTAAAATCGTATTTCAACTTTCGTAAGGGTATAGCTTAGCAATTGAGTGGCCATCCGGGGCAGAGTTGTTGACCTCGCGCCTCCCGCGCGCTTGACACAGGTCGCTTCCTCTGCACGTGACATGCCTGCCCTTTGAAGTTATTCACTAACCAGTCTGTGTAAACACAACAGGAGACTGTTTTTCCGGACACTTTAATGACAAATGCCAACACACCAATGGCAAGCTGTCTTGTGTGATGACCATCCACATGAGAGTTTAAATAAATAAATAAATAAAGATTGTTTCGCGCATGACGACAAAACACACGAGCCGCGTGCGTGGATGTGAGTGCAGCTTCCCATGCGGTTTTATTTAATTTAAGTTGTTAAAATATCCCTTAGGGAAAATAAAATTATAGAGTGACCATATATATATATTTTTTTTTTTTTAAACCACAGTAAACCACCAATATATAGTCGATCATTACAGGTACCCTAGAAACACACAATTTGTAAAATAGTTAAACTGTGGTAATATAAATCAGTCCGCTAAATCAGAACAGCTCACTTTTACCACCGTAAAACCATGGTTAATTTACCTAAAGGATTTACTAAACACAACTTGACAGCAAAGTTATACATTCATGATATGTCAAGGATAAACCTCATCCCTGCCATGTATTTTCACCGTTTACCTCGCTATGTAGCACACACATCTTGCGCACTGCGCCCGACCTCTAACCACATCATTACAGACAACCAGCAAGCAAGTCTGCTTCATAGAGGATGTTTTATCCATAAAACGGTACAAATAGGCTAATAATTCATATATATAGTGGCCTGCAATTCATCTCTGTTCAGAATATCATGCCTGTATGTATCCAGTACAGATGCAGGCACATAACAGGACGCTAGATTCCTCAGTGAAATGTTATCATGGAGATTTAAGTCCGTTATCTCGCAAGTTTATCCCGATGCGCGTCATTCCCTGCCTATATCGAACGGCTACCAGCGTCAGTAGATAAAAAAGCGCGTTCACGTTAAGACGCCTCGTGAATTAGCCCGTTTAAAGATATATAATGTCCTTTGACACGTACCTGAGATGTGCTCTTTCTGAGGTCCCAGGGAATCCTGTGTTTAGTTCCTGATGTTGTGCTGTGCATATCTGAGGATTGTGCAGAGCAGAGGGAGAGCTCAGATGTGTCTGCTGTGCGTCGGGTGGAGAGGGGAATGGTTCCTCCCAATGTGTGGGTAAACTTTTACTGACGAAACTGAAATACACCCCACCCCATCCCATTCCACTATTACACAAACGCCCCATATGAGTCTTATTCATGCTCAGGATTCACGCTCACATTTGATTATTGGATTTACATTAGCATATTCTTTTAAAATACTTTACACTTAATAATGCATTAGTGGCACATTTATGCATTTTGCTGGTGCTTTTATCCAAAGTTACACATTAAATTTTGCGTTCCTGGGGATCGAACCCTTGACCTTCACTGAGCTAAAGGAACACTTATTGTGATTAAAAGTTTTAGTGTTGTTTACTTATGATTCCATCACTCTTTAAACTCAGGGCATATTTTGAAAAATTAGTTTGTTGTTTACATCGTTCTCTTTCTCTCTGTCACACACACGCACGCACGCACGCACACGCACGCACGCACACACACTCCCCCATACCCGACTGACTAAGGGTTTTCAGGGCTGACCATTTACAGATGAAAAGCTGTTCCATTGGAGCAATTTAAAAAGTGCAAAAAGGCTGACAGATCTCATAATATTGACACAGATGTTACATATAACTGAATCCACACAGAGTTTTTGGAAAAGGAGTGGGTATGCACCATCTACCCTTCTCAAATAGAAATCACCGGAGCTGATCTGAGCTGTGGTTTACTTGTGTTTCCACTGAAATCCCTAGGTTTGTTTTGTGAGGTCATACTACACTTAGACATCTGTTGAAGAAACTCGGAAGGTCATGGACCTCCAGCCGCTTAAATGTTTGTGATAATTTCAGCCGACTTTAAATTGCTTAGTTGCTTCTTATCTGTTTCCTGTAAATCTATCCATTGTTTAGGTCTGTCTCCCTTCCACTGAAGTTCAGATAAACATTATTAAGTCATAGCTTGTTGAGCTCGGTCTACCGGTGTCGATATTACGGAACTGAAAATATACAATACGGAGATAAAAAAAAACGATGCAAGCATATATTCCTTTGAGGACGTGGGAAGTTCCAGAATATCTAATCTGATTGGACACGTCAAGCCACGTGTAGCCTATACAACAATTCATGTGACCTCACAATAATGAATTTTATACGCACCTGGAAACCATTAATGTCAGGGGGACTTATAATAAGGCAATGAGATATATCAACGTTATGTCCAATAAAAACAGTCCCCTAAGATATACGGTATTATGAATATTTTATATTAATGTGAATCAGTCCTTTACTGAGCATATAGCCTGAAATCATATATTTTTTCTCCCAATGACATATCAAGGGCATACCATCATCGTATAATGTATTAGCCAAATAAATCAGGAATGTATGTTTTAACTATTACACTAATTCTATAACTGATTACTAATTAATGTCGACAAGGACATGGAATAAGACAAGTGTTAGCTTTTGAAGGTCTGTGTATGTAGTTTGTGTATAAGAGAAGGCTTGGCAGCCTGAACACAGGGTAATGGGCTTTGGAGGACAATCAATCAGCTGCGATAGCTAGCATAGCTCCGACCCCTTTAGCTCAATCATAAACATACACAACTTGGCATGGCAAACAGAAAGATTGTCTCTCACTCAAGGTTTCGGTGCCTCTCGGCCAGCGTGCTTCACCTTGGACTGTCTGCTCAGCTCTGATCTGGTTCATTTAGCACTTACAGTCTGTCAGCTAGAAACTGTCAGCTAGATTATTTAATTGGCTTCCAGTTAATCTGTAAATAGATCGAGCGGCTCATTTTGGCGAAGCATGAAAATATCAACTGTGTCGGATGGGAAATTCTCATCCGCAATTAACGTTAAACTAAACAAAAGCAAACACAGACTCACGTCTCATCTTTACATTACAGAGCTGGGCGTTTGTGGGTTGACATACTTTGCAACATTGCGGCTCTTTCATAAACATCTTATTATTCGGCCAGACAGAATAACACAGCAAAATACAGACTTGTGGTTTCAAGGGGAAAAAAGTCTGGAAAACAATGCAGGGGTTTGCTCGTGTAAAATGAAGTTTCCAAATGTGGATTTGCAGGAATAACCACTAGTGTTCGTAGACATATTCTTAACATTCACTGAAATCAGGCTCCCCACTCTCTGTGGCAAAAGTGAACCTACAATTTAAAGCGGCTATTTTGGGGACTGCACAGTGGCCTGTGGTCACTGGACCCGCACCATCTCTGGACCAAATACCAGGCTGTGTAGTTATCCGTTCCTCAGACTTGTTTAACTGAAACGACTCGGCGGTCTCCACATCGATTGCTGCTGACACGTAAGTCTGTTAAATAGAAAATTGAGAAACCAGAGAGAACATTTTTGGGATGTTTTGGTCAAGTGTAATTTGCATTCGAAGTTGAGCAATGATTGGGCGAGCAATGATGTAGTTGTTGACTGAACTGAAATTGTGAGATAGTTCACCCAAAAATAAAACATTTGTCATTACTGACTCACCCTCATTTTGTTTGTATGCTTTTCTTTCTTTGTTTTTCAGAACCCAAATGCATTGTTTTTTAAAGTGTTGCCTCTCTTTTCAGTGCACATTCTCTGTGTTTGAACCATTTTAGGTTGTTAACTTTAAAAAAATGTGTAACAACTAAAACAACAATGATATCCACAACAAGACAGTAGATGAGTAATTTTTTTCAGGACACTGGGAGTAGAGTCATGTGAAAAAGAACAACCCAGTAACTTAGTTTTTAAAATCATTCTCTGCAAGCATGTGGAAAAATTTTGCCCCCTTTGTGATGTCAGAAGGGGATAATGCCGCCCATTAATCTGCATTATCCAACCACAGCACTGCCATTTAGTGCAGAGATCAGCTCATTTGCATTTAAAAGGACACACCCAAAAACGGCACATTTTTGGTCACATCTACAAAATGGCAATTTTAACTCTTTCCCGGCCATCGTTTTTTTTTTTTTTTAAGTTGCCATTTTCACAAAAGTTTAATGCCTTCCAGAAAATGTTCTTCTTCAAATATATAAACATACAATATATATAAAGAAAAGAACAAACTGATAATAGTGGTATTGCGGAAAGCCGGAAATTCTCGTCATTGGCAGGGAAGGGTTTTCTCTTAATTGACAAGATAACTTGTCAATGGCGGGGAAAGAGTTAACATGCTATAATAAATTATCTAGATGGTATTTTGAGCTAAAATTTCACATGTACTCTGGGGACACCAAAGATTTATTTGACATCTTAAAAAAAATCTTAAATGTCTCCTTTAACACTTTTGTGTCATTCTGAAGCTTGAAGGGTTATTTGGTTACTATGGGAGTGGACGGTGACCACCCCAAACAACACTTAAAAAAAATCTGCATTTGGGTTCTGACAAACAACAGAATACACTGGGGGATCAAATGACATGACGGCGAGTAAATAATGATAAAGTTTAATTTTTTGTGTAAACTATCACTTTAAGAACATATAAAATGCTTGTTATTGCCTGATTGAAAACATAAATGTAAATACTTAATCCAGCAATTAATCACAAAAGTCATCACTTGAATTGTGATTTTTGTGATTTTCAGCAATAGTACTTGGTATGCCACTTGAATAGCCATCATTGGTACTCTTTGAAAGACATCTTTTATTACATCTGTATGGTGACTCCATTTTCATCTATCTTGTACTCAATTCTGCCTTCATACAAACAAAAAGATAGGGGGAGCTTGATTTATGGCATAAAAGCCTTTTGGGCTGACCGAACTGAAGATTCATTGTTTTTATTTTAATTAAACCTCTAAAACTATTCACAAATCAAACAAAACACTATCACACAATCTCATATATCACATAAAATATGCAAATTCCTATTGTATAATAAATGACATGCAGGCCTAAAATTGGAAAAGATTCAGAAAACCCGAAATATATAGCAAAGGACACACATGCACGCACACGCATACACAACCTCTTTTTCTTTTTTACAAAACCGTCCTCGACCAGTCCAGAACAAATCTATAAAGTCACTCAAGCCTGCTTTGGCTACCACCTGTGCTGACAAAGACCAATAGGTGCCTGTAGAAAGCAATAGCCTTGTTAGTGGTGTGTTTGTAGGCTATAGATGGGTTGCAGCATGAGTTCAGAGACTAAAGGCAGGGCCTAGTTTATGTTTCTACCTCAGCTGGGGCATCTGGATATCATGAGGTAGGACAGAGCACTGGTGTGGCAGAGGGGTTGCATTAAACATATGAGGAGCATGTAGAGCCCAATAACCTCTGAACAGCTGCCAGCTGTTGATATTAGGGCTCCTGCTGATCTACTTTGATGTAGGACAAGCCCACAACCTCATATTGAGAACTTCTGTATAAGAGAACTCCATAATGAAACACATCAGGAAGGTGCAGAGGTGGATCCTATTTCAACATTATACAAAAAATGTATAATCTACTGTAAAATCTCAATAGCAGCTGAATTTAAAGTTAGATATTGCTCCTAATGCACACACACAGAGCGACAAATAGTGAAAAAGTTTAAAAGCTGACCTAGATCCTCAGCACACTTTGTCATGTCTTGTTAAGTGTTCAGACACATTGAACTGAAAGCTGAGAGAGTGATCGAAGTCCTCGGGGGCCCATCATCTGCCAGCGTGAAATTCGGTGCCAGCGCATGGTATTACATAACTGCCATACTACTGCGTTATATGAAAATCTCCTCTCCTGTCCTTGAGTGAACATTAAGGACATATGTGTGAAATGTGTTATATGTGTTCCTGGATAGCACACATTTAACGGGCTTATCCTAAAATCTTTGTATACTGAAAAGTCAGGATAATGTAATTCCTCACATACCTTCATCTATGTCACAAAAATCTCATTTGTGCAGTGTACAATTGACAGATTTAGAGACACAATCAAAATCATCACAGTGGCGAAAAGAGTCTGGAATTGGACCAACATCCACGTGCCAGTGGCAGATTAGAAAATACTTCCTGTTTTTTTTAGGCTTTGTAATGCTGAGCATCTGACATCAGTCTTTTGGCCTGATGTAAGCATGGCTATCAGAACTGCATTCAATAAAGCCAGACAACACAGCTTATCAAATAAGATCTGAACAGTCTTCAATTCCTAATACTAGGCAGGTTTCCTTATTTAAATACAATAAATTTAAATATTTAAATACACATAAACATTTTTTTTCATAGTGCTTTTTACAGGTTCACAGTAAATACATGCTAGTGCAGGCAATTTAAACATGTAAAAAACGTATTTAATATATAAAAATACATGTTACATACATGTTACTATTATAAAATACTTGTTGTAATATCAACTGTCTGTATGTTTCCAACTGGTATGTTAGTGTTATCAAACTGCTATTAAACTTTTCATAAGATGCATATTAACAGTATTAACAGTGTAAAAATCGTTGTCTGTAGGATTGTAATTGAATGTTGTAATTGAATGTTAAAATCACAGTGCTATTAAACAAACATTTTTATGTATATTAGCGTCACTAAAGGTCTTTTCATGGTACCACTTCGAATAACGGCGTGTTTGTTACTTCCTCATCAGTGACAAAACAGGTTGCCACACAAATTATTTTTGGCTGTTGAAAGCCTCCTGGGGACTACATTGTAATTACTGTCGTAATTTTCATAGGTGTTTTTCGTGTTCCTTATCCTACAAATTTGTTATACACAAAAATCTGGCACACTGTATTCGACGCATATTTATCTGTTGCGAAATAATTAGCGAAACATTCATAAAGTTAGCACTATGTTCAATGGCGATGGCACTTTCTATCTGTCTTTATATTTTCCGTCTCTTTGTATTCCTCACTGTGTTTGTCATACTTTGTGCGGCCTGGATCAACTTGTCAGATGCTATTCTTGATTTTGGGGTTTCACTTGTACGGTGGCTCTGTTGTCAAAACACCTTTCAAAATGCTTGCTACGGATGCAAAAAATGCAGACAATTTAAACTGATCGGATATGAACCAATCTGAATTTTTTATGAAGTACGAAACTTTCGGAGGAAGTGCAGCATGATTGACACAACCTGAGGTTGTATGTCCGAAAATTTTGGACGAGTATTTTGGACCCAATGTGCAAAGATCATTAAAAGAGGGGTTTAGAATAAAGATAACCCTTAATGTCTCCATGAACCAGAAGTTGTGATTGACTTTACATCCATATTTTCGAGTGAAACGTGATATCACACGAGGGAAACTAGCGGTCGTGGCTTGTGTTTTCTACTGTGAATTAATTCTATTTAGTAAAGAAGGCGTTTCATTCAGAAATGGAACTTGCAGCTAACTGACAGTTGGAGGGGGCGGAGTTAACAGATGCTCCCGCCCTAGCCATCAAGCTTAGGTCATCAGAGAACGATCTCCATAAAAGGGGACAAAAGTAAATTTTCAGATTTTAATTAAAGTTTTTGAGGGCACATAAAAAAAAGACTTAATAAACACTGCAATATTCCATTAAAAAATTAAAATTCTCAGTTTTGATTTCATGGGGACTTAAATTGTAAAAACATCAGTAAGACTGTAATCAGTTTATAAGTACGTTTATAAATGAAAACATTACTAAATTGATGATAACTACATTAATTTTTTACCATTTGAAATAAATGGTAAATGGACTGCATTTATATAGCACTTTCATAGACCCATGGCCATCCAAAGCGCTTTACAATATTGCCTCACATTCACCCATTCACTCACACATTCATACACCGGCAGCAGTGTCAGCCATGCAAGGCGCCATCCAGTTCGTCTGGAGCAGCTGGGGTTAGGTGTCTTGCTCAAGGACACCTCGACACTTGGTCATGTGGACCCGAGGATTGAACCACCAACCTTACGATTTGTAGTCAACCTACATGAACCACTGAGCCACTGCCGCCCTTAGTAAATAAAAGATGCACATTAGACATACCATTGCATTTCAAGGCTCATACCTCAGTCCCATATACTTTTTCTGATACTATATGAGACATTTAGTCAGTTAGCATGATATATGACAGGTATATTAAAACGGACATACTGTTCCAGCTTACATGGAAAGGCCCTTAAGCAACTAGGATCCATCGACACAATAAGTCAAGCTTTCTCTGCCTATCCATTTGCTATTATTTTATAAAAGTTAGAATAGTTAAAAATTAAAAGCATCATATCAAGACACACCCAAGTGTTATTGCTACTCCACTATTAGAAACAAACAGAACTGCAAAAATACATTTGACAGTAATATCTTCATCCTGACCCCAAACTGGTAGTCCCGCCCCAAATTACACTATTGGTTTGGCCAAGTCAATTTGAGTAACTGAAGAGTTTACGATTTCGTTTGATGCTGCCAGTGGTGTAAATTGATAAACGTCATCTTTAGAAGTTTGTGTGCTATAAATTACAACAAACACCAAATTTTCTCATGGAACAATGGACATGTTTAATAGTTTCATTTTACTTAGTTTGCATGCAAGCCACATCTATTTTATGAGATTTTAACAGGGCTTGTGCTGCTGCTGTCTGACTTGTGTGTGTGTGTGTGTGTGTGTGTGTGCGCACGCGCACGTGCATGTGTGTGTAGGGAAAACACCATCATGTTTACAATGCAGTCTGAGCCTCAAAACCACTACACTGTAAAAACACACTCACTGCCTCTATTTAACTCAGCAACTTATTACCAAGAGCATATATACTCACACACTTATATTTGTTTTTCTATCTTTGTTTTCAGTTCCCTTACGTTTAAACTTGACAGTCACTTTAACCTGTTTGCATTTTTAGATATACATTAAATGTATTTATTAGGACTTATTTAGTGTTTATATAAACCCGTTTTCATCATGGGGACTCTTGGCCACCCCCCACTCCCTTTAAACCCTCATCCACTTTTAGTGGACTGTGAAATGCAAACATTAAGCATTGAGACTCTATTCGCCTGCTGTGTGTGTGCTGGACTGCCGTGAGCGGCGGGGAACTGTAATGCTATTCATCACTTATGCAACACGTACACTGCCTTATGTCTTTCTTATTTGCAGAGACAGTATCTGTTAAGAACATAAATGTAGCTGTAATGGTGTAAATATTTACTGTAATATAAAACTGACCAGGGTTATTTGGGATTTGAGTAATGTCAGCTCCTTTCCTACATTTAGCATAAAAGAAAACAGAAAGGAATGGAGTAGAGAAAGGGAGTATGGGGGAAAGGAGAAGTAAACTAGATAGTAGGTACTGGGTGAAGAAAGGAGTGTACTTGAAGGATAAGTCAAAAGACATTTTAAGATAGCCACCATCTGGAGTGTAACAATCTTCATTAAAACAAAACATGCAGACAAAAACAACATTCCACATTGATGAAAAATTGAGCGTGTTACTTTTTAAAAAGTTAAAAACGCAGTTGTAGGACATTACGACAGTTTTGTGTTTTGAATAAGAGATACAATTTTAAACATAACGAGAGTTGAAGACACATTCCAGTCTGGCCCTGTTAAAACCCTGTGGCTTTCTCCCACTAAACCGTACGTACCCAATGACAAATGTGTTTTCTTCTAGTGGATCGAGCCATGAACCTCAAGACGTCGCCCAGAAACCTTCTTTCATCCCTAAATGAAGACCAGGGAGGGAAGAAGCTTGAAATATTCCATCACTTTTAAAATAAGCAGATATCCCCAATGAACATCAAACAATTACATAGCAGAGATCTAAAACTTTAAAGGCGGAGTCCACGATGTTTGAAAAACGCTTTGGAAAAGGAGATGGGCCGACTACCAAAACACACTTGTAGCCAATCAGCAAGAAGGAGCGTGTCTAATAACCGACATCCTTGCCGGGGTGGCGTATGTGTGGGGCGGGTCTATCAACAGAAGGTCCAGTGATTTCAAATATCAACATTGGCTTTCAAACATCGTGGACTCCGCCTTTAAAGATGCACAACACATGCAAACAAACACACAATGCAGTTTCAAGTGAGGCTTCACACTTTCAGAAATTAGGAAGTTTTAAAAACAACTTTTTGTACCTTCTTGTACCTTTTTCCTGAGAGTGCATTTGGCCATGTGCTTAATTTTCATTTTTATGGAGCCATGCAATTTCTTTTCCTGGAAGTGATCTTACTAAAGTCCACACCCAAACACTCCCTGCATCACACCCAACATGGGTGACGTATGTGAAGTGTGCGTCTGCTTTTCATAGTGGGATCCCAAAGTCTGAAACCACATTGAAAATCTGTAACTTATTATTTATGTATAGAAAGTTATAAAAAAATGTGTAAAGTCCCTGTAAAGTCAGATATTAAATGTGTTCTGAGTTTGTCACACTTTGTGGTATTAACCACCCAACCAAATTTGAATGATGGAAAAATGTCAAATAAATAAAAGAAGTTATCAAAATTTTGGAAAAATTGGCAGAATTCTCTGCTCTTCGTATAACTGACAATTATCAGCAAAAATTACATTTAGTTGGACTTGATAGTGACCCTAGCAACTTGTCAACCCACCTGTGGTCAGTGTGCGTTGGATTGAACGATCTATTTCTCCTTTTTGTGTTTTTTGTTAGTCTGCAAAACGATAGCTCAGAATTCTTGTTAAATCTGTTTCTCATTAAGCTGTTTCTCATTTAGACACGTTTCCCCCCGTGTTTCGCTGATTTCACACTGTACACAAATTCTGCCGCTCTGTCTTCTGCCACTCAAGTGGGCGTAACCGCAGTCACTTTTGCCGAAGGTGACGTCACATGCATACTAGGTGTGCACCGATATATCGGCTGATGATGCGTGCTATGCTTCTCAATGGCCCTGTCCCAAATGGCACACTCCTGACTTGTGGTCCTCTTCAGAGTCCACACTTTGATAACATCATGTAGTCCAGACTTTAGGGACCCTTGATGCGAGTCCACGTGGGTGCACCGGAGTCGTATTTTGGGACAGACTCGTGCGTCACACCGGAAATAGGTAGAGAAGTTGCCCGTCAGTGTGAACTCCTCCCTTCCGTTGTCTGATTGGTCTGATTGCTCTTTCGCAAGGGCTTCTGGGTTGGTAAAGTGCGCGAAGCCTGCTTCAGTGAAGACCGAATCAAGGGGCAAAGGAGGCGCTGATGAGCACACTTCAAAGCGTAAAAATGACAGATGGGACACCCTACGGACTCGTAGACTAAGCGAGCACGCGCAATTTAAGGCCACGAGATCGAAAGTCCACATGAAGTGCGCCATTTGGGACAGGGCCAATGAATTATGAATCCAAACGCCAGGGGGCGCTCTCGTGCAGAAACTCCATGTGCGCTGCAGACGAGTAACTACACGCAGCTCCAGAAAATGGCTTAAGGATATATTTATATTGCTGTTCTTCAAACCTTTTCAGGTATTTTCATGATAATAAAGAATATGTATAAATATGTATGATTATGTTTGACGAGTGTTACTTTTTCAAATGCATGTTATAAACAACTCAAACTAACAGTGATTTCAGATCGATAAGGACTTACTGATTAAAAGCCATAGTACATGAAATAGCTGCGAATATTATAGCCTGTGCCATTAAGAATAGTTATCGACCACGTATCGAACCCTAGTGCATACCCTCTATACCAGAAAATGTCTATAAGAATATTTATATTGCCGTTCTTCAAATTGTTTCAGGTATTTTCATGAAGAATATTTTGAATGATTTTGTTCAACGAGTGTTGGTTTTTCATCCGTACAGCAGCCATTTAGCATTGATATGCATCACACATAGGCAAGTTCGTAAAAGAATAAAAATAGACTTTATGGTAAACAGCCCCGCCCCCCAGCACTCATCCAGAGAGTCTTTGTGTAGAGATGATGCTGGTGACTGAAATATGATGAGTTAGAGAAAGTGTGTGTGTGTATATGGGAGACATTTGCCTTCTCAAGGACTGTCATAACTCATAGCCCATCTTAGAAGAGCATGTCAGACATTTATTTCTCAACTACAGTGTAAAGAACAGCTGTGAGATATTTAGAAAAGGGTGTGTGAGCGAGAGAGGGAGAAAGATCAGCCTCCTTAGTGTGATTTTAATCTACAATAATAGAATTGCTATAAATTGTCATTGTTTTTAAACCATTCCATTAATAAGTGTTTTCAATAACATTCTTGACCACACCAATGTATAAAGTAGATAGTGAATCTGAGCTGTAATATTAGCCAATGAAATCAGCAACAGTGTGAGTTAATAGAGGACTGTTTTGAGTGTGACTGAGGAGAATTTGTTGCTGCTTTGGTTTTGTCCAAGTTCAACACGCCGGTCTGCGGTCTGAAACCTCCTCCAGCTAAGCAAGACAGTGTAAACAATGGAGAAAGATGAAGAGAGGGGATTAAAAGACAAAGACTCTATCCTGACATATTACCCATTTGGCAAAAATATAAAAGGGTCATTTTTGTTGTAAAAAAGCTGTATGGAATTTATATTTGGTGTGTGTTTAAAAGCATGAGTTTATGGGTTTTTAGGCCAATGTCTGGTTTAAAGGAAAAGCTGTTAAACTAGAGCACACCTATAAACGTCCATATACAGTTGCTCCAATTTAAGTTACACTTATATGAGTTATATTATACGTTAGATACAGGATTTTTACACACGGTGTCCTCTAATAACCAGGCATTCTAGAGCTTTTTTCCAAAATTCCACTTAACTTTTTTTTTAGCCATCTTTTGCTAAGAAGCTGGTCTCCAGGTGAATTTTAGTAGATGCATGAAGTCAGTTCCCATTCTGTTTGCCAGCCAGGAGGTGTCCATATTTTAATTTTGAACACTGTATATACACAGTGAGGAAAATAAGTATTTGAACACCCTGCTATTTTGTAAGTTCTCCCACGTAGAAATCATAGAGGGGTCTGAAATTGTCATCTTAGGTGCATGTCCACTATGAGAGACACCTGTCTATCAGCTAGAAATTTGACCCTCAAAGACCTGTTAGTCTGCCTTTTAAATGTCCACCTCCACTCCATTTATTATCATAAATTAGATGCACGTGTTTGAGGTCGTTAGCTGCATAAAGACACCTGTCCACCCCATACAATCAGTAAGAATCCATCTACTAACATGGCCAAGACCAAAGAGCTGTCCAAAGACACTAGATACAAAATTGTACACCTCCACAAGGCTGGAAAGGGCTACGGGAAAATTGCCAAGCAGCTTGGTGAAAAAGGTCCACTGTTGGAGCAATTATTAGAAAATGGAAGAAGCTAAACATGACTGTCAATCTCCTTCGGACTGGGGCCCCATGCAAGATCTCATCTCATGGGGTCTCAATGGTCCAAAGAAAGGTGAGAAATCAGCCCAGAACTACACAGGATGAGCTGGTCAATGACCTGAAAAGAGCTGGGACCACCGTTTCCAAGGTTACTGTTGGTAATACACTAAGACGTCATGGTTTGAAATCATGCATGGCATGGAAGGTTCCCCTGCTTAAACCAGCACATGTCCAGGCCCGTCTTAAGTTTGCCAATGACCATTTGGATGATCCAGAGGAGTCATGGGAGAATGTCATGTAGAACTTTTGGCTCATAATTCCACGAAACGTGTTTGGAGGAAAAGAATGATGAGTACCATCCCAAGAACACCATCCCTACTGTGATGCATAAGGGTTGTAGCATCATGTATTGTGAGATTTTGGTAAACAACCTCCTTCCCTCAGTTACAGCATTGACGATGGGTCGAGGCTGGGTCTTCCAACATGACAATGACCCGAAGCACACAACCAGGATAACCAAGACTTGGCTGTGTAAGAAGCATATCAAGGTTCTGGCGTGGCCTAGCCAATCTCCAGACCTAAACCCAATAGAGAATCTTTGGAGGGAGCTCAAATTTTATCATGTTTTAAAACAGCTTAAATGTAACTCTACACCCATGCCTCATTTAGTATACATGGATCTATGAATATGAAATTTAGTCCCCGCCCCTACTCAATCACACAGCTTGGACCATACATATGAATATGCCATTTTGTCCCCGCATCCAGTCTTTTTCACCACCTCGGACTATAGATAAATAAGTAAATGGATTCTGCAGTTTCAGACATATAACTGCTAAGTTTGGTGTCATGCAATGCATACGTGTACTGATCCATGCGTTCAACTTTGTTGTGTGATTGGTTACATGTTTGTGACTTTGGAAGCCAAGGTGATTTTTAACCATGCAAACGAGTCTCTAATTTTATGGAAAAAATACTCAGCAATGGTGTTTAATGATGAATTTGCACATATTAAAACATTAAAAACAACACGTCCCTTACGAAAATTAACCATGGTTTTATTGTGGTAAAAGTGTAGTAACCATGTTTTTTGGTGTATTGATTACTATCAGGAAAATCATGGTTTTACTACACTTTCCATGGTTTAACTATATGGTTTTTGAAAACCATGGTTGTCAAAACCATGGTTATTTTGCGGTTACCATGGTAACCATGTAATTTTAAGTGTTTAAACTGTAGTAAAACCATGGTTAGTTTTCATAAGGGATAGCCATATAAACAACAATAAAAACCTGATTTTAGCCACAGTGGGGATTTTAATTTATTGTGCATTAGACAACGTATTGTTCCTTGTTAGTTCATGTTACCCAGTGCATTAATAAACTAATATGTTATCTAATAGCCCACAACCTCATAGTAACGAGTTACCGAAATTGTGTTATATAATGCAAAAACATTTAATTTAAAATGACTTATGTGTCCAAAGTTTACTTTTTAGACCACACAAATGCACTCACACGAGCAGATCAAGAAAGCCTCAAACTCAAAAATGAATAAACAGTAGGCTATGTAAGCACACACAGGTAGTGCTGTGGGAATGTGGCTGTTAAAATCTGTGGGATTTGGGGAGACCTTGTAAAACCTGATCTCACACGCACAGATAAAAGCCTGAGTGGCGCTATCTCTCTCAGTTTAAACCTGACCTGATACAGCTTTAACATGGCACAGACACACTATGTAAGCCTGCATGAATTCACACAAGCATCAAAGCTCTGTTTCCAGACTGGTGAGCAGCAGCTAAAAGGTGGGTAGCACTGTTCTGTGGTTACTACTACTACTGTATGCCTTATCATATATCATACATCTAATTATATAGTCATCACTCAAAACTGTCTCATCCCTATTCAAAACCACACATTGGTTAAGCAAATAAGCAAATTTGAAATCTGCAAAGTAAGGATTTTTTTTCAATTTTATATGAGTAGCCCCATGTTTTGGATCCCAAGAGTGAGCAGGTCGAATGCCAAGCTTATATTATAGCTTATGACTCGCTACTCCTTCAGACCCACCTGCTGGGTCGCCCAGACTACACCACAATGAGGTCCTGCCAAACTTCAGCCAGACCACCAACACACAGTCTAGCACCAATCCCTGTTGAACGCCTTTGCCTCTTTTTTCCGTTCTTTCTGTCTCGTTCTGATTTCTTTTGCTGGTCCAGTATATGGGATGAATGATGAATGCCTCCAGAAACCAGACTTTTGAATAGCATAAAGTCTGGTCCACACTGGACTTCTTATGGCAATAAACTGCTCACTTACAGTACAAGCAGAAACAAATTTGTTCTAAAAAAATTATTGTGCATGCTATTTAGGTGCAGGTTTATCTTAAAGAACAACTTAAGTTTGGTATTTTATACTTAAAGCGTAACTAAACCCCTGGTCAGAGCCTGACTCCGCCCACTGGCAATATTTGAAAAATGCTAGAAAAGTGGGCAGATCCCAATGGAGATAGAGGGGACGAACTGAGCTCGTACCAAGTGTGTGGTGAGATCGTGACAAGGGCGTGGTGAGCTTGAATCTGCTTACGTCACGAGTCATTTTTTGGACTCAACATCCAATAGGAAAATTCAACTGCAGTAGCCACCGTTCAACCTGAAGAGGGCAGCACTCAGACGTTTTTACACCATATATTGCAGTATTGAAACACTTTATATCCAAATGTCAAAAAACTTACTAAAATCAATGAACAGCACTAATAAAGCATCATTCTTACAGAACATTAACTAAAAAAAGTTGGTTTGGGGTTTAGTTGCTCTTTAAGCCCTGTTTTCAGATTGTTTATGATAAAATAGAAGGGTTTTGAGTGAAATTTGACATATGATGCTGGCCCGAGAATTTTCGGGTGTTTGTTATATTACCTCCCACCTCTACAATGGGTGTATAGGTGCACAGGAACAATCATTCCTAAAATGCATTAAACTTTCGTTTACAAAGACGTGAAACTCACCAAGTGGTCAGGGGTGTTCACTGATATGCTCACACAAAAATCACTGCAAAAGAAGCATTCCAACAGGTTTTATCGTAGTCTTTGTCCAACTCCATTGACTTGTATTAGATGTGCTGTGAGGTACGGTATTACTCCGCTGCCGGGAACGTTGTTTGTATTCTTGCAATTGGCAAAGGTGGATTATCGCCCCCAACTGGGCTGGAGTGTCTATTATTCAAGCTTTCAACGGAAGAATATACGGGTGTGAGGCGTTTGGAAAAATAGGTCCACAAGTTTACAACAAAAGCTAAAACAGCTGTTGGAAAGCATCTTTTGCAGCGATTTTTGTGTGAGGATATCAGTGAACACCCCTGACCACTCGGTGAGTTTCATGTCTTTGTAAACGAAAGTTTAATGCATTTAAGGAAGGATTGCTCCAGTGCACCTATGCAGCCATTGCAGAGGGAGGTGATAGAACAAACACCAGAAAACTCTCCAATATGTCCAAACTTCAGTCAAACCCGTTCTATTTTATCATAAACATCTAAAAACAGGGCTTTAAGTGTAAAATACAGAACTTGGCCTTTAAATAGATTAGACATTGCTACTCCTGGATGGAAACATTAATCTAAATGATGTCACTATGAATATCTATACAGTAAACATTTTAAATATAATGGAAAAGGTATATGGACTGTGAAGAGTCCAAGCACTGTCCCTTCAATGTCTGTCAAAATATTGAATATCACATATGGTGTATATGTGACCTTGCCTGTAAAACCCAGCAAATGTCATTTTTTTGTGATTTAGGGGCAGTTTCCCGGACAGGGTTTATTAATATTAGGTCATTTAAGATGTTTTTACAAACATACCTTACAAAAAACACTACAGGTGTGCATCTTGAGACAAAACAATGTCAACGAAATATGTTTAAATGAATCAGGAAGGTGTTTTTAAATTCAAAGCATTTTAGTCTGGGACTAGGACAAGCCCTGTCCGGGAAACCGCCCCATAGTGTTTTCCTTATAAAAATCATCCTGCATAATGTAAAGTACATTCAGTGTAAAAAATAACCTTGATGTCTTTAGTATTGACTGAGTAAGGTCATGCCAAAGATTGAAATCAAACTTTGATACTCCTAATCTCATCATTAGATTGAGACTTTGAGACAAGGTTGCATCTCCGATTCAACCTGATCCTTCAAACATTCTTTCAAACTTGACTGATTAAAAAAATACATTGGAATGAACAATTTCACAGAATCATTGCTATTTTGTATGCAATATGTGCATAAGGCGGTCAATGGACTGTGGATGTGCTGTCTGAGTCTCTGTTGATTCCTAGACTAAGCATCTAGAAAGGCTACAGTGGATCTTTGGGAGTTTACAAGGTGGGATTCTTAACGTTAACAGTTACAGAAGTTTTCCATTATCCACAGTATGTTTCTTCTCAGCCCAGCCCATCTTCCCACCTCATGAAATGACCTCACAGTAACACTCTCCTCCCATCCTTCCTCCCATCCCAACATTTTCACTGTGGGAATACCAGCCAGTGACTGCCCTGAGTCTGGGAATTCCTCTTTGACAAAGTGTGACCTTTACATAACCATCAGCTAATAATCTCATCCCCTCCGAAAAAAATTCCTTGCCTACAGAATTCCCAGTTTGCCTCTGCTGTGTTTAAATGGTGCAACATTTGATAGCTTGTTTGCATTCCAACTGATAAAGAGCGGGGAAGTGAGATATCGCAATCCTTATCATCAACACAGATACCAACCAAGAAAACAGAAGTCTATAAATAGAGCCAATCACAAGACAGTGGCATAACAGCTTCTCAACATTTGACCAGTGACAAGCAAGCAAGCATACAGTTTATCTAAGTATAACATCATAGTACACGACAATGTATGTATTATGGCCCCCCAAAAAAAATTCACACAGATGCTTTGATAAAGGAACCTTCACATTAATATTGTTTCATCATTAGCATTTAACAATTAGAATGTTCCTAATTTTGAATAATTTGTGTTGTTTTATACCTAGAAATGTAAGACATTTTAATGTTTTGCTTGAAAATTATTATTGTTGTTGTATGGTGCAAAGGCATCTTAACATTTTAGAGTGTGGCTTAAGTGCTCAATAAATAGTTTTTTTCGGCCCACTGTGTGTTTCCTATCCTCCCCACCCTGATTTGGAGCACTGGTAAAACTTTGGCCCCTGAGGGCCACCCATTTATTCTCAGTGGTTCCTGCATTAACAGTCAACAACATCAAAATTTGATTGTGGTTAATTTCAAGTCCTTATTTGGACTGAACCGTCTACTTCCACCTCACCCCCACCCGATTCCACTTTAGCACATAAAACACAGAAAGGGTGTAATTACGCCTTATTTGTAGGTTCGGTTGTCTGCATGTGATCAAAAGAGAGATCACAGGATTTATCATTCCTCCCCACCCACTCCTCTACCACTATCTCAATATTGGACATCAAGTCTTTTTTCATGGTTTATGTGTCTTTTATCTCTCTGTCTAAATAGACTTGAAACTAGTCACTTCAAATGTTGGTTATGGATTAGTGTGAAATGTACGTCATTACCAAAGCATGCAACCTACTGCCCGTAATCAAGGAGGACTTTTCACACAAACCATACATGACCCTGTGATCTCTGTATTAACCTTTGAACTATTCCAGCCTTCATCTCTAACCTCACCGGTTAGGTCAAGCCAAGCAGCATCGGAGTTAGCCATGATAAAGAGGTTAAAAGTTCTGCGAAGACACAATGCGTGAAAGGACTGACTGTGTGAGAGAAAAAAACAGACTGAGTATGGTCAGGTCTGGAGCTGAACCCTCCTGGCTGATTCATGGGAAAACATTTACTGTAAATATACAGGAATGAGAAAACAGAGAATGCCACCTAAAAAAAATGTATAATGTACACACATAATGTATCCACATCTGATATTATAGGAATACTTGATGTTCCAAATCATAGTCCACAGCTGCAAATTTCCATTATGGCAGCCAGAAATAGAAAATATTAAGGCCATAGGTACGAGAGTATGGGAGAGATAAAAATACAACCCAGGTCCACATACCTTTGCCTACACTTTTGCATTACCTAAAATTGTTGTACCGTTGATGTAGCGTTGCTCCTGGTACATCACTTCATCTTTCAGTGGAATGTCCATTAGAGCCGTTTGTTTTTTCTCATTTTGTTGCACATACACAAATAAATTGGAAATTATTTATGGTAAGTGCACGGTATCCCTAATCGACTTATGCTGTTCTTGAGGTTTAATTTTAATGAAACACAGACGACTAAAACATAAAGATGTATTTTAAGTATTACACTGTAAAAAGTTGGATTAACTCCAAAAATGATTTTAATTGGTAATGCCTAAAATCTAAAGTTTTTTTTTTTTACTTAAAGGGATAGTTCGACCAAAAATGATATTAAACCCATGATTTACTTACCCCGAAGCTGTCCGAGATGCATATGTCCATCATTTTTCAGACAAACACATTTTCAGTTATTTTAGAAAATGTTTTAGATCTTTCAGTTAATCAAATGTGAAGTAATGGGGTCCACGTCCTTCAAGTCCAAAAAATGTGCATCTATCCTTCACAAAATAAATCCAAACGGCTCCAGGATGATAAACAAAGGCCCTCTGAGGGTAATCTGCACAGTTTCCTTGTAGAAATATCCACATTTAAAACTTTATAAACCAAAATAACTTGCATCCGGTAATGCCGCCATCTTAGTCGCATCCGCATTCAGGATGAGAGCTTTACGCAGCGTACAGAGGTTTCTCTGCTGCTGCTCTGTACCCCCGCCCTCCGAATTTGTCATACGTCACTAAGAAAAGTGCGTACACTACGCTGATACTCTCTCCTAAATACAGAGGAGTCTAAGATGCCGCCGCTACCGGAAGCTAGTTATTTTAGTTTATAAAGTTTTAAATATGGATATTTCTACAACAACAACGCATGGATTACTCTCAGAAGACCTTTATTTATCATCCTGGAGCCGTTTGGATTTCTTTGGGGAAGGATATATGCACATTTTTTGGACTTGAAGGATGTGGACCCCGTAACTTTTCTGTTTAGCAGCTGAAAGATATAAGACATTTTCTAAAATAACTGAAAATGTGTTTGTCTGAAAAATGATGGACATATGCATCTCGGACGGCTTTTGGGTGAGTAAATCACGGGTTTAATATCATTTTTGGCCGAACTATCCCTTTAAAGGAACAGTATGTAGGATTGTGGCCAAAACTGGTACTGCAATCACACAACTGGTGGCCAATACACAACATGACAATATAAACATCAGTTGAAGGCTGCAGCTCCACTTTTTAAATGACAATATGCTGGCCGGACCACTGTTGTCAGTAATATAAGTATTTGAAATGAAAATGATTTATTAAGGTCTAGTGACATATCAGGGCCATTTTATGATTAATTGATATACATTTCTTACATACTGTTCCTTTAAATTAATATTTCCATCAATATTACTGCGCCCGAGGTGGAAGTGCTGCAAACTAAGTGCTCTTCCTTCATATAATATAGTTCTTGTTTTTTTATCGGCTTTAAAAATCGCCACTTTTATTTTGTGCCACCACACTTACTCGTGTACCTACTCATGTAACAGTCTTTAAATATGGAAAAGATGGAAGTGTTTGGTGGCTTCTAAATTTATGCCTGTTTGGATCCTAAGGAATTAATGGGGCTAGGCTAAATGCTAAGACATTCACAATGAGCTGTACAAAGATAAAGTGCCCGCATTGAAAAAAGATAGGTATGTATTAATTTCGTCTAAGTTAACTCTTTCTCCGCCATTGACGAGATAACTCGTTAATTAAGAGGAACCGCTTCCCTGCCAATGAAGAGAATTCCCGGCTTTCCGCAATACCGCTATTATCCACCAGGTGGCGCAACTTATACACTTTTATAAACGTTTGTGAAAATCATGAAAAATGCTGGCGCTGGCTGGCAACTTTTTTTTTAAAAATGCTGGGGGGGGAATGAGTTAATGTAAGAACATAGTAAAATATTGAAAAACGCTGATGTTTTTCTTTAAGTTGCCACTATGTTCCTGTAAACAACAAATTCTTGACATACCTCAATCAAACATGATCGGTCCTGACAGTAAAGACAAAGTCTGCTTTGTAACCATATTAAAACGCAGGAAAAACAAGCATCTCCTGTGCCCCTAGTGGACACTCCAACAGAAAGAGGCAGCGATATATGTACCAGGAGCAACATATTTCAGGATTTGCAGAAATGTAGACAGGGGTATTCTTCACAACTATTAGCTGTAGGCGTAGCTAACAATAAAATATAGCACAAAGCAACCCAGATATACATTTTTGAAATAAATTACCAGTGCTTGCATGATAGCAAAAGAAAAAGTTTTAAAGGGGACATCTCATGCAAATCTGAGTTTTCCGTGTTTAAGTGCTATAATTGGATCCCCAGTGCTTTAATCAATCTAGTAAATGTGAAAAAGATCAACCCAGTAACTTAGTTTTGGTAAACCATTCTCTGCAAGTATGTGAAAAAATAGGTCATTGAAATTTGGCTCCCCTTGTGATGTCAGAAGGGGATAATACCACCCCTTAAATCTGCACTATCCAACCAGAGCACTGCCATTTAGTGCAGAGATTTGCATTTTAAAGGACCCAAATGGCACATTTTTGCTCACACCTACAAAGTGGCAATTTTATCATGTTAAAATAAATTATCTGTGGGGTATTTTGAGCTAAAACTTTACATACATACTCTGGGGACACCAAAGATTTATTTGACATCTTTAAAACGTCTTGTGAAATGTCCCATTTAAGCAGGTTCAGGTTTGCACACATATATTCCATATAATTAAACATGCAACGAAGAAAAGAGCAATCACAATTTGGTATGCAAATAAATGTACAAAGACCAATTCATATATATGTCAAATTTGGATACATTTTTAATATGCTATCAAATTCCAATATGCAATGTGTATGTTAAGTGCTTTGGCCTGATTTCAAAAGTGTAATACCTAGCACTTCAAAAATATATCAATATCAATTTTCTTGCGAGCACAGAATAGATTTCACACATAGCTGATGCATTCCGGATAAAACCAAAATAACACATAAATATAACACAATTGACATTTATACGTACAAATGCTTTCTGGGAGGTCATTAGGAGCTCCAGAGAGCTGTTCACCGCACTGGACGTGAGATTAATAAAAACCATGTGTTTCTGGCTGCACTGGATGTCTCCGCCAGCCAAACAAGAAAAAGAAAAAACTGTTTCATACTTCCTTATTTCCATGCCACACGCCTATGTTTTGATTTCTTAGCCACTGGTGGGAGAGAGCGCTGGCCTGAAGACATTTTGAAATTCCTGAATTTATAATAAACGTCCAATTTAAACTTTATACATTTCAAATACATCTCTGCCAAGAAGTGGAATGTTAGTGTAATACATCATATCATTAAAACACAGACTTATTGAGATATTCTGTAAAACCATATGAGACATGACTAAATATTTGATTGATAATTTAACAACAAAACATTCACAATTCAGCAGGCCGTCAAAACTGTGATTAATAGTTATTATGAACGAAAACACATGCCCCGATGCATGCCAGCTGCAAATGTAGACGCATTGTTTTCTCTATTCCCCATTAATTCATTTGCCAAACAGTGATTATATTATACAGCGTCTTGAGTAAATCCATCATTGGGCAGGCAGAAGTTAAATGAAAGAGGGCTCTCAAATTCTGCGTCTTTCAACATAAAAGCTTTTCCACAAAACTGCAGCATTCATTACCAGAGAGATATGTATATTTTTCTGCATTTCAAAAGTGTTAAAGAAATGAGGGAGACCCAGTTACGTCTGTAGTGTTGTACAAATCAAAGCCTGCTGTAATTATTATTTTAACTCTTGGAGACTTTCCTCTCCCTTCTCAGTGTCAACGAAAACACTCAACATCTCAAAAAATCTCTCAAAATCTCACCCAGTACTGCTTTCCTCCATCACACCCTTTTTATCTAAACGTCAAGAGAGCCAGAGGCATATAAATAAAGTAGGCGGAGAAAGAAAATGAAAAGTCACACAATACATTTGACAGCCAAGGTATGTCAGTTGAGTTTACCTCCTAAAGGGAAATCTAACATCACTATGGATGTGATAATATTAGCACTGTCTGTCTAGACTTTGAGATCAGACTTCAAGTTATGTTCTTGCTTACCCCTAAGGGATTATGGATTGTTGTCTGTAAACAAATGCCTTAATGCACTGGTTGTAAATTCAATCTCATTGCTTTAGTGTATAGATTCACAGTATCAGTTTCATTTCAGGAACTCTTCCATCCTCTCCAAATCACTTCTTTTCCTCCCATCTCAATTTCTTCCTTTTCTTTATTGCTTTGGTGACCTTTCCGCCACCTTCATTTGATGGCCACTCGTTAAGCAGACAGTGCGGTTGGATCTCAGCGAAGGGGTTGGGGGTCGAAGTGGGCTGCTGGTGGCCCCGCACCTCTGCCTCCCACCCAACGTATGTGGAAAATTCCTGAGCTGTAAGCTAGCTGCACTCCTGGGCTCCCTCCCTTCCCAAATTAAAGGCATGTGTGGAATCTCGAGTCATGGCTCTGACAGTAAGGAAAGAAGGGAATGGGGGAAAGACAAAAGGGAGCAAGATGATACACGAGAGCGTGGACGACTAGAGAAAAGTGGGTGAATAAAACAACAGTGAAAAGCAGATGAGATTCGGAGAGTGTTTTTCTCGGAAGTTTGGAAGATGAAAGAGAATGAGAGAGAAGGTCTGAAGTACGAGGAGAGTAAAGGGTGGAGCTGCTCCCTGGGGATGTATGGAGGCGCACATGTGCTTCCTATCCAGCAGATCCACGTGTATTTCTCCTTTGCTCATTTGTACGCCTCAATCTCTCTCCGTCTGTGTCTGAGCTCTCAGGGTGTGATGGGGAGAGAAGTTTCTAAAGCCCGCAGCACAGATGTGTTTAGTCAAACGTTTAATAAAAAGAAAACAAACTTTTCAGTTTAACCTGCCGCACCAGTGGTGGAATCAGAACCCTGGGCAGGGGGGTCAAAGAGAAACATAGATCCCCTGTTTTCCAAACCAACCCAACCTCTCTCTTACTAGATACAAGATACAAACGTTTCCTAATGCTCAAGAAATAAAGATTCCACTGATACCGATAGACGATTATTTAGACTGATATATGCCGATTATGATGCAGATCCTCATAGCCGATTATTCAGACTGATATCTGCCGATAATGATGCAGATGCAGATATGATTATTAAGACTGATAAATGCCGATAATGATGCAGATACCGATAGACGATTATTCAGACTGATATCTCCCGATACTGATGCCGATTATTCAGACTGATTTATGGCGATAATTATGCTGATACTGATTATTCAGACTGATATATGCCGATAATGATGCAGATACCGATTATTCAGACTGATATATGCCGATAATGATGCAGATACCGATTATTCAGACTGATATCTGCCGACAATGATGCAAATACCGATTATTCAGACTGATTTATGCGGATAATGATGCATATACCAATAGTCGATTATTTAGACTGATATCTGGTGACAATAATGGCGATACGGATAGGCGATTATTATTACTGATATCTGCCGATACTGATGCTAATAGGCGGTTATGTAGACTGACATCTGCTGATAATGATGCTGATAGTGATTATTCAGACTGATATATGCCGAGAATGATGCAAATACCGATTATGCCGATAATGATGCAGATACAGATAGCCGGTTATTCAGACTAATATCTGCCGATAATGATGCAGATAACGATAATTCCGACTGATATCTGCCGATGATGATTCTGATAGTGAGTATTCAGACTGATATATGCCGATAATGATGCAGATACTGATTATTCAGACTGATATATGCCAATAATGATGCAGATACCGATAGCTGATTATTCAGACTGATATCAGCCGACAATGATGCAGATATCGATTATTCCGACTGATATCTGGCGATAATAATGGCAATACCGATAGCCGATAATTACAAATGATATCTGCTGATACCTATAGCGATAGCCGATTATTCAGACTGATTTCTGCCAATAATGATGCGGATACAGAATATTCAGACTGAAATTTGCCGATACTAATGCTGATAGGTGATTATTCATACTGGTATCTGCAGGTAGTGATGCCGATACCGATTAACTTGCATTAACTAAATTCTGAAGATTAATTATTCATCAAATGACCATTATTACTCAAAATTAAACTAGTGATGTTTTCTTTACATTTTCTATACACAGAGCTCAAATTCATTGCATTTTCTCTTTTGATTGACAGGATATATCACCATGACTATCGTCTGTTTTTAAACTATTGGCCGATAATGTGAAAAATTGCTTTTATCTACTGATACAGGTCATTGGCTGATATATCGGTGCATCTCTATTAGGGCTGCACGATAAATCGCATGTGTTTGTCAGGCTTATCTCCGCAGTAATTCCGGTTCCTTGATTAGTATTAAATCGCCATCAGCTGTTTTCAGATGGAGCAGCTTTAACTACACAGAGCCGTAGTTCACTGACAATCGGGGCAATTTCGCATTAATTATCGCGGACATATCGCCTGTGATATGTATGCGATATGGCCCAGCTTGTCAGGGAACTATGGCTCTGTGTAGTTAAAGCTGCTCTATCTGAAAACAGCTGATAGCGATTTACTACTAATCAAGGAACCGGCATTACTGACGTGATGCGCGTGGTATCGCATGCGATTTATCGTGCAGCCCTAATCTCTATCAACAGGGTAACACAATAAGAGCCAGGGGTATGTAAACTTTTGAACAGGATGATCGGTGTTAATTGTTATTATTTTGTTTAAAGATTATAATTTTAATTTTAATTTAGTAATCCCCTTTAGATGCAACCTTCTGTAAAATACGTTTATGCTTCTCTGAAAACAAAATATTAGCAATGTACACAGATCATCCTGTTCCAAAGTTTTGGTACCCCTAATATATTATTTTGCCTTCTTGAGGATCTTTGTTTCTTTTGTAAATGTTATCATGAATCTCTCAATTGTCCTCAGTGTAAAAAGATGAATTTCAACATCATTGTTGGAAAGGGTCCAAGCATGCAGAAGATGCTGGAAAAACAGAGTGTGCAAACCTGGAGGACTTTTTCTAAAGACCATAACATAAAAACAGTTGTTGATCAACTAGGTAAGAGTTTATAAATGCAGTTATTATTATGTGTGTGGCTTATATTTAAAAATCTCTCATGCGAAATAGCTTGTTTTGAACCCCCAAGCCTAAAGAAATTCACAACCTTTAAACGACAATGACATCATAGACTCTCGACTTCTGGCAACTATCCCCATGGCTACTTATTTATGCAATCCCTGATGTTATCTGCCATCTAACAATAAAATGGCACATTTTGGTTCAGTGAACTTATTTCTAAGGAACTGTTAATAATTCTGTTATTTTTGCTCCAGTGAATGGCATAGGAGGATTTTAGGACACATTGCTTCTTTACCACAAACGGCAGTCAAGAATTTCCTAGAACAGGTGACCTCTCTTAGAGGTGAAAAGGCCTGAGGGAAAGGATGCAGAGACCAGCTCATCTCCACAAAATAACAGCTCAACTAATGCCAGGCCTCAGGATGCACGTGCTGAACATGTGTCACGTGACCTCGCAGAGGTCAGCAGCATGGATTTAAAAGCTGATCTTTGGCCTTTAAAACCACAAAGATTTGACATTTAAGTGTTTGTTTACCTAATCAGGTCAATAGACATTCTTGTAGTTGTCAGGGTCTCTCAAAGCAGAGAGAGAAAGTGAAATTCCTTTTCTTATAAACTGGAATGGAAATGTTTTTACTTAGTGCTTCCTTATGTTGGTCTTTCTATTTTAGTTCTACGCTGGCAGTATAAAAGACGTTACTGTCTGTATTAAATCAATCAAACAGATGTTTTCCATTGCATGTACAACATTGCTGCCCGGCCCAGACGCCTTTTAATAACCTCTCTTATTAAAAAATAACTGACCTGTAATGACACATATGTGACCCCGTATGTGAAATTCATGATAAACTCTCATAATTCTCAACGAATATAACCATACTGTAAAAATATTTGTTGTTTCACCTTAAAGTTATCTGGTTCCCTTTAAATTTTGAGTTCATTCAACTTTTAATATTAGTTTGAATAAACTCAAAATTTTAATGCAACCAGGTAACTTACTTTTTTAAGTACGTTTTAACCAACTTTTTTACAGCGCAGAGATGCTGGAATGGTGTTAAGAATAAAAAAATAAACAAATAAACAAACAAACAAATAAATAAAACAATCTCATAATTATGAGATCAGTAGCATCAAAATTTGACTTCAGTCATTGATTTCACATTGATATCAATCTTTGACATGACCATACTCAGCCAATATTAAATATACAGGTGGTCATATATTTAGAATATCATCAAAAAGTTGATTCATTTAACTAATTAAATTAAAAAGTGAAACTTGTACATGTTTATTAATGATTATAACGGACCACTAAGGAAAATCCCAAATTCAGTATCTCAGAAAATTAGAATATTGCTTAAGACCAATACAAAGAAAGGATTTTTAGAAATCTTGGTGAAAAAGTATGAACATGAAAAGTATGAGCATGTACAGGACTCAATACTTTGTTGAGGCTCCTTTTGCATGAATTACTGCAGCAATGTGGCGTGGCATGTAGTCGATCAGTCTGTGGCACTGCTTAGGTGTTATGAGAGCCCAGGTAGCTCTGATAGTGGCCTTCAGCTCTTCTGCATTGTTGGGTCTGGCATATCGCATCTTCCTCAATAATCCATAGATTTTCTATAAGGGTTAAGGTCAGGCCAGTTTGCTGGTCAATTAAGAACAGGGATACCATACTCCTTAAACCAGGTACTGGTAGCTTTGGCACTGTGTGCTGGTGCCAAGTCCTGTTGGACAATGAAATCTGCATCTCTATAAAGTTGGTCAGCAGCAGGAAGCATGAAGTCCTCTAAAACTTCCTGGTATATGGCTGCAATGATGGTGGACATCAGAAAACACAGTGGACCAACATCAGCAGATGACATGGCACCCCAAACCATCACTGATTGTGGAAACTTTACACTGGACCTAAAGCAAAGTGGATTGTGTGCCTCTCATCTCTTCCTCCAGACTCTGAGACCCTGATTTCCAAAGAAAAAGCAAAATTTATTTTCATCAGAGAACATTACTTTGGACCACTCAGCAGTAGTCCAGAAGTGAGACGCATCTGACGCTGTCTGTTGTTAAACAGCGGCTTGTCCAACAGCTGAAACCCATGTCTTGCATACGTCTGTGCGTAGTGGTCCAGCTGCAGTTCACTCTTTGTGAATCTCCCCCACATTTTTGAATGGGTTTTGTTTCACAATCCTCTCCAGGGTTCGATTATCCCTATTGCTTGTACACTTTTTTCTACCACATCTTTTCCTTCCCTTCGCCTCTGTATTAATATACACAGAGCTCTGTGAACAGCCAGCCTCTTTTGCAATGACCTTTTGTGTCTTGCGGTTCTTGTGCAAGGTGTCAATGGTCGTCTTTTGACCTTTGCAGGTGTTTTGAGTTAATTAGCTGATTAGAGTGTGTCTTCAAAATTGAACCTTTTCATAATATTCTAATTTTCGGAGATACTGAATTTGGGATTTTCCTTAGTTGTCAGTTATATATCATCAAAATTGAAAGAAATAAACATTTGAAATATATCAGTCTGTGTGTAATGAATAAATATATAATACAAGTTTCACTTTTTGAATGGAATTAGTGAAATAAATCAACTTTTTGATGATATTCCAATTATGTGATCAGCACCATAAGTTGTATATTTTTTTACAGATTGTTCTTTATATTTTGTCGGATGATTTTATGTAGATAACAGTTAAAATGACGTTAGCTGAGTTTTCACAGACTGGATCACATGTATGCTCTTTCTGATGGTTATAATAATAACGTATCCACTTATCTATCCTTAATAGCATTAAGATTTGAGTCGGTATAGTTGCACAAAGTTCAATTAATTGTAACTGTGTTTATGAAACATTCACACATAACTTCCTAGCAGGACAGTCATTTTGTTACAAAGATCAATGTGAAGCACAAACAACCACACACAAACAAGTTCCAAAGCTGAAAGAGAGAAAATGCTGGATCCTTACATGAGGGCGGTGGGATAATAGTGTGGATCCCTAACAAAGGCTATTTTGACAGAGCAAGCATTGTCTGTGTCAGCCCACAAATCCATCCACTCCAAATGAACTCAGCAGAAATAATGGGACTTTAAACAGTGCTGGCCATCGGAAAAAACATCGCTGTTCAGCACATGTGGTTGACCTTTTGTGATTTATCCCGAACATTTTAATCCTTCCCTCACATAAAATGTGCCGGAACCTGCTATTACAAAAGTAATACGTGACGGTAGCTGTAATGGTTTTAAACTCTAGCACTAATATTGTTTTGCTCATAGTTTTACCTTTTTGTATCCATATAGTGCAGTCAGACAGAAAAAGCTTATTGACCGTAGCTTTCACGTTCTGCGATGTCCTCTCATTTTCTTTCACTCTAACCCATCCAACATTCACCTAAATCACGTTAACAGAGAACCCAGTTACTGCCCTGCCAAATATAGACTAATGCTGAGCCTCTCTTAAGACTCAAATTTAATTTCAAACTGACATCAGTTCATTTACCAGCACACAGGGCTATTGCTGCTTCAGCTGTATGATAGGATGTGCTTTAACTACAAAATTAATGTGGCTTAAACTTCAAAAGAAGTTTTGCAATTATAACAAAATGTGTTGAACGATATTACCAAAACGTAGTTAAAAATGATTCATCACAAAGTCGAACTCCAGTCGTATATTTAATGCGTATAAATGATCATGCGATAGACACTTACAAATACAAAAACTCACACACTCTAAGATAAAATTTTGGAAGGGAAGACTATGGGAAATATCTTTATAGTTTTAATAAGTGTTAGGTGAAAATGTTTAAAAGGTAAAAAGAGGAAAATGATCCTACTGTTCGAGTAATGAAATGGAAAAATAGGGGAACTGCTGCATCTCACTAATAGATTTAGCAGAGAACGATCGTATGGTTTATAGTTCCAGGAATGGATGTCATTACATATGGATTCACCACCAGTAACAAAAACCAAGACGCTAAGAGATGGTTCAGCTTGTTTGAGAAGCAAAGATCGATGGTGTAAATGTGTTCGCATTTACACAGACCATACACTCCAAATATATTGGGTTATTTTAACCCATTCTGGGTAAATATTGGACAGAGCCAACTGTTGGGTTATAAATAAGCCTATGCTAGGTTGTTGTTACCCAGCCATGTGTTAAAACAACCAGCATAGGATTATTTACCAACGATTGGTGCTTACCATAGACTGTAAAAAAAGGTGGATGACACCCATTTGTTCTCTTCCATTGGTGAAAAGTGAAGCCGCCAATGTCCCGATACAGTGCTGACATCTTGGGTCTTGAGTCTGCGCCGTAGCGATTTCGGGACCAGTCCTGCACAGTAGTGAGCAGGAAGTAAAGCCCAAAATCAAGACCCCGCCCTCACTCTCGCAGAATGCGCTTATCACACGATATCACAGCTGTCAATCATGACGTGACACCACCATTTTTATATCATTAAATAACTAAACACAAACTTATTTTAAAAACAAACACTTGAATTTACATCAGCGTGATAAAAACTACAGTAAATGACAGAAACCAGCTTCGGAAAAAAGATAATCGAAGTGTAATTAAATTTTTTAGTTGGTCTCATCTCCTATTGAATAACAGAGGAGGCGGGGTTTATGACCTATACTGGGACCAGTCCCTGGGGGGCAATCGAGGCATTTTGGCTTCACTTTTCTGGGCTTGTGCGGCACGCTTGGCGCTTACCAAGGGTTAAAACAGTGGTTCCCAACCTTTTCCCTTGTGCATACGACAGTCTGAGCCCTCATTTACTCCTGTACATCCACCTTTCCTTTAAATTTTGCCGTTACACTGACAAGCACAAAACTGAAAGAAGAATTTTACATGAGATAATATTTGAAAACCTCAGATGCAAAAGCCACCTCAGTCAAAAATGAGACAACGATATTGATTGAATGCTCTCTGTACTTATGTCCATCAAATACTTTTGCTTTAAATCCGCTTAATCCCATCCTTAGGCCATTCCAGCCTGGTCTCATGAGAATTTGTACATATTTTATGAGTTGGCTAATTCGTATCAATTCATACGAAGTTAATCGTGCAAAATCATATATGATTTTCATGAAAAAACAACAAAACCAAACCCCACATCTAAACCCAACGTCACAGGGGTCTCAAATCATACCAAAACTTACGAATGTGGTCGTATAAATTTATACAAATTAGTCAACTCATAAAATATGTACCAATTCTCGTGAGATAGCATTGGCCATTCAGAAATGCTGCTTTGTTGGCAGAATCTGTTAAATGCCACAATGATTTTTGAAGCCCTAAAAGTGCACGGAAAACGAATGTGAAATGACCTTGTTTCAAATTTATTTTGGTGATTTCAAACATCAACATTGCATTTCAGAGATCATGTACCCTGCCTTTAAAACTTATATGTTAGTACTTAGACCTGAGTACAACACGAACGTGGCAGCCACATGCATCACAGCGCCCCCTATAATGTTTGGTTCAGTTTCTAAATTTTTATCATTTGCAGTGTTTCTAGTTGCATCTTTAGTGATTTTGCAACTGTTTATGTCGTGTCCAAATAATGGATTTTTGGAAAAGTGGAGTTTTTTTTCCATTTTTTGCATGCACTTAGAGGGTTTTGCAGTGAAAGACAGTTTAAAAAAAATACTAATGAAATGATTAAAGTGACTAGTACTGAACTCGCAGTTGATCCGTGACCCACGGTTCGGCTCGCATGTGATTCGTGGATTAATATGCAAATTTAAATAGGGAAAGTTTATCATTTGTGTTTCAAATGCTTGCAAATGTTAACATTCAAGTGATTTTAAACAGTTTAACTGCAAAAGGCGCTAAAGTGAGCAGTTTACTTTACGCACAAACGCACGTGCAGTTGAATGCGTCCGGTCCAGCTCGAGTCAGACGTAATCATCCTTCAAAGATCAGAACTTTTGATGTGTAAACTTCAGAGAGTTGCGCTACTCTCTCTTATACGGTAGTGTATTAAAATACATTTGGCTAATAGAGCAATGAAAAACAACGTAACGTAGGAGACTGTTTATGCTGCACCGTTTGTAATTCGCCCTCTGTTTGTGTGTGTGCGCGTTTAAGGGGACTCAGTAGTGCGCACGGAGAGATATGCAGTCTGTGTATATTTGGTCTTAAAGAGACAGTAAGCTCAATTGACCTACTTAAGTCTGTGGCATTAAAGTTAATCAAACAACCCAAGACAAAGAGAAAATCACTCCTGAAGCTTTAAAAAATAATACTTACATTTAATTAATACAATACATGTAGTGTTATTCTTCATTAGATTTCTGTACCTAATGATTTTAGATCATACTTAATGTGCAACTTTGTTCTTTTTTATAAATGTTTGTAATTTCTTGATTTGTTATTAGATTTTTCCCATACTTTTTTTTGCTGATCCGAAAAATTATCCAATCGTTGCCTCAAAAACCTTAATGTGATCCGAACCGTGAGTTTTGTGATCCGTTGCACCCCTAAAAGTGACATTTGTGAAAATAAGACATTTCATGACTAATAACCCTTTTCATTGCCATTAAAGTGAAATTAGTGAACCTAAACATAAGAGCCTGAAAAAAATCCCTGTTTACAAGAAAACATGTCAGATACACTTAGAGGGTTTTGCATCTGAAATTGTTATTGTAACACCTTATATCTTGGCCTTGTAAGCATGTGATTTTTAAAAAAGCTTTTAAAAATATCTTTTATATAAAATTGTATAAAGCTTGGGAAACACTGTGTTAAAGTGTGGCGATCAAGCATCAATCTAATCTAGTTTAATGCATGTGCTTCTATTTTAAATGGAATAATAAGACACTTAATGAGAAAAACTCACAAAGCGGAACCTAAGCGACTAAACATAAATGATCTCAAAGCGGAGTAACGAAACATTTCACAAATTTTTCCTTTTCTATCAGCCAATATCAACTATTCAAGCTCCCTACTGCACTTATATCATGGCCACAAATGCGTTTAGGCCAGGAGAGACCGAGCTCATCTGAACAGCACTCTGGCTCCAACATTTACTGAACTCAGCACAATCTCTGACAAGCCTCAATGTCTATTACTCACCCCAAAACTCCCAGCTGCAGCTGAGCAACGCCATGCGGAACAGCCCGGCCCGGGGAACAGGGGAGAAAGTCTGACCCAAGCTCAAACTAAATTAAAGGTTGATATGGTTTAATAAGCAATAGTGCTTCAACTAAAAAAGAAATTCTGTGATATTATATAGGATATATAAAAAATAGACACATAAATCAAAACCAATACAACATTTGAGTGCACCAACTTCTCTATGTGGTGGCTAAGCTTTTGAGTAAGGATTGCATTTAACCCAATAACAAACTACAAGTTCAACTACAGCGACATAAACTTATTTCCCTTATGCAGAGAGATAAGGCCGACTGCAGAAAAGACATTGTGACATTGACCATGTTACTCCTTTGTGCAAAAGGTCAGATTTGATGTACTTCAAAACATTCTTGAATCATGTTGGCGTAATATGCATCATCTTGCAGAGCACAGCATCTCAAACGCAGGCTGCTGTTATTCAATTATTTATATAAAAGCAGGAAAACATGCATGAAGCAATAGTGTAACTTCATTTACATTAATGCATTTGGCAGGAAATTTTATCCAAAGTGACGTATAGTGCATTCAAGGTATACATTTATTTATCAATATGTCGAGAGAGAGAGAGAGAGAGAGAGAGAGAGAGAGAGAGAGAGAGAGAGAGCTCTGTCATTCCACTTGGGTCGAGTCATGGTGCCAGGCTCAATTAAGCCTTGGTGAGGTAGAAAACTAAAACAATGGCAATTGTGTGTGTACACAGAGTCCCATTCTGATAACAGAACCTCAGTGTGTGCGTTTGCAAAGATCTTACTGAATAACAAAACAACATGATTTCTCCACCAGTTTACCGTGGTAATGCTACTGTCTCACTGTGGCGCCACATCTGGGGTGTAAGCTTTCTCATATTTTCAGGATCCACAAGGTGCAGGAAACAGAAACAGAAAGGACAGATTTTGTGACAGTGTCCCTTTATTGACACGGAAAGACACAGTCGATGTGTTTTGGTACTACTTGGCGACTGCTTGGCAAAAGTCCAGACTTATGAGATGGGAACTGCCTACAGCACATTCAGGACAATGAACTCATGAGGGAAAAGGAAGTTAGATTGTGCCTGGCTGTGAATGATACCACATGAGAAACAGAGATCATATGTTTACATAATCATATTTAAGAATTGCATGTGCACTGCAAAAATGATGTGAAATCAACATATTTTTATGTTATTTTAAAGGTCCCGTTCTTTCTGATCCCATTTTTTAAACCCTAGGTAGTGTGTAATGTTGCTATAATAGCATTAATAATAGCTGTAGAATGATAAAGCTCAGAGTTCACTGCCAGGTGATACATTTTCTTTAACAGAATTCCCCTTTAAAAGCCTACAGCGAACGGTCGGTTGGGACTACAGCCCTTTACTTCCTGCTTTTATGATGTCAGTAGAACAGTTTTTTGACTAAACTCTGCCCACACACTGTAAAAAATACCTTGCTGCCTTAAAAATTTTTGTTGAATCAACTTGGATTTCAACTTACTATTATTTATCTTGACTAGAGATGAGTTGTTATACCTATAGGTGAGTTGTTATAACTTATAAAATTAAGTTGACTTTTCTCAACTATATTTTATAAGTTGTGACAACTCATCTCTGTTGACATGACTTGTAAATCTAAGTTGATTTAACAAATTTTTTTAAGGCAGCACAGTACAGCTAGTTAACGGCAAGCTAAGCTGCTATCGATTCACAACACACTAAACAAGCTACACAATCAAAACTTGATACATAGGGACTTCACAGAACAAGGAAGACATCAGCCCGTTTTTAGGACAGTGAAAACAGTGCTATAGAGATAGGTAAATTGTGTGAAAAATACTGCGTCTTTTTACACGTGAAACATGAACACATGTTATATTGCGCAAAAAATTAAGTCAAGCAATTTCAACTTGTGTTCATAACTTATGTCCACTTAACTTGCAAAACCAAGTTATTTTAACTTCATGCTGCATTTTTTTACGGTTTGTATATTCAGTATCAGCTATAGATCCGTTAAAAAACACCAGCAACAAATGTCTTATTGCCACATAAATCACCAAGAAAAAATAACAATGGAAGCATTTTTAAACATTAAAGGCTTTCAAAAGGTAAATTGCACGTAACTGCGAAATCCTCTAAAGAGGCTGTAAATATTGCAGGTTTTGACCAAAATTCCACTAAGACGGCACAGCCAAGACCATTTTTATTTCATGTTGTTTTTTCTGCAAATCCCCCCTGTGTTTTTCAAACCCTCAAGCCACCTTCTGAAATTCTTTCAGGCTCCGGAGAGAAACCAAGAGCCAAGAATAAGTTGAGGTAGAAAGAGAAAGAAAGAGAGCATACACTCTTTATTTACTCTGTTGTAACGGTACTTTTGAGAATTATATGACCAAAGGATGTTAGCTGAACTTTTAACATACAATAGATTCCCCATTTGACCCGGCCAGGGTCAAAACAATCATCATTTAAGGAAATAATCATTAAACTGGGCTTGCTTATCTTGGAAGTAACGTGGAGAAAAAAATTGTAGCGCACCTGAAAAGTAAAACTTACTGGAAGCCAGTCAGCTTCCTCAGAGACCAAACAAACACGCAGAAGGGTTGAGATCTCAAAAAGATAATTTATATACAGTACTGTATAAAAGTCTTATGCATGCTACTATAAGACTTGTTGTCAGAGTCATGTAAGTCTCTTTGGAAATACAGGAAACTTGTATACAGAACAAAAAACTGAATAAGATTAGTGTCAAGTATTTAGTGCGACCTCTCCTTATACTCCTCATTTCCTTACAAAAGTTGTCACTTGGATTGTACCTTTTAAAAAGGTAATATGAACCATTTAAGTATGATGATAAGTTTTATACCGCCCCGGTGACAACTTACCGTCTTGACTTGAGCATTAGCAGCAGGCTCTCTTAAACCTAAATTAAATTAAATCCCAATTTATTATTTGAATCTAATGACTTTAAGACTTCAATGGGCGGTTTCCCGAACAGGGTTTATGTTAATCCAGGACTAGGCTTTATTTATATTAGGTCATTTAAGAAGTTTTACGAACATACCTTACAAAAAATATTACAGGTGTTGAGACAGAACAATGGCACTGATATATGTTAAGATACAAAGTATTTTTAAATGAAGGCAGCACGATACTGTATATTATAATGTTGTGAACTTGCTTTTAAAGCCGCTTCTGATGTAATTATTTTGTCAAATAAAAAAAATAATTTAACAAAATTAAACAATAGAAATTAGATAAAATTATTATGTCAAAATTTAATTCAACAAAAGAAAATGCTGCAAGTGTTTCTGCACTGTTAAAATTGGTCAAAACACATACCCCAGCATTAAAAAGATCCTAGTATGCACCATTAGGTACAGAGATGTAGGGGAGAACCTCCCAGCTAACAATTTTACGTTATAAAAACGTTCCCGTAACATCTTACGAAAGTTTGGAAAACGTTTATTTTTTTAACATTCTTAGTATTAACGTTATTGTTTGGTTATAAGAACGTTATTTAAAACGTTTTTAGAAAGGTTCAGTCTGTTGTTATATTAATGATCTAAGAACGTTTTTGAAAACGTTATCAAAACATTCCATTCGCCATTATATTAATGTTCTCAGAATGTTTTTCTAACGTTCATGACAGGTTATATAAACATTATGTTTCAACGTTCTTAGAAAGTTAAAAGCGTCCAGTTTTTTAGACGTAGTATTAACGTTATTGTTTGGTTATAAGAACGTTATTCAAAACGTTTTTAGAAAGGTTCAGTCTGTTGTTATATTAATGTTCTAAGAAAGTTTTTAAAAACGTTATTAAAACGTTCCATTCGCCATTATATTAATGTTCTCAGAATGTTTTTCTAACGTTCCTAACAGGTTATAAAAACATAATGTTTCAACGTTCTTAGAACGTTAAAAGCATCCAGTTTTTTAGACATAGTATTAACGTTATTGTTTGGTTATAAGTAATGTTTTCAATGCTAGGGTATGAAGAACGTTCTGCTAACTACACTGTAAAATGTAATAAGTTGAGTTTACTTAAAAAAGTGAGGAAACTGATTGCCTCATAATTTTAAGTAAGTTAGTGTATTGCTTTTAAGTTGGCAAAACTTTATATTATTTGTAGCCTAAACTTATTCATCAAGTAAGGTAGAGTATTGATTTTAAGTTGTCAAAACTTAACAGTACAAGTAGACTAAACTTATTAATCAAGTAAAGTTAAGTACTCTTTACTTAAAATCATTAGTTGAGATAACTTCTTTTTATTGTTCACTTTACTTGTAAATATAAGGAAACTGATTGCCTTATATTTGTAAGTAAGCTGAACTAACAAAAATGAGTAAAGCCAAAAGGCAGCAAAATGAGGTTAAAACATTTATTTTAAACATGTTAACAGTGTACAAAGTAAAACATTTACACACACACACACACACACACACACACACACACACACACACACACACACACACACACAAGAAAGGGGTTTGTGTTCAGTCACCCATCAATCTGGATACCCAAAATGCAACAATAGACCTAAGACAGTCTTGTTTCTGTTATTACAAACACAATGAACACACCTTGACAAACAAATTCAAAACAAGTTTTTTTAGTGACTGCAGTTTTGGTTTTGTATCCAGGTTGTCATGTGACTGATAAAAAAATCACAAATTGCATCAACAGACCTACAGTAACAATCTTGTTTCTGCCATCAGAAACACGCAAAATACAGCTTAACTAAAACATCAAAGTTTTGCAGCAATTAAAGTTGAGTTTTTCTGGAACTTGTATCCAGGTTTACGAAAAATATAAAACCCAAAATGCAACAGATCTACAGTAACACGGACTTGTTTCACACAAAACACACTACTTCACATTAGTATGTTTTGTAGTGATGGCAGTTTTGACTTTAGTGATTTGTGCCCCAGGGAAAGAAAAACCCTGTGAATCAACTCAAAATAAGCTGTGAAGAGGTACTCCATATTTAAAACAATGATCAGTCCAAAAACTAAACACATGGCAAGTCCATCCATGGCTGTGACACCCTACCAAATAATTTCTGTAAACCATGTGGAGAAATGTCTGTCCTCCGGCACCAGACTGAGAATTCCTATTGATAGTTGAGGTGGGTCACCATCACAGTCCTAATAAGATAGAAACGCAATATTAATATACATTCTCATAATACAAATGCAAAGTGGATTTGTCATTTAAAAATGTAAACTGTTCAAGGTGATGTTACTAGTTTTTGAAGTGACACTTAAATTTGTAACAGTGCTTCGGTTGGAATTGCCAATAATAATTTGGACCTTTCAGCAAAAGCTTCTTTCCTGGTGGTGCAAAAACATCCTTGAAACATATTTAATTAATAATATCTTGTTAGAAAACTCTTCTATAGGTAAGGTATATTGTATAGGCAGCAGGTTGTTTTTCCAGAAATAAGCCCCAACAGTGTGATCAGGACTCTGTGTCAAGCAGAGGGACTTGTATCAAACTGAAGGGGCTTATTTCATGATAACAACCTGCTGTCTGTGCATTATCCCATTTATTATGTGGCTATTTTACTCATAAGGTAAGCAACATTAAATATTTATTTGAACTATTTTATTAGCTTATTTTTAACAAATACAGGAAAACCTGTTTATTTTCAGTTTTAAGACAAGACGTTCAAATGTCACAAACACACTATTTGGTTTAATAATTTGTAACTATAACATCATATGTTATTAAAAGACATTTGATTTAATTTTGTGTATTATTAAACTGTACCTGTCAAATTTATTTCCAGCATACGGGTTACAGCGTGTTTAAGCGGTTCTAATCTGTTTTGAATACATCTGAATGTAGTCGAAAGTGGACAGCTCAAAACGGTTTACACACTGTTAACACCTGTATTAAGCTTTGTTCACTCATAATGCGATAAACCAAAACCCATAGTGTCGTGTTGATGTATTTCGCTACTGTCAGGTATACATCTCAGACTGATCTTTGAATATTTGATGTTTTGCTTTCTTTATAATGAATTTGAATTGGTTATGTAATTGGCATAAAACCTTTACCTGGCAAATAAATTATGTTTTCATTTATTCACAGCATTTATCAGAAGTTATTGATTCTCTTAATTGACGGAATAACTCAATGGCGGGGAAAGAGTTTCAAACTACAATACAAATTTCTCGCTAGAAATGCAACCAAAAGTGAAAATATTACTTTATGTACACTAAATGTGTGATCAGTTGCTTTCTTGCCCACCATTTTATTTTATCGAACTCAACCAGGCTCGACCAATCCTGAGCATGCTCACGCATAAAATTGTGGGACAAAAGGATGTGCCTTGGTGCCTTTAATTATCTTCTATTTACACATTATTTCTTTAAAAAATGCTAATTAAATGCTAACACAAAAATTAGGACATCTCATATTGATTAAACAAGAAGAATACTAACCATGTTTGTTTTCAGGAAGTCTGTAGTGTCTTCCGCAAGAAGGATAGCAAGACCACGGAGAACTACCGTCCACCGAGCAGTGAAATCAGTGATGTTCTGACAAATAATACATAAAACATTGAGATCAACAGTGGGAACAGATTACTTAAAAGTTAGCAAATGGACTTAAACTATTTAAAACAAACAAACAAAAATACTTACTATTAGATACTCAAGAGAGCTTTTAAACTTTTCTTTCATTCAAAATCTTCAAAAACAATGTTTAGCAAGGGATGAGAACAATTCTTGCTTAAGGTTTTTGCTTGCGACTTGGTTGTACTCCACAGTAACGTTACTATATGAAAGAAGGATAACAAAAGAAACAACATATCAAGATTTAAAAAGTTTTGACATGCCCTAAATAAAATGTGTGTTAATTACCCAGTGGTGGACGAATTACACAAATCGTGTACTTGAGTAAAAGTAAAGATACCCAGGGTAAAATATTACTCAAGTAAAAGTAGAAGTACTTGCTTAAAATTTTTACTTGAGTAAAAGTACAAAAGTATCTGCCTCAAAATGTACTTAAGTACAAAAGTATGGTGATTTATTATGGCCGTATCATTTTTGTCACAAAACTCAAATTATGTGAAATAACTCTCTTGGCTAACCAATCAATTAATAAAAGGACATTAATAAATCAGACACTGATGTCTATTTAAATTATCATAAGCCTAAAACCTTAAAAACAAAAAATTTCCTTTAGCACCAAATGAAATAACAGGATTTGAGAGCAGTAAGTCTCATTTCAAGATTTATTTGTTAAATAATTTATCAGTTTAAGTGTAATAAAAACTTGACTTAAGCACAGGTTCACAATAGTTTTCAAAACATTAAATACATAACGTTATCTAGAAATCAGTCTCCCTTTCTTTGACAAATAAAACAAACCTTACAGAATATAATTTCAGAAACATTTCATGTGCTTTAGCATGTCATATGTATATTGTAATACATAATTAAATGTATTTATATATTTTGGAAGCAAAACTTTTGAAAATATTAATAACAATCTAGGGAGCACTCCAATCCACCTGCCTGTTTAAGCATCATACACTGCATGGCTAGTCAAAATGTCATTTATATTTTACAACAGTGTTAATAGTGATTAATTGTCATTTCAAAATAACAGAGCACTGAGCTTCAAATACAATGAACTTAAGTGAAACAGCTAACTATACGGCTAAAAATAGCTTCAGCCTGCATAGCTTAAAGTTCATTCATGATAACGTCGTATATATTTTAGCAACACAATTAACAGTTTTCTGCAAGCTACTGTTAAGATTGCTCATTTAAAAATATAACCAGAATAAAAATGGCTTACCTCTACGCGTTTCCTTAGATTTGAAAGAGTATTCTTTTAAAACGAAATAGCACAGTTTCAAGGCAGGCAGAGAAGACACGAAGGACTCGTTCTTTTATTCAAGGACTTAAAAAAACTCGCGTAAATAAGGCCATTGTTGTTGTGACGGGTCAGTTAAGTTATCTCCTCCGTTGTTTTTGAATGCAGTTTCATTCTCCAAACGATGCATTGGCTGGCTGCTGCACTCGTGTGACTCGCGTAGCTTACGTGAAACAGCGCGGCAACCAAAACAAGTTCAAGCGCATGCTGTACCCTGATTGGTGGTTTGACGCATCACGTGTGCATCTTAGTTTTATTGTGCAGCTTTAGTTTGCCCAGTTACGTTTTTTATTCACTGATAAATAAAAAGGAACGACCAATTTTTTAAAATGTAGTGGAGTAAAAAGTAAGATATTTGACTTTAAAATGTAGTAAAGTAAAAGTAAAAGTCTCCCAAAATAAAAGTACTTGAGTAAAGTACAGATACACGAAAAAACTACTTAAGTACAGTAACGAATTACATTTACTTCGTTACTGTCCACCACTGTAATTACCTGACTTTCCATGAAGGGTATGCACTCTCTTCAAAGAAACAAGCTCCTGCTAAATAATAATAATATACAATTAACATAGTATATTGATTGATAGATACTAAAAAGCAATTGTAAAAACAAAATTTTTAGCATTCACTCTATAAACTTAAAACTTTTTATACAGCACATCTCTTATTTAACATAACTTGGCATTTTAAGGTATGAAATTATTAATGTTTTTTCTCCAGAGGTGGGTAGAAACATGCTTACTGCATTACATTGACTTGAGTAACAATTTTGAAAGCACCTAATTTAAATGTGCTATTTTACCTTTTATAAGCAGTTCTAAGCATTTTCATGTAGTTTATTATTATAAACCACACCAACACGAATTATAAACTCACTACTTAAGCAGTTTTTCCATTGCATACTTTTACTTTTACTTAAGCAGTTATTACTATAAGGCTTAACTTTAACTAACTTTTTATATAATTACATTTTTACTCAATCTACCTCTGCATATTAGTTACTTATGTCTGTTGAACGAAGTTTATCTTTAAACACACATGATTAGCAGTTGTTGCATTGCTAATTGTGATCAAATAACATGCATCAGTTTTATTATTACCGACAAAATATTACTGTTTACAAACTGTGATTGTAATATTGCGATAAAAACGTAGCAATTAAAAAATAAAAATGATATATAAGCACAAACTTACCTCCTCATGCTCTTATCCGACCATGTGCTGTTGTCGTCTTCTTCAGTTAACCACTCAGTTAAGCCACCACTTACTCCTTGGGAGCATTACTGCCACCTACTGTGCAGTCATCCTTTTTGAAAATACTTGAAATTTTAAGTTGGGCTAAATTAATCTGTTAAGTTTAATCAAGTTGACTTGAGTTTGCATAGAAAAAAGTTGGGATTACTTAGTTAAACTAAGTAAGGTTAACAAACTTAATTAAATAAGTTAAGTTTACTTAATCTTTTTAGTAAGCTCAGCTATTACATTTTACAGTGTATGCAATTATAACGTTTGCAATGCTACTGTTTTAAGAACGTTACATTACATACACAATGGTAACATTTTCAAGGGTGTGTAGAACGTTCTGCTAACAATGCAATTATAATGTTTCTAATGCTAACGTTTTAAGGACGTTTATTAATTGCAGATAGCGTTAGAGAAATGTTCTACTAATGTTATTGCAAGAACGGTTTTGGATAACTTTAGGAGAACCTTTAGAGAACGTTAGCCAAAGTTACAGGAACGTTCCCTGTTAGCAGGGCTAATGCTTTTTGGCTTTATCATTAAAAAATATTTAAGTTAAATTAATCATTTTTTTACACAATCAACACACATCTCTGCTTCAAATCATTGTTCAAATCATTGTAAAACCAATTGTTTTCATTTTATTATCATTGTACCTGAGGCTTAATTGTACAACTAACCCCGCTGTGTAAAAAAAGTGTTCAATCCCAGCTATTAGTTACTAGGAGTTGCTGACATGTTTTGAAACAGTGTTATGTTTTATGTAACAAAACAATGATGAAATATTATAAGGTTGGATTTGGTGACTTACACACCCAACTCAGAAATTCAAAAAAACATGAAGATGAAGAAATTTACTTCCATGCCTCCAAAACACTCTTCGTTCAATATCTTAACAAAAACACATCAAAACCTTTCACAAATACACAGGAGATCATCTTCTGGCAGTAAACGAAAAACACCAAAAGCACAGATTGCTCAGCATTGTACAAATATGTAAAGTAGTCGTATTACAATTAACCCCACGTTAGTTTGTGTCCCGCTCACCTCTACCTTTGAGGTACTTATATGAACTATTTAGGTGCAAAGCTGTACTTTTTGAAAGGGTACTGCCCCAGTGACAGCTGGGGTACACACTGTATTTTGAAAGTGTGATTCCCAGTGAACACTTATACTAAAATGTACAACTTTAATGCACTGTAAGCTACATTGTATAACAGCACAAATGCAATACAAAAAGTCCTGTTCACTTCCAAATCATGCCTTCACCCATTCTTGGAGCCATGTATACGAATAGGAAAAGGGAATGAAAAGTCTGTATTCTGCTACTAGGAACACCAATAAATCATAGTGTGGGGGCAAACTGATGAATCTACAAAAAATAAATAACAGATCATGCATATGGTACAATTAGGCTAATATCCAGATCAGGTTCTGGAAAAGGTTGCAATTTAGTGACCCCAAACATTTTATCATTACTACCATATGACTAAAGAAAACAGCCCTCAACCTTAGATGATCATCAGACAATGTTTATAAATAAAACATAAGTCACAAAGAACAAACACAGTTTTTTTTAAACCCAATTAGTAAAAGTACAATGATGCCACATTTAAAGGTCTTTTGTTGAGCATTTCCCATCAAAGATAAAATAAGATTTGGACACATATATAACTTGCAGTTGAAATATTCAATCTAAAAGAAAACAGACTTACAGGTTACGTATTAGCATTGCTGTATCGAAGCTGACATTGTGTATACTTAGACTGTATCTCATATAAAGAGATGATGAGTGAGCAGTAAAGTATTGTAAACAGACTGATGTCAAACCCAGAATATGCTCACAATGCCCCAAAGCCTTGCAGCTGTTTGGATACATCTGCCACTGGACAGCTTTGGGTGACGTTACACCTGTGAAAATACTTAAAAGGTTGTTTTTGGCCCCTCTATATTACTTCCTCTAACACTCCATCCTTTCCCCGTTTCAGAGACCCCATGACCTTTCTCGTCGTCTCACGCAGCATCTGAAGTTCAAGTGAAGTCAGATGGTTTAAAAGTGACAAAGTCTCTGTGTTTTTCCTCTTCCTCTCAGTGGAAGTGGCGAGGTTAATACAGGCACGTTTTTTAACTTTACTTTTTGAACTGTGACCTCATCAAGTCAAGTGGTAAAACCTTCGTGTACACTTCAACCACTACCCGGCGCTCCCTTGAGACTACACTCTTTCATCTACTCCTATTATCATTTTCCTCAATGCTTGTCCTGTGATATGGGCTGAAACACATGTACTATTATTTCCACTGTGTGTGCCAACTTCTCACTGCCCATTTCCTGCCCTTCTCCTCGAACCTGTAGTTCTTCACTGCTCCCATGCCCTCTTTAAACCATCTGAAAGTAATCCGTTTTGATTTTCCAAACAATAAGAGACATGTTGGAGAAATAAATCACAAAGATGGTAAATGCACCTGCATAAAAACCTATTCATTCTCCTGTAAAGTCGGATTATGAAATGTGTTTACAAAACAAATTTAAATTATGGGGAAAACACCACGTAAATAAAATGAGTTATCAAAATCTTGGACTCTTGGCAGCATTCTCTGCTCTCAAGCGATGGGGGCGTGTCCACTGTCTGTGCTGAAACCACACCCACTCGCTGGAAAGCTGCAGTGTCTCTCAACTTTCAAATACAGCTACAATCTGAATGGATGCTTGCTTCTGGTTAGGGGCGGGGCCAAGTGCATCATCAAGCCACCTTTTTAAGCCCGGCGGCTACCGAATACTAAACTAAGAAATGGCAAAAAGCTCTTTAATGATCCGCCTCTGTCACACAGTACTACACAGTTTTGTGGCATGTTTCAGCAATAAATTTCTAACATTATAGGATTGACTTTACAGGGACTTTAAATGAGCATTTCACCCGTAGAAACATTCGTCTTTATTGAAAGTAGGTCATATTTGTAGTCGAAATGTAACATGCATTTAGAATTTGGTGCCTATTTGACGGAGAAAAGGGGTGTTTGTTGTCTCACCCCCTCAACAAAGATATTGGACTTCCTGCTTTCAATGACGCAAAATGATGATTTTTACATCATTGAAAGAAGGAAGTGCAACACTGAAATCTGTATTTCTCCTGTCTTAGTGGCAACTGTGAAAATGATGCACGACCATTCAAAAACATGACTGGGGTTCTAATGATACAAAGTTTAATGCAAATGGGTGAAATGTCCCTTTAAAGACACCACGAACATTTGAATGTGACATATCAAAGGACCTGCCATTAATATTTTAAAGTCACCATGAAATCAAATAATGACAATTTTTTTTGTTGTTGTTGAGAATTGCAGTGTTTATTATAAATAATTTTTTCATGAAGTTTTTTTTATTATTTAGGATGGATGACATCAGACTACCATGAGAGCAGCGCTGGTTGAAGTTGAACACACATTAACTTCGCCATCCCCTTAAAACATTAGGCTTGTTTGACTTAATGCGGGGCCCCTAGAACTGACAGACGGATGAACTCAAAGTACCAAGAGAGAAAGACAAAATTAGACTTACTATTATTTCTCGAAACGTTCTCGCGGTACTTTTACGTTATCCGCCTGTCAGTTCTTGCAGTGTCGAATGAAGTCGAACAAGCCTAGTATCTCTTTCGTTGATGCCGTAGGTGTTTCTCAATGTCAAGGATACTTCCTTGTCAGGACTGGTCCTTCCAAGTCACTCCTTCAGAGGCTAGGCGAGGCTCCAGTTTAGCATTCGGAGAACAAGTAAATGGAACAGGCTAGCAAGGGTACGTGATTGCGTCAGTGAAAAGGTGTGCTTTTGGCGCTGCGCGCATAGGATTGTGGGTGATTTGTGAGGCCGAAGGCTACACATATGCATCCTTTTCTGTATATGGGATATTTTTCGAACAAAGGACTCAGAAATTCAGAGGATCCTCGACATTGGAACAGTCCTTCGACGGATGTCACATTCTCGAAATTCTGGCTTCCGAGGATCCTTCCTTGACATTGAGAAACACCTAGGCTGCGTCTGAAAACTCTAAATTGGTGCCTTTTTCGGCAGCATTCCAAGGCAGGAAGGCATGTCTGAATCCAATGTAAGGTTTACTTCCTGAACCCTGAGATCTTGTCCCACAATTCTATGCGTGTGCGCATGGGGAATGTGATTGGTCGAGCCTGGTCGAGTTTAAAAAAATAAAATGGCGGCCAAGAAAGCGGCTGGAGCACAAATTTAGTATAAATAAATGTATATTTTCACATTTTACACATTTAAATTGCATTTCTAACAAGAAATTAGTATTGTAGTTTTCAAATATGTGATTAGTTATAACAAAGTGTGTTGCCATAAATATTTTTTCATGTTTTAGGGGCCATTCACATGTCGCGCCTAAAAACGCGTGGAAAACGCTAGACACGTAGGTTATTGTCACATGACCTGCACGATGCGCTTGTGTCATTCTGAAAAGTTAAAATGTTTTTGAAAAGCCTGGAAAAAACAAGTGCGTCGCACCGTGTGTGACTGCGACGCTTTCAGAGCGCACATACTGTGCGCCTACATTTGAAATAATGAACTTGAGCATGCAATAGACGCAATATGTCAATCACCGCTTCCACAGTACCTGTGTTTGCGGCGTCATCTCTCCTAAATCCAAAATAATTCCATGATATAGCTGAAGTGCTGTTCCTTTTCACCACAAAGTCTTCGTCTGACAACACATTTTCCTCACTCTTCTCTCCTTCCTCCGCCGTCGTTTTTGCTAACAGGCACAGCCAGGGACGTGCACAGACATTTTGAGGGGCAGGGGCTCAAGTGAAATAAAGGGCACTTCTCATAATTATGTATTTTTTTCCTTTTTTAAACAAAAAAGTATATATATTAACGCAATTCTGACTTCCTTAAAATTTATTTAAAAAGTTTTTATTTTATCTTCCTCAAACTCACGCAATTGTTTCATTTTCAAAAGATTTCTACAAAATAATCAGTTCACACAGAAACCATGTTCTCCTTAGTATTCTAGGTTTATAGAGCAGCAAAGGAAACCATTACACAATGTGCATGTTTTGAAAACATTAAATTACAGATTAATTACAAATTTGTTAAAATGCTAAAAACAAAATTGTGACTGCTGAGTAGTGCTACATGCCAATAAATGCTATATGCTAGCGTTGAAGTTCTATTAGTTTGCAATTAGTTGTTAATCAAAATCTGTATTTTTGTCTGATAAGGGCTCCAAATATAAGGTCTGTTTACTAATGTGAGCATCTGGCATTAGCATCAGAGCAGAGGTCAACATTATTATTCATCATGACCCTTTCAAATAGGGCAAAAATAGACCATTTCATTCAAATGACAAATTCTAGGCTTGTAAATAGACATGTAAAAACGTTTCTGTATAATTTTTGCACTTAATAAAGTGCCTTCTTTGTCAAAGAACAATTTAACATATTATGGCAACACATCCTTTGGCACCTTTAATCTTAGGTTTCATATTTATTAGGGTTACACATGTCAGAAACAACAAATATAGATTAGGCCTATTTTATATTTTACTTGTTGGTGATATTTTATTTGTTGGTCAGTAAAAATTCAGAAGTTAGTAAAGTACTGAAACATTAGATTTCTCCCCAATCTACTACATCACTCCAGTTAAACACATTATAGGCTACTTATTTAACAGCCATTACAAAAAACGCAAACAAAAAAGCTTACTACTGTAGTTAGCAATTATTTTATTGTTTGTCCTTTCTTATTTTATGAGCAGTCTGTTTAAACTACATACACTACACTGTTGCAAGTTTGCAACTCTTCAGGTTAATATGGGATTGTCGTGGAAAACAATGTCCCTGAATCGTTATGTGTAACAACGTGTCCCATATTTTGTGCATAAAAGTGTTAATATAAGAATGCTTTCCTCCTCACACACTTACCGGTAGCTGCCTGCAATCATTCACATCGCGTCTCGTTCAGGCTGAGATTTGGCGCTTCTTACAAGCGCGAATGCAGCATACACGAGTAGAGACAAGACCAATCATAAAGCGAAGTACGTTAGAGAGGCGGGACTTAGGAAAGGTAAAGCCAATCATATTAGCGATGTGAGTTTTGGAGGCGGGACTCATCGTTAACCGTTTGTGTACCACAAATAGCGCTATTTTTCTTTTTATAAGAGTTTAAATCTCATTTAAATGATTCCTGAATAAATTCATGGTAAATTAAATAAGTAACAAGTAAAAAACACAAGAAACAGACAGACATCAGTTGTTATATGAATAAAGATCATATTATTTAAAAAAAAAAAAAAAGCACCCCAGAAAAAGGGGCACTTTTTCTCCAGGAATAAAAAGGGCAGGTGCCCAAGCCCCCTTTGGTGTCTATGTGTGCACGTGCCTGGGCACAGCGTCGCAACTGACACCTCACAAATCAATGTGAGCCTGACTTGGGGGTTCCCCTGATTGGCCTAATAGCATGAACGCGCAAACCATGTCTTCAGGACTAAACCTGATAGGTCAAAAGTTTATTACATGCGCGTACCGTTGTCCCTTCATTCATCGCGTCAAGGCTGTCTGTTCGGATGTGTTCATCGCGTGAGTTCATATCGCGATGACGATGAAAATTCGATGTATCGTTCAGCCCCATAACAAAGGCATACTCGGTTTATATTTCAAACACGCTGCCTTTGAAGTGTGTCTGAAAGCGTTTCTCTGAGCTGCCTTCATGCCTCCGAAGTCATTGCCTAATGAGGCAGCGAGGCAACAAGTCAGCTACCTAGGTTTTCAGACCATAGACTGTAAAAAAAGATGGATGACGCAACGTCGCCTTCCTCCATTGTAATGAATTGAAGCCAAAAATGTCCGTCCATGGTCGCCGCAATGTTACATAAAAACCTCAGTTTGGAGCCAAGGCATGCACAGAAGGAATCGTCCGTGGAGCCAGAGGCAGAGCCGCGGTATCAAACTTCCCCCAAAGGCTCGGCCGCCCAATTCAACCACGCCAATCATAACGACACACCCCGTTTCTATAGCATCAAATTACTAGCTAAAATTTTACTTGTCACAAAAATGAACGCTTGAACATATATCAGCGTGATAACAACTACCTGACAGGACCAAATTTTTTTTTAATTTAAAGCAGAGTCCCATTCGTTTGAATGAAGAGGGCGGGGTTTATGACTTGTACTGCAGCCAGCCACCAGGGGGCGATCAAAGAGCCAGAGGCTTCACTTTTCAAGACTTATGAGGCACACCTGTTTCAGTTGTGGCCTTAGTATGTCTTAGTCTTAGGGCGGGCTATATTGACTGTCCAATGGCCAGACTTCCAACAATCCATTATTTCCAGAAAGGCAAAAATAAGCCCCGCCCTACACTTTTCTCATATCAAAAGTTGACATGTCACAAATACATTAAAAAACAGCATCACAACTTCCGACTAAGTAGCCAAAAGGATTTTGTTTTGTCACAGCCACAAACCACGACTGACTACTTGCTAAGTACACTGTAAAAATGATATCAACATTTTTTTATGTTACTTTAACTTAACAAATCAAGTTAAACAATTTCAACTAGTTTTGTCAAATAAGTTATGTCAACTTTAAACAAGTCAAAACTTTAAATAGTAGGTTAATTGACTTGCAAAACCAAGTTGTTTAAACTTCGTGCTGCATTTTTTTGTAGTGGCATGTGGAGGAATGACATCAACATTATAGAAAGCATCTGATTGGACCAAAATGTGTTTAGTGCATGACGCAGGGTTCTTGCAGGTTTCAGCAAGTTAAATTTAAGACCTTTTTAAGACCTTTTAAGACCATTATGAGTAAAATTTAAGACCAACACGACACATTACTAGAAGCATTCAAATGATCTCAGAAATTCTTAAAACGTTCTATTTTTATTGATTCAGTTATAGAAAAATATAAAATGAACGCAGTTTTAAAACAGATAATCAAAATACATGGAAATACATTATGCTTAACTCTATTAGACCGCGAGTGTTGGCGCCGACAAATTTTACCCATAGCCCTTTAGGAAGAGACTTCTGACAATGGAAGCCCAAAAATGGCTCATAGTGAGCCATTGATATACATTGAGTTAGAGGCAAAGAGCTGTGATTTTTCTTAATTAATAGTCAAGAAATGCATTGATTTACAATATTTATACATCACACTAATATGTGTAAGTAGTATTTTTATAAAATTCTATCAACAATGCTTTTTGACAAATAAAATTCACTAATATTAGATCAGTTAGTATGGTCAGCTGCTGGTTTGTGCCTAGTTTTAATCTGCCTCATACAACTTTAAAGCTTTAAAATGCATCACACTCTGTAGTACGTAAGCTTATATGGGAGGTTTCCCAGACAGGGATAAGAGCTTTCCAAACTTGAAAACAATTTGCACTGACATATCTTAAAATACATCAAAATGCACACAAGTAATGGTTTTAGTAAGGCATGTTTATTCAAACTAGTTATATATGTCATAATTAAACTAAGACCTAGTCCTGGTTTAAGCTAATCCCTGCCCGGGAAACCACCCCATAATGTTTAATGTACAACTGACTGTGTGCTGTGTATATATCTTGTGCCTGTTTATAAATATACAAAGAACAAAAGATCACTTTCAATTATTATTAATCCCTAAAAGCATTAATATATGCATTTTATTAATACAAGTTTTTAATAAATTAATGTATTGCATTTAATTGAATACAGAATCACAGGGCCAAAAAAAACACTCCACCCATACGTTTTATGCATAAATATGCACTATATACTGCCATCAGGTTTAATAGCCTCTCTAATTACACAATAACGGATGAATCTGCATTAAGAAAATGAAATTTACCATTAAAAGGCTGTTTGATATGTGCTGCTAACGTTATCCACTAAGACCGTTTCTCAATCCGAAGGCTGTAGCCTCCGAAGGGTCGCATTTCTTATTTCAGAAATGGTCTTATTTCAGAATATTAACTTTGAAATTAACTTTAAAATATTGATTATTATTCTTAGTTAATCGTTAATTGTTGTAATATGCTTATGACTTGCGAATGTAATGCTCAGTTAACTTAAATAAACCAGGCGATGCCGTATGCAGCAGCCTGCCTATGCGAAAGGGCTCTGATCTACCGCTGTTCATTTAACCGTAACTCCTGAAGCATTTGCGCAATCAAAACGTTTGAATTGTTCCTAAAAGACAATTGCACTTTTTTGAAATATATGGTTTATTACGGTACTTTCTTGCTTTCCGTCTGTCAATCGCTGATGTTTGTGGAGAGCTGAAGGGAAAGCGTGTTAGGTTCAAGTGCATCGCAGCAAAGAGCAATATTAAAGTCTAAAATATAAAACTGTGTAACACTAAAGTTGACACGCTGTTGGTGGCTCGTGACTCGACGGCCCGACTGTTTAAGTTGATTTTCAATAAAGCAGCATTGATTTTGGTTCGCTTCTGTGTCCTCTATGTTTCAGAACCTGGCAAATGCTCAGGTAAGCCACGGGCTTATAAATTACCCCGAAAAAGATTTTTGCTTATAGAACTAAGTTTAAGGATTGTTTCTCGCCAAACCCACAGTAAACAGTCAGATCACAACACCTGAAATATAGCTTATGGCACAATTTGCGTGGATTATGACAAAGGGCGGAACGTTTCTTTTTAGAGACCCACCATCATACACTTTCTGCCTCCGCCACTGATTAATGTTAGTTCTTCAGCGTTTTAAATTACTATTTTATTTTCTGCGGACAACGCTTTTTGGGAATGAAAAGAGGTAAGAAATTTAAGACTTGGGTAAATTAAATTTAAGACCTGGGATAAAAATCTGGGTGTTTTTAAGACTTTTTAAGGCCTTAAATGTAACATTCTGAATTTTAGACTTTTTAAGACTTTTTAAGACCCCGCGGGAACCCTGATGATGAGTCATCAGTGTTATTGCTCTGAAGAAAAAATTAGTAAAGAGTTTCCTTAACATTTAGGAGTACACAAAGGTATGAAGAGCTCAGATGCAAAAGTCTCTAGATCCTACCCAAGTCAAAAATTGGATAATGATATTAACCAAATGCTCTCAGCACATATTATATACACTCATCAAATATTTTTGCTTCAAATCCTCAGGCCATTTAGAAATACCTGGCAGAATCCATTACAAGTCTGATAAAAAAGCTCATTTACCAAAAAAAGTCAGAGGCACTTAGAGTGTTTTGCATCTGAACATCTTCATATAAATGGTCTCATTCATTGTGATTTCACAAGATCTTTAAACAAAAAACAAACAGTTACAGTTTGAATATTTATGTACACTGGTTGACAGTAAACTTTTATTCACCGTGTGCTTCTCATTACACCATCACACACTGAAGTGACCTGTGCTGCTTTCATAACATCTCATTCAGTCATTAGGCCGCAGTGTTGGTATGGCAACGCTGAGAGGATGGAGTCTGTGTGTGATCTAACTAAATTAAAACTTTGCTTCTGCTCTATGAAAGCCATTTATCGTTTATGCTCCACTGCAACGGAGACAGCAATGACTGCTGTTATCAGACCAGCACAACAACCATCAAGCTCCATTAGAAGTCAAATACTGCAGTAGACTTCTGCCTCCTATATGCCATATCATGACGTGTGATCTACAGAGTTTCCCTTTCATGTAAAACACGGAGAATGAGCTTAGTATACGTTTCTTAGAAAGGGAAACCATGTCTTGTCATAACACCGTGTGACAGTTTGAATGTTAATCACAGGATTTATTTACTCTGAATGTAGAAATATACATAAACACATCTCGTGTTCCCATGTTGAGCATATTGGTCTTTAAAAACTGAGTTCTTCATTGTCGAACCATTTTACCCTCTTCCTCAAGGTGAGAAACATTTGTCAGGGATATCACCTCCTATGATTGTTACTTCCCTTCTTAGCAGCGGCGTCAGCACCTTTGATCTTTAGAGAGTCTAACAGGTTTTTTATCCTTGAGCTAGCTGGTTCCAGTTTTCGCTTCCTGCGACTTTTCACCCCTGCTCCTGCAGTGACTGAAGGAAGGAGAAGAGCGGCGAATCCCCACGGCGAGACGGATTCGTCCGATTGGCTAGAACTTCGGTTAAGAACCTCCCTCTGCTGAAGGAGCCACGCGCTTTCCCGACAAAGTGCCACAAAACGTTCTAGCTGTGTTGCGTTAACGTTCTTGCTAACGTTCAGAGCGCTTTCAAATGGGTTCTGGATGTGCAAAGCGGATGTTTCCGGTTTGATCTGATCCTTTCCCTGCCAAAGGTATAAACAATATATTTAAGCCTTTAGGCATGCACACACATACAAACAAACACTGTGCATCTATACACAACAACTGACAGCACTTCAGATTGGAATTTTCCTACAACGTTTGTTTAGAGAGATCCTGTTTAAAGTCCTATATTTCTTACATTTACTTTAGATCTTTATATATATTTGTAGATAAAAAAACTTTTAATTTAGAAAAGAGATGAGCAAAAAAAATTACAAATTTAGACAAAGATACTCAAATTCATATATATATATATATATATATATATATATATATATATATATATATATATATATATATATATATATATATATATATATATATATATATATATATATATATATATATATATAAAGTATATAAGTTTATATTATAGTATGATAGTTTTTTATTACATATAAGTTTTATGCGAAAATGCATATTATGCAAGGACAGAGCATATTTATATAGGACAGAGATATTGTTTAAATTCAAATATACTTTTTTATCTTTTTTATATTTCAAAAAAGTAAAAAAATTGTTTACAACACAGATGCTGTTTAAATTCATATACTTTTTTAAATTGACTACATATCGCCCTCTGGTGGCTGTTTGTGGAAGGTCTGTTAATACGTCACCAGTGTCTGCTGTGTGTGTGTGTCATGATGAGGATGACTCACCTTCCTAATATTGATTGATGCCTTGTTAAAGGGGAAATTGCCATAAAACTCAAAGAACTCCTGCAACAGTGTAACTGTGTAAGGGAATAAAAAAGGTTTAATTCAAATTTCTGCAGAAATTAATGCATTATAGGGGCAATTTCCCAGACATTAATTAAGACTAGTCCTAGACTAAAATAAATAAAGTCCAAACATAAAACAACTTGCACTGACACATCTTAAAATACATCAGTGCCCTTTGTTTTGCCTCAAAAAAATATGCCAGTAATGTTTGCAGTAAGGCATGTTTGTTAAAACTAGTTATATTTCCTTATTAAAGGGACATTCCACTTTTTTTTGAAAATATACACATTTTTCAGCTACCCTAGAGTTAAACATTTGAATTTAAAATAGTCCCCTTAGTATCTTTCAATAGCAGGGGACTTTTCGGGCAGTGCATAACATCATTGCACCTCCTGCAGCCATGTTACAGCAGCAAAGTCCTTGATTATTATGCCAGAATGAGAGTATAGTCCTAGCCATAAAACAAAAATCGCAACTTCTAACTTTTCATCGGTCTTAGTACACGATGTAACTACAGAAGTTTAAATATGAAAAACATCAAAATTATTTGGTTATTTTTTAGGCCGATGCTAATGGTCTAATCAGATTAAATGGATTAAGCTAAACTATGCTAAAAGTGATACTGCCAGACCCAGAGATCAGCTGAATGGATTCCAAAAAGGTAAAAATCAAATATTTAACTCCAGGGGAGCTGGAAAATGTGCATATTTTCAAAAAAAGTTGAGTGTCCCTTTAAACTAAGGCATAGTCCTGGTTTAAGCTCATCTCTGTCCGTGAAACCACCCAATAAAGCATAACAGAAATGTGCAGTACACAGACAGAAAAAAGTAAAAACCTTTATACTGGTATGAATTACATGTTAACTCACCTAATGTATCCGTGTTATTTTGCACCGTAATCTTGCTGAGGTCACTGACAATAGTGCAGTCATTACTTTCAATGACACACTTATCTGATGCTCCTAAAAAGTGCACACACACACAAAACGTAAATTTAATGTCAGTGGCCTTCCACAAAGGGACAGATTGTGCATCACGATTGTCGAGTCAGTCTCCTTGACCCTGGTAGACTAGACAATAATTGTGTGGGTAGCTTGTCAGCTCTGGGGAGAGTCATACAACGTGATATATGCCAGGCCACTATACTTTAGTGTGACCGCATTGGATGAGACAGAATTGTCTCATAAAAGCTCTGCTTTCTTAGACACCATAGCAATATATAAATATATTACACAGCACTCTGGAATGCTTGATTCTGATTTGCCAGTGGAGACATTCCAAGGTCCGTTATTCCCAGACAACAACTGCCTGAAATTATAACTCTGCCTCATCAGAGTGCAGTGTAATTACAAATAAATTAAATATAAATATGCATAATTATAAAAAATATTTGACACTTACAAATCTATAAGTCACACTTTTTTCATAGTTTGGCACGTCCTGGAACTTATAGTCAGGTGCGACTTACACGGCAAAATTATTTCATATAAAACAAGAGAAACCATTACCGTCGACAGCCACAAGAGTCCGCTCTATGCTGCTCCTTTATTTATGGTAATCAATGGACTCAGTGATGCGGAATGACTTCGGGACCTTTTTAATCTTGATATGGCTTGTCGTGTTAATTTAGACTATTCAGCCTCTCAGATATGTTCTGTATGCTATTGTTTATTGTGTAAATAACTGTTTATGTACAGACACCTATTCCGCCTGCTGTTCTGTGTGCTATTGTTTAGTTGAATAACTTGTCTTTCCAAATTAAATGTCTATTCTTCGGCTTGGATTTTGTGAAATCATTTTCTAAATAAATGCGACGTATAGTCCAGTGCGACTTGTATATCTTTTTTCCTCTTCAAAACGCATTTTTGACTGATGCGACTTATACACCGGAGCGACTTACAATCGGGAAAATACGTTAAAACCAAGTGTAGTTTATAAACTAAGAGATTTATAAACTCTATCAAATCAATATTTCACCTCATGTGAAATAAATTAAAAATTAAAAATAAAATAAAATAAATTAAAAATTACAAATAAAATAAAATTAATAAAAAATAAAATAAAATAAAAATTAAAAATAAATTAAAAATTTAAAAAATAAAAAAAACAAAAAATTATAAAAAAAAAAAATTAATAAAAAAAATAAAATAAAATAAATAAAAAATAAAATAAATTAAAAATGAAGAATAAAATAAAATAAATTAAAAATAAAATAAAATAAATTAAAAATAAAATAAATAAAAAATAAAAAAATGTATATATATATTATATATATTTATTAAATATTAATTTGATAGAGTTTATAAATCTCTTATATATATACCGTATTTTCCGGACTATAAGTCGCTCTGGAGTATAAGTCGCATCAGTCAAAAAATGCGTCATGAAGAGGAAAAAAACATATAAGTCGCACTGGACTATAAGAATTTATTTAGAAAATTAATTAATAATTAATTTATTTACATTTACATTTACACACACACATATACACACACACACATATACATATACATATACATATACATATACATATACATATACATATATATATATATATATATATATATATATATATATATATATATATATATATATACATTATAACTAAAAGCATCCAAAATAAATCAAAACTCTGTTATATTTTATCATCTGAGGTGCAGTCACCCTTTGCCTAGAAATTGTGTCAAATTTTTACCTTATGATGAATTTTAAAGAATATCAAAGGAATTCACATTTAATCTGGGCTCTTATTGGTTGCTTTTCCTTTAATATTCAGTCTAAGTCATCTATTTCAAAAATAATATTTTAAAATAAAATTTTAGTTTTCTAAAAACAGAAATTCATTTGTTTGGCACATGTATATTTTTGTCTACAAAAGGGTTTTAAAACTTTTGACCGGTAGTATATATAGTAGAGAAATATGGAGAGACAAGGCTGTTATAAAAAGATTGTATATACCTGACAGTTCCTTCAATTGGTCCAGGGTGGGCAGTATTGGAGGACTCCTCTGCTGTAGAAAGAACAACACCATGACCGTTAAAGAGAAGTTGGTGATCCATGGTCCTGGAATACTGCTTGTGACGGCATGAACCCGAGCCCAGCACCGCACGCTGAACACCAGATGCCGAACACGAGGGTCCAGGGTCCCGTACAGAAACAGCAGCTCTGAACTCTTCATCGCCACCCTACAAACAAGACGTTACATGAAACCTTTCGTGGGTTTTACAAATGTTTCTCTATGCATTAAAATGCTGTTTACACTGCAAACATTCGGGAATCCCCCTCTCTAACCCACAGGTCTGTCCATGAGAGAATCCTGCATATTAGGACAACATAAAGATAACAGCCGGTTTCTGTGCGTTTCGGGAACGTCACAGTCTAAATTAAAGCATCATGGTGACCTTTATTTTGAGGAAGTAGGATTAACTTGAGTTTCCTTAATTCTCACACCACACCAATTTAAAAGCGTATTAACTTTCGATTTCCATCTTGGCTGTGGAAAGATAGAAACATGTCTAATTTTGTGTCTCTAAAATGTCATTTGAGGGTGTCATTTAGCAGACAGATGAAATCTCCACAAATACAAAAGGACACTTTGCCATGTTAGATAAACTATTATATAGTTTTAAAAATGAAGTGTCTAATACCTGTTATTGGCAGTGAGGTCACACTGAAAGCCAGAGGGCTGGTGAGCAAAGCGGACAAGAGGACATCGAGCTTGGAGAATTTTCTGGACCCCAACACATCCAGGGCCAAACTTGTCTACACATTCCCCAACGACTGAGAGGATATTCTGGGTGACAACCCGCTCTGATGCCCCTCTCTTTACCTGGTACTCCAGAGAGACACCTGAACCCTGTTTAAAAAAAAATCATAATCAATACTACAACAATAAATAATGTAATATTTACAACAGTTAGTTAATGTTTTTAACTACTTTGTAAACAACATTGCAACAATTTATAGAAATTTATATTTAACAAATTACACAATTCTAGTCTCATTAATGCACATTTCACACAGTACATGCAAAAGTTTATCTTCAACCGCGCCCGAGCGCATGTTTTTTGAGTGCACGAGCAAGGTGTGCGGACCTTACGAACGTCTCCTATTGAAAATGAACTGGACACTCGCGACTGCCACGTATGGTGTAAAATGCCCAAAATAAACATTGTCCTGAACACGTCATAGTAAACAATACACCCTAATAAAACTGACCGATTTTTGGCTTGGTGCATAGATGCCATCGAGGTCCAGAAACATGTCAAGGTCACAACCCAATTTTCCAAAGCTGTTCACAGTGGAGCCAAAAGGCCTGATAATGCATTCTGGGAAATATGCAGCCGCTATGTCTCTAAGAAGAGAGCAGACCAAGAATCGCAGGCTGATGTTCTCTTCTGTAAGCTGTAAAGCCTCTGTCAGACACAGCAGTTGCTCATCTATCTGAAAATAAAATGCGGAAAATATTGTGATTGTCCTAATTTATAAAACTTCAACCAGGTGAAACAAGTCAAAGGTAAGCTTCTTTGAAGTCATTGAGTACTGAGCGACATATATTGATGCATTTGGCCAACGCTTTAATCCAAAGTCACTAAATGCACATTGAAAATAAAAAAATGTATCAGTATGTGCGTTCCCTGGATTTAAACCATAATGCAAACCAATGGAGCTAAGGAAACAGTTACAAGGGATCACACCGATAAAAATCTATGGCTTGCATGCACTATAGGGTTATTTGGATAAAAGAGTCTGTCTGTCAAATGCATAAATGTAAAAAGACAAAATAATCAAACTCTGAGCACACCTTTCATTTCATAATTTTAAAATAATTTTTCATGAGCATAATCATATGCCTTAAATAAACATGTTTAAAAAACAAACAAATCTTGTTTAGTGATCTTGTTCAGTGTCACTTACACTGTCCTGTTCAGAGAGCAGTTTAATAATGTCATTGATGGTTGGTGGGGAATGCTCCTTGAAATTCGGCACAGAATTACTCCCAGACCCAGTCTGTTTGACTGAAAGCAATCGGGATTTGAATGGTACAGCCGCTTCATGTTGGACAGCTGGTATGTTAGTTCGCTCTTTCAATGAGAGGATGCTCTCTCTGCTGGAGAATTCAACAACAGCATATGTTCCCTAAAAAAACAACAAAAACACACATGGTCACGTGACAGGCATCTGGACACAATTATTTTATAGTTATGTAAGGTATAACTGACAACAGGCGCTAAATTATTTTCAAATAGGACCAGAGTCAAGTATTCGGCTTATATCATGGTGACCACAGACATTGCTCCGATGGTTAAGATATTTGACAGGTCAGGTGTGTGTTTACCAAAATATAATCCATACCCGTGGTACATTTCTCAACCAACAGCCCAGTGGTATAATAAATAAATATAATAGGATTGGTGATGGTTAAAGGGATAGTTCACCCAAAAATTAAAACTCTATGTTGTTACAAACCTGTGTAATGTTGTTGTTCTGATGAACACAAGGAAAGATATTTTGAGAAATGTTTGTAAGCAAACTGTTCGTGGGCCCCATTTACTTTCATAGTAGGAAAAAAGAATACTATGGAAGTAAATAGGGTCCACACAATGGTTTGGTTACAAACATCCAAAAATATCTTTCTTTGTGTTCATCAGAACAAAGAATTTTATACACGACTGTAAACATAAGAGTTAGTAAATGATGACAGTATTTTCATTTTTGGGTGAACTATCCCTTTAATCTTGATATATGAGCTGCTGTAGCGCTGTCAAACTTACATAGCTGTTGTAGAAGAAATGCTTGTTGATTGGCCCATGTTTTGACAGGTCATCCAAAAACTTGTTTTCGTTTATTTTAGCCGGACAGTTGATTAAGACCGATCTTTCAGCCTGTTCTCTTCTTTCTTCCTGTATTGCTTGGAATGATTTAATCTCCTTTGCTTTCGGGAAGAAAACGAAAGGGGAGCAAGCAGAAATACGATTGGGTTAGTGACAGTCCGATTATGCACATCTTAATGAAATATAGAAATGAAACAATACAGTTAAGTTTTACAACAGCTGAATACTTGAATATTGAAATCTATTGCTTGGCATGCCTGTCAAGTATAAAACTACAATGATACCGGATGTCGCTGTCTGTTTCACTGCTCGTGTTTTCAAATGTGATGTAGTTGTAGCCAATCTTCTTTTTGATTGAGGTAACACTCCAAGACAACATCTAATAAGCTTCTCCGAGCCCCTCATGTGTAACCTACACACACCAACGGAGGCCGCCATTGTTGACTTGAAAAGGGCGCATGCGCAAACGTTTACTGTACGGTGGCTGCGAGGAAATATCTATGTCGCGTTTTTATTTTCAGGGGAACACGAGTGATAAGCTTACTTCAGATCTCACAAACAAATTCTCCTGAATCTTAATAAATCCTTTCAATCACATATATTACATTTATAGCATATTGTTGGAAACGCCATTTTTTTTCTATTGCGCAAACGGATAATAAGGATGAAAGCGAATGACACGCTTCTTATCTCCGTGGAACATTCTGATGTGGGCGGAATAAAAACGAAACCGCTGAACGAGAAAATACCTTTGCCGCTTGAAAACGAAACCGCGATTGACGCACGCGCAGACATTACTATAGCAAAATGAGAACGCGTCAGTTTCCAAGAGAGTCAGTCAGTAAGTATGGACAAGCGGAGAGGATGTGTACGGCTGTGATTCCAAATATTCAAAGGTATGTAAACTGCTGTTATTTTATACATATGTGTTAATATTACTTTTAGTTTGTTGTACTTTTAGTATATCTTTTAATATTTGTTTGACAACATTCGTTTTTTTTTATTTTAGATTGTGATCCGGTTATTGTCTGTGTCTTAAAATCTAGCGTTCTGGTTTATCGTCTTGTTGTATTGTAATTTTAGCCAGCAGTTACAACTTAGGACGTGACTCAAAAAGTCCTGCGCGCGCCTAACCCCCTATGTGGGTAACTTGTTTATTTGTTTCTGAAGGGGATTGTGTTTGTGGGGGTCGCTCTTAAAATGAACAGCTAATTTCGTGGCTGGGAATAAGTTAATGTCCTGTTTGAAAGGGAGTTTATGCTGGACTGTCTTTTTAAATGTTGAGTTTCATATTCTGCTAGATGTTTTGAAGGAAAACATCTAGGGGTTTCCCACCCCCCAAAACACCACCCAAAACACCACCCCTTACTTGCAAAACAGAGCAAGAAGGCTGATCAGGAAATATACCTGACCACACTGAACATACATATGGTGCTTACTTTGTAAACAAAAAGCATACATGCACACAGTACCACAGGTGCTGAATCGGGTGCATAGCATGTTCGTAAAGTCTCACAAACTTTTTTCTTTCTAGAATTGAATCAAGAATGGAGTACGAGAATGAAAATGCTGGTATAAAACTGCTTCTTGCTCACATGAATATTGAAGACTTTATCCAAGAAGCTGACCATTTTTACTGTGTCGGTGAAGAGATGGAATCAGGTATCTCATTTGAAGAAAGTTTCTCGCAGGACGACATGTTGGATGACAATGGGGAGACACCTGTCATAGGAGCGCCAGATGATGTCATTTCAAATGTGCAAAAACATGGAAAGGTCCATTATGGGACATCAACTGAACTTTTGGATTTTGTGAATATGGTCTCAAGTACATCGTCTTCTCTTTTGGACATGAGTGAAGAAATGGGTGTCTTGCTGAACAAGGTACTAGTAGCTCTTGGCTTATGATTTGATTTTCAGATAAACCAATGCTAATCAAATACTAGGCGAAGGATAACAGTTAAAGTTGTTGATGCAGTAAAAGTGAATCATATTTGTATATAATACTTGTTTGACAAGTTTCATAGTTTCATTAACACCCTGATTTATTTCTGCAGACAGACATGATTATTAAGGAGGGGCATTACCGGATTGACTTGGATGTTCTTCTTTTTCCATGGAAACTGACGTATAAGCCCAGAGGGCCTGGACATGTTCCCAAGGGCTCCTTTGGGAAAGTCCATTTGGCCCAGGATATCAAAACTCGGAAACGAATGGCATGCAAACTAGTAAGTGGTGGAAATGTTTGTTTCAGGAATCTCAACTATTTGTTTTTGGCAAAGGTAGTTGTTTACTTTGACTTACAACATTTTTCCTATTATGCTTGTAACAACTTTTGTACTGTCTGTAGTACTCTATTATAAACCTATTATGATTTGAATCATTTAAAAAGAACAATACAAAGGATTAGACACATAAACATAGTGGCTCTTTGGGCACATGAAAGGATCAGAAGATCAAACCCAGATGATACTGTTGTATTTCCCCTAATGTCCTGCAACAGTCATATGCATCAGCATGTGTTGTTCATGTGAGCCCATAAGGATTTAAAGCAATAAAAACTAACTCGAAAAAGAGAAACACTTGCAGAAGCAAGCACCAGTGTTTTCAAAAGAGGAAGAACGTATTTCGGGAAATAACCCTGTTTCTCTAAAATGCTCAGAGGGTCAGTCTGCAGCATGTAGTGTACCAACAGAAACTGAGAATGGTTTGAGCGTAGACAGGAAACTTGACAGAAACACCCCCATGGAAACAGGCTGCCCACAGAGATGGAGTGTAAGCCTTATAGCCCACATGTCGGTGGCAAAAGACATTTCAAACTTGTGTTTAACTTAACTTTAAAAAAAGCCCTCTCGGTATGGATTTTGACATTTTGATCGACAGATCAAGAGATAAAATAATTATAATATCCACAAAATTACAAAAAGTTTTACGAAATATTTACTTAAGGTTTAGTAAAAATGCAATGGATGCAGTAATGTGTTGAACATATATTTAGGGGAGTGCATATATGTTATAGCATAGCAGGTTGCAAATATTTTGCAGCATTGCTTCTACATACCTTATAAACTCTTTATATTCAATGTTTTGTTAATGTTTCTTATCGGTTCCTATTTATGGAGTATTTCCTGGTTGTTGAATGCCTAAAGCGTATTTTAAAGGGTTCATTTCACAAGACTTTTTAAAGATGTCAAATAAATCTTTGGTGTGCCCAGATTGCGTATGTGAAGTTCCAGCTCAAAATACCATATAGATAATTTATTATAAAATGTTTAAATTGCCATTATGTAGGTGTGCGCAAAAATGTGCCGGGTTTGGGTGTGTCCTGTTGGATGCAAATGAGCTGATCTCTGCGCTGGAGGGCGGTGCTGTGGTTGGGTGGTGCATATTGGGGGGCGGTTTTGTCCCCTTCTGACATCAAGAGGGGAGCCAAATTTTAATGACCTATTTTTACACATGCTTGCAGAGAATGGTCTACCAAAACTAAATCACTGGGTTGATCTTTTTCGCGTTTTCTGGGTTGTTGGGGGCACTGGGGACCCACTTCTAGCGCTTAAACATGGAAAAAGTCATGATATGTCCCCTTTAAAGGTGCAATGTGGGACTTTCAGTGCATCTAGTGGTGAGATTGCAACCTATGGCTCAGTCCACCTCTTCTTTTCGAAACACATAGTGAAGCTACTGTAGCTGCCACAGAATAAGCACGTCATCGTCTGAGACAACTTAAATGCGATCTTTATAACAGTTTGTTAGTTTAGGGCTACTGCAGATGGCACAAAATGGCGACTTCCATGTAAAGGGACTCACGGTATGTAGATAAAACGGCTCATTCTAAGGTAATAAAAACAATACAGTTCATTTTGTAAGGTCTTTATACACCACCGATAATATAGATGTATATTATATTTCTGTGAAAAGATCATTCTAAACGTCCCACATTGCACCTTGACATGAAATGAAAATCTAACTTTTTCCACGTTTAATTGCTATAATTGGGTCCCCAGTGCTTCTATCAACCTAAAAAAATGTGATAAAGATCAACACAGTAACTTAGCTTTGATAAACCATTCTCTGCAAGCATGTGAAAAAATAGGTCATTGAAATTTGGCTCCCATTGTGATGTCAGAAGGGGATAATACCGCCCCTTAATCTGCACTATCCAACCACGACACTGACATTCAGTGCAGAGATCAGCTCATTTGCATTTAAAATGGCACATTTTTGTTCACACCTACAAAGTGGTAATTTTAACATGTTATAATAAATTATCTATATAATATTTTGAGCTAGAACTATACATATGTACTCGGCGGAAACCAAAGATTTATTTGACATCTTAAAAAGTCTTGTGAAATGTCCTCTTTAATGCATTTAAGTAGAAAAAAAGTTTTTTTGCACTTTCATACCATTCACATAAAATATAAAAAGTAATTCTTGATCATGCTTTGTGCTTTATCTCCAGATTCCTGTAGAGCATTTCAAGCCTGCAGATGTGGAGATCCAAGCCCGGTTTCGACATGAGAATATAGCCGAGCTCTATGGGGCGCTGCTGTGGGAACAGACTGTGCATTTGTTCATGGAAGCTGGAGAAGGGGGCTCGGTTCTGGAGAAGCTGGAGAGCTGCGGCCCAATGAGAGAGTTTGAGATCATTTGGGTCACTCAGCAGGTTCTGCGTGGCCTGGAATACCTGCACTCTCACAACATTATACACCACGACATCAAACGTAAGTGCTTTTTTTGCTGAAATAACACTGCTGTTTCCTACCAAAAACTGTGTATGTTCACGTAAAGTCATCTGCTCTACATTGAAATGTTTCAAAACACTTTTAAGTCCTTAACCACCGGAGGTCAACAGCAGTTTAGGAGTTTTTTATTGCAACCACAGGCATTTAAAAACAGCAGACAGTTGCTGGTGCTTTTTTCCTCTGAATGCAACAAAGCTGCTCTGTAGGTAAATCTCTGTAGATAACTTGGTTATGTGGTCAAGCAAGGTGTTCACCTAAATCTAGGTCACTGAGAGGTAGGTGTAGTGTAATGTGATTGACTGGAGTTTGGCAACAGGCTAGAGAAAATGTTTTGGCCTGTCAAAGCTTAGGAACATGACTTAATGTAATGCGCTGAGGTTGTGGCCAATAACATTCTGTAGCCGTGTAGTCATACCTGAGAGCCAATCAGAACTCAGCAACTCATGACTTCTCAACTCATGTCTGGAATTTCCAGTCAGGAGAGCAAGAAGATAATAAATGTGATTGCTCACATTTCTTTTCAAGGCATTAGTCAGCCGGCTGACAATTTAGCTAGTGGTTAGTAAGATTGACAGGGTAATTTAAAGAGGGAGAGAGAGAGAGAAACCAATCGCCATGGCCAGCATTTTGGTTTTTATTGCTGGGGTCTTGACATTTGGCTTGCAAAGGAAACTTGTTATTTCTTTGAAATATAAGGGGAAAGGAAAAAAGGGGGTTTTTAGATGAAGATCTAAACATCTGTTTTTATGCATGTCACCCATCTTACATTAAAAACACATTTTCAAACCATGTTTGGGTCAAATGTGGACTTTTTTGATTCAATTAAAGCAACAGTTGGGTTTGTCCAAATTTCCCAACCATAGGTTGAAACAACCCAGCATTTTGTTAGTGTTGAAAACATCTTGCAGCACATACATGAAAACATTGTAAGCTGTATTATAGTCTTAAAAAATTTTTTTTATGGTATATTAGTATATATATATATATATTAGTATATGCATGACCTAAACTTTTCTCTCCTGTTCCTGCAGCCAGCAATATTGTATTGATGTCCGCTAAAGCCGTGCTGGTGGACTTTGGACTTACAGTGCAGATGAAGGATGACATGTATGTTCCCAGAGACCTACGTGGCACAGAGGTGAATGTGTATAAAATCACTTTGCACGGTTTAATTATCAAATTATAAAACACAGTGTTAATGTTTACTGTAGATACAATGCAGGAAACATTTACTTCCTGAAATATTTAAAAAAGAATGTCAATGAATAAACATTGTCTTACGGTCACATGGGTCATACTGCACACGGAAAATGTTTAAATATGTATTCAGGAAGCAAATATCTAAAAGCACACACACAAACACACACACGGTTTCACATTCGTCATGTGAAGCGACCCAGCAAGCAAAAACCAAGACAGTGAAATGACGGCTAACTATAGACCCAGTATAGTCTGGCTGTAACCCACTTATACTCAAAATAACATGCTGTTTTTGCCAAAATAACTTAGAGATGTACAATATTCCATCATGTCAACAGATGTTCAGGGTGTTTGCTTGAATGCCTGTTTTAGATGTTGTAAAAGTATATGCATTGTCTATACTTGGGCTATGGTTAGACATCTATTAGACTTTCACTGGCAGCCCAAATTTTGCCTTGTTTTAGCCAAAATTGCTTGCCAGCACAGTTTAATGCCAGTGGTCAGTGTTTTCGTGTGGGCTGTCACAATGATTAAATAATCGTCTCACCGCGATTGTTTGACCTCATCGCGATGATTTCAGATCACCGCAATGATTGCACATCTTTTTAAAGAACACAAGGGGGAGCTGCAGCGCCTGTATAAACGAGACGGTATCGGATTACTTTTAAATATGTGTTATGTGTATTAATATTTATGAGAATTAAATGTCAAAGCAATAAAACAGACAATTAATCCCCATAATCATCAAAGCCCTAATACAGGCAATTAATCGTTATAACTGTCACAATTTCTTAGACAATTAACCGCCAGCCAAATTTAATAACCATGACTGTCCTAGTGGGGATGCACAAAATTGCATTATGGACAGGAAATGTTAAGCTGTTAAAGATATTTCAACATGCACATCTGCATAAGTTAGCTCAGAGCTTTAACATTCTTTGTTGTTTTTCTCCTGCATAGATGTATATGAGTCCAGAGCTGGTTCTGTGTCGAGGACACAACACAAAGACTGACATCTACAGTCTGGGAACCACGATTATACACATGCTCAGCGGGAGCCCGCCGTGGGTTAGAAGATATCCACGAACAGCGTACCCCTCATACCTCTACATAGTGAGTGTGCTTTCTGTATTCGGTTTTAGTGTGTTGGACTACTTCCTCTTGTTGTTATATATTGTTTGCATGTATGTTAGCCTCAAGGACATTGCTGTAACGTATAGGGGGAGTCCCTGGTTGCGTCGAAACCTCATAATATGAAACTGCCTACATGTATTGACCACAGGGCAAAACTCTGAAATGCCAAACATGACTTCACAACGTAAAGGCTGACTTATTTAGTTCTGTATACCGTTCCTTTAAAATTCCTTTGTAGAACTTTACTATACAATATGTTAACATTAAGGTTAAACTAAGCCAGTGGTTCTCAAGCCAGTGGGCACCATCTCAGGGCCCCCAGTTTTATGACATTTTATAAAATGCATGAATTTATCATGAATTCTGTGTAATTAAACATCAGAAAAATAAGGCTACTAACCAACAGCACTAAATTTGATATTTTAATAAGTTTTGGTTTATTTAAATTTTAGGTTTTACAATGTCTTATGTCACAAATTTTCTTTGGGGGGCCATGAAGGGCACAAATGGGGGTCACCGTACACAAGTAGGGCCGCCCACCGAAAAAGTTTGAGAACCACTGAACTAAGCGTATGATGAAAAATGGTTTAACTGCATGTATTGACTTGGTTAATATTTATTTACAACGTTAACAAAAAAGCAAAAAATGTCTCTCAGTGGGACGGTACCCTTTCAAAAAGTACACCTGTGCATCTAAAAAGTTCATATCAGTGTATAATTTGGTACCACAAAGTGCATAGTAGTACTAAATGTATACATATAGTATCTATACCTAAATGGTACATATTAGGACCTTTTTAAAGGGTATTTCCCAATTGAGATAGAGGGACAATTTTTTGACCATATGTGTGTATGTGTGTGACCCTGGACCAGAAAATCAGTCATAATTCGCAGGGGTATATTTGTATCATTAAGATATTAAGTAAAGATCATGTTCCATGAAGATATTTTGTACATTTCCGACCGTAAATGTAAAAAAAAATGAATTTATTATTAGTAAAATGTTTAGCTAAGCACTTAATTTGGACAATGGTAAAGGGTTAAATCTGCACCCTCAGATTCCAGATTTTCAAATAGTTGTATCACGGTCGAATATTGTCCTTTCCTAACAATTAGGAATGTGCAATATTTATTAGCTTATTTATTCTGCTTTGAGATGAAAAAATCGACCCTTGTGACCAGGTTTTGTGGTTTAGTGTCACATATAGTTTTCTTTCCTCTTTAAAACACACCATGAGGCATAACTTGTGATTAGAAGTTCTCCTTTCCATTTCGAGCCATTTCCAAACGATTTTTTTCTCTGACATCAGCAGCTTTAGGTTCCTGCGTGTGTTGCATATTATTTAGACACCTGTAGTTCTATATTTTCCCATTGATTCAGAGTCTCTATTATAAAATACTTTTATAGAAATGTAAGCAACATTCAGCACGTTTGTATCGACTATTCTCTCACTGTTAGTTCCCTTTTCTCGTATCTCACTTCCTTTCAGTGTAAATTCACATACAGTGTCCCTTAGGGCTGCAAACAAATGCACCTGTCTCACTATTGCGGTTAACATTCTTGTCTCTGTTTATCTAGATCCATAAACAAGCTCCTCCTCTAGAAGACATACCGGAAAGCTGCAGCCCTGCAATGCGCAGACTCCTGGAGCATGCGCTTGACAGGTCCCCAATACACAGGAGCTCCGCCACTCAATTACTACATGAAGAAGCCCTACATCCATCCCGGGATGACCAGCCGCGCTGTTGGAGTCTGGATTCTGCGCTGGAGGACGGCACGCACCCAATGTTGCGACAGCTGAGTCAGATTTCGGAAAACACGCAAGGTATTATATACTGTACATTACACACATGCACACGCGTGTCAGATTCATTTAATGTTATGTTTAAGGTCTATTTCTCTTTTTTTTCAGACTCTTCCCTGTATACTGAAGACTCAGGGCATTCTAAGAAGAAAGGTTCTCTTTATATAGATCTGGGTGCCTTGTCTGGCTACTACAGTCGGGTTAGGGGACCACCAAGTAATGAGTATGGCTAAGTTGGATTTTTATGCTTGTGGACCAGTTGGGTATTTGTATAGTTTGCTTTAATAGAAATGCCACCAAAACGCTGGAGTGAAATCAGGCACATCCACAGTGTATAGATCAGATGCTTGAATGATCTTCGTATTGTGAAGACGCCGTATGATGGATTGGACAGATCAGATGTTGACTGGACAATGAGCTGTGCAGTTACAGTTAGATTTGTTCTGAAATGCAAATTTAAATCACAATTTAAAGAGGTGAAATAATGCTTATTTGGTGCATGTTCACAATTTAATTTCTGTGGTACGAATACATAGCATCCAACTTGAACATAAATGCATGTGTGCTTTTTGTGTTTTGTTGTAACGTACATGAGTTTATAATGTATTCGATGTTTTTCATCACATGCATCTAAGGGCAGGGTTTAATGAGATTAATCAGTGATTTAGATCGATTATGCAAAAAAAAAAAATTATAATGAATGCATTATCATTGTTTAGTATGTGACCATAGCAGTACTGGGTATATCATGAATATAATGTGTCATATTAATCATATTGTGAATCTTTTGATCTTGGCCGTCTTATAGGTTTTTGCGGTATTGTTGAATGTGGTCTGAATTACAAGCTTAGTAATTTGGATATCGGAGTATTACGGTTATCTGACTCAGATTTCATGTAAGTCAGTAAATGATTTCACCCCAACTTACTGCTCTTGGCTTTAAAATATCTTCATCTGAGATTCCCGCTCAATACATTTACTGTATTGTAAAGATAAGAGATGCAGAAAAATTGCACACTACAACGATTTGAAATGAAGAGTTTCGTTGCAAAACGAGATTTTTTTAATTTTTCAGAAATCTGTTTTTTTTGGTTGTGCATTCCAATTAATATCAATTCAACTGCAGTTGGTTTGTTTTGATTTAAACCTTCATAACTTAAAAAATACAGCTAAGTAGCACCATAAAACAAAATAATAATATGATAACATAATAATAAACATGTTTTGACAAAAATGTTAAAAACGGAGTTATCTCGTTTTGCAACGAAACTCTTCAAATATTACTCCTTTTTTTCAGACAATACTGAAAAAATTCTCAGTTTTTTGTTCCTATGGAATGTGGTTTTGTTGAGTAGTTGCAATGCAAGACATTAAAACATGCATCTAGACTCAAATTTAATAGATGCTCCAACATCAAGCTTTTTCCATTGCTGGCAATGGAGGTGCAAATATATCCCTTTATAAAGTTTCTATTAATAACAGTGTTTATAATCTTGACTCATTGACACCTGATATTTGTCTTGGCACCAAAGATGGTTTTATTATTATTTTTGTGTGTGTGTTAAATTGGCCAGTGCTTTTTTGTAGCTCTGTTCTGCTATTTGATGCTTTGACTGTATATCTATATGAAAGAGCTGATTCTCTGTATTATCCCTTATATATGAATAAACACTGTACTTATTGACCAACTAGCGTGTATTCATGACAAATTACTTATCTGTGTCTTTTGTTATAAATATGTTGTTACGCTGTCAGTTAATGGTTGTTTGCCAAATGCCATAATTTACATATTAAGGTTACGATGGAAGAAACAAGTTAAAATTACACAATGGCTGATTTGAGCTACAGTCAACAGTTCTTCAGAAAAGTTCAGTCATTCTGGAAAGACCATAGAAAGCACCCGTCAAAAATGATAGTATCACCTAACATGAAGGTTACCCTCTATTTCATGTTATTTATCACTTTGCAAAGCATGCATGTGTGAAGTGTGTAACACGTTAAAGATAAGAAGAATGTTAATAAGGTATCTTAATTGTGCTTATTTATATAGGCTATTGTAAAGCAAGTGGAATTATACGACCAGAAAACTGGAATCATATGAAATAAAAATCATATAACAAATACTCATATAAAATAAAAAGTCATAGTACTGGTTTGATAACAAGGTGTGTGTTAAAGCAGGCAGCTTCAATTCCAGTGACAATGTTTCCTGTTAGCTGTCTTTGTGATCAGAATGCAGAAGTGCAATGCAACAACAAGTTTTCATGTGTTATGCTTAACCAAACAAGGAAACATTAGCGAGAACATTTAGACAGAAATGGACAGTTTTTTTTGGACAGTAAATGTCATGTGTATATTGAATGAACTGAAATTATTTAAATGAAGATATAGGCCTAATGATTTCTAATTGGTGAAAATGCTGACACGTGTGTGTGTGTGTGTGTGTGTGAGAGAGAGAGAGAGAGAGAGAGAGAGAGAGAGAGAGAGCACAGCAAGCATGATCAGCAGAGTTCAATTGCACAGGAAGTGGATTTCCCCCAGCTGATAAGGGAATTGTATTTCCTGCCCTTTCTAATATAGAGTGCACATGACACACAAGAATTTCTGCCGTGATGTATAACTTGTTGAAATCATTTGTAAACCCACACATACCACAAACACACTGGTATACACGAGTTGTTTCACTAGATGATTTCTCATACCGTAATGATATTGTGTTAATCCACCCATCTTATAAACCTGTTGACATTATCAAATTATTAGAATTATGCACGTTTTTGATAGTGGGGACAACCCAGCTGGGTTATTTGACATGTTTTATACTATTTGAAAAGGTTACAACCCATACTTATATATCCCTTTAACAAACCAATAAACAGAAGTAAAATGTGACACCAAACAGGGGAGTCCAAGTAGGCGGGAAAAGGAGGGGATTTCCACAGGGGGCTACAGTTTGGACAGATGCTGTAGATAGGGTGCTGTTGAAAAAGTGTAGGTATATAATTTAAATATAAGATTAGGAGATATTATCACCCTGCTGAAAAAAACAGCATCAAACCAGCATGGATCAGCATGGGAATTATGCTGGTCTATGCTGGTTTGATGCTGGTTTAGCTGGTGTTCACTAGCAAACCAGCACCAAAACACAACATATGCTGGTCTTGCTGGTATGACCAGCATGGGATGCTGGTGCTAATGTTGGTTTGGCTGGCACCAATGCTGGTTTGGTGCTGGTTTAGCTGGTGCTAATGCTGGTGCTGGTTTAGCTGGTGTTCACCAGCATACCAGCACCAAAACAAAACATATGCTTGTCTTGCTGGTATGACCAGCATGGGATGCTGCTGCTAATGCTGGTTTGGTGCTGGTTTAGCTGGTGCCAGTGCTGGTTTGGTGCTGATTTAGCTGGTGCCAATGCTGGTTTGGTGCCGGTTTAGCTGGTGTTCACTAGCAAACCAGCACCAAAACACAACATAGCCTGTTTTTGCTGGTTTGACCAGCATGGGATGCTGGTGCTAATGCTGGTTTGGTGCTGGTTTAGCTGGTGCCAATGCTGGTTTGGTGCTGGTTTAGCTGGTGCTAATGCTGGTGCTGGTTTAGCTGGTGTTCACTAGCAGCACCAAAACACAACATATGCTGGTCTTGCTAGTATGCTGTTTTTTTCAGCAGGGCATTTGATTTCTCTTTAATCTCTTTAGCTTTGTTTTTGTAGACGGGGCCATACAGGTAATATATATTTATTTAGTACCTATAGCGCCACCTTGTGACAGACATTTCGTTCCTAGAAGACTCACATTGAATAGGATTGATCTTGATGATCGCAATTAAAATGGTTGGCTAAATATTTTTTGTTAATTTGCCCACATGACAAAATACTGTAGTACCAGTATTTACTAAACTGGAGTAAATGACTAGACTTTATTATACCTGTATAGGTCGACAATAGTGTTATTTTTCATGTGGGTTGATGATATAGGAACTGCTATTAAGGATATAGGAACTGCACATATGGAGATTTTGCTTGTTATGTGAAATTAAAAACTTATTTTAAACACTCTTATTTACCATTAAAAGTACAGTCTAAAAGGACTGTAATTTTGCTATTCACAATTAAACAGCTGTTTCTTCGCATTTTTAGTAGCAAAATATTCACAAATAATAAATGAAATACAAATGATAACATATTATCAAAATATTTTGTAGCCATTATTTTATTTTATTTTATTATTTTATTTTAAATCTCTAGTCCCTGGAAGTAATGATGGTACACAGAACCTGGCTAACTCAAAATCCAGAAGGGGGCAGTATATTACCGTTCAATACCACATTTATTTCAGTTAAATTAGATGTTCACATTTTTCACAAATCTAGAACAATTTAATACAGGACAAAATAAAAGTGTGAAACAAACCTGCAGCTGGTAACTTTCCAAATGGTTATTTCTATTTTTTATAATTATCATCTCCAAAATATTTACCAAATAAAGGGAAGAAAAGGCATAAATTCATTTATAGAATAATAAAATATCAATGCACCTTTATAAGATATAATAAATGTTTTTTGCTGCATGACTTCCTCAACTAATTTATTCAACTTATTGAAGAGAGAGAGAGAGAGAGAGAGAGAGAGAGAGAAGGGAGAGAGAGAGAGAGAGAGAGAGAGAGAGAGAGAGAGAGAGAGAGAGAGAACGCTCCTCTCTCGTCCATCTAAAGGACCCAGACAGACAGCCTCTGGTGTGGCACCACTAATGTTAGTGTGTGCTACTGTGTACAAAGGGCCATTCTTTACAAACACAGCTAAGCAAAGACACATTGGCCTCTAATCTTCCCATCTCCAGACTGCACAAACAGAAGATAGTTATTACTTTTCATAATTCATACTGTTTTTCTCTCAATACAGAGAGTATACTGTACCCTGCGGTCGCTGTGTCTAAAAACATGCGCTTGTGCACAAATGCATTTTCACGCCTGTCTAATGAAATGTTTCAGCAAATTTATGTTTAGTGCCTAAATAAATGTAATTCCTCTCTGAAGTCGAATTCATATCTGCTTTCAGCTTATTCTGTCTTAAGTTATACAGGATATTCAGAATATTCAAAACCCAGTGTGATCTGTTCATTTGTTTATGTGTTATATGTATTACTTGAGTAAGAAATATGTAAGGGTTTATACGGTGACTTTGTTGGCTTTGTTAGTTTGTTGATTTTGTTCTCGCTATGGGTCAGCAACACAGTGACTCAGGCTATGACACACTCCGGGTAATTTCACCCCTCTCAGCTTGGCAAATGCCATCTTTCCTGGCAATGTTCATGTTTGGATTGATGTCTGTGCATGGCCAGAAGTTGTTTGCCCTTTATTCCACCTCCGCCCGTATTTTCAACACACAATTAATCATGTAAAAGTGAAAAAATGTTCGCAAGCATAAAAGGCAAAACATTTATGGAAGGGATGTTAAGTGACAGCATTAAAGAGGAAACCATAAGGTGTGTGTGTTAAGCGCATTGAATCGGGTATGTGCCCAGTAATGACATTTTGATGACTTTTTAAACTATTTTATGTATTCTTAAAATCCATTAGACTGTATTTCTCATTAAACCAAACTACAGTATAATAAAACACAGTTGATTCAACAGGAAACAAGTATTTAGACTTCCTTGTGCAGTCAATCACAACAGAAATTCAAAAAACTCTTCAAATAATTTTCCTCATAGCATCACACAAATATCTCAACCAGCTTCATTGTTTATATGTAAAAAGTTATGCTTACTTTTAGAAATGTTTTTAGAAAAACAATTTCATTTATTTTTGACTTCGAAAGCTTTTCACCCAAGACGTGAACTTTTTATTTGGTTGTTAGGAGCTTTGGTAGCCAACCTTCCAAACCCACAAAAATGCAGTACATATAACCACCTTGTACCATGTGCACTGTGTCTAGATAGGTATTACACAGAGGCGTCATGCCCATTCAAACTGAGGGGGCACGTGCCCCCTTGCCCTGCTGAAAAAAACAGCATACCAGCAAGCCCAGCATATGTTGTGTTTTGGTGCTGGTTTGCTAGTGAACACCAGCTAAACCATCATCAGCACCAGCATTAGCACCAGTTAAACCAGCACCAAACCAGCATTAGCACCAGCTAAACTAGCACCAAACCAGCATTAGCACCAGCATCCCATGCTGGTCATACAAGCAAGACCAGCATATGTTGTGTTTTGGTGCTGGTATGCTGGTGACCACCAGCTAAACCAGCATAGACCAGCATAATTCCCATGCTGGTCAATGCTGGTTTGATGCTGTTTTTTTCAGCAGGGTGTTTTTTTTTAGCCAAATGTATTTTGCATGCAACCTCAAAATCATACAAGCATCCATCAATCTGTTGTCCTTTAATCTGTTTAATATGCACAATATTATTAATTCTGTGCTGCATCCTTGGTTTAAAATGTGACCGTCTCGACGTTATATTAGTAGAGATTTCTAGATTCATCTTCTTGGTACAACGCCAAGTTCGACAGAGTTCACGGTGGCGCGGAATCACACGTGTTCATATGAGGTAAAATTTTATGTAATAATCCGTTCCTCTAATAATTTTATCTAAACATATTTTTAAAAATCATTATAGATTTTATATTATAGATATATAGCTATAGCTTGTCATTTTCGTTGTTTATATACTTTATGGATTTAAAATTACATTAGTTTCGTAGGATGATGCAGTTGTTGTGCAAAATGCATTAATGGCACAATTAAACAGGTAATTTATTAAAACTTAAATAAATAAAACATGCCGTTTCAGATGTAAATATGATGCCAATATGTTATTATTCCGATTAAATAGTATTTGATATAAAAGTTAATCAACACTTTTATTTTGGAGGTTTTTGCATGAAGGCAGGGGCACTCAGATTGTTAGAAATGTGAGTGCCATTGCACAAATTTCTGTGAACTGTGCACACTGTGCCCCCTTAAAAAATTGGTGCATGACGCCCCTGGTATTACAAAACAACAAAATAAAAACAGTAAAGGTAAACTCACAGTTGTAAAAAATGAGCAATATTTTATTTCAGTCATCTTTAGCAAAGCTTATGAGAATTTCTGTTTTTTTTCACTTAAAACTGTCAGAACATGATCCAAAAATAAAAGGCTTATTATTGGATTCTGTAGATTTTTCATAACTGTTACAACAAAAGTTTCATGTTAAAAATTTCCTGTCTTCATCAGCTCCAAATGTCTCCAAATGTTGCTTTTTTCCATCCCTGCAGCTTGACAGGGAGCAGATTCGTGCCATGGTGGTCTTTACAAACACAAGCTAACAGTGAACTGGGTTTCCTCCACATGTATTGACTTAAGCTTACGAGACATTACAAAACTTCAATCCATCCACTGACATAAAAACCCACCGCAAAATCCTGAGAGAAATGAGATACTCTAAACAGACATTCATCTAGCCCTCTAAGCTAACAGGAATCTCTCTCTCCTTCCCTTTCTCTCTCTCTCTCTCTCTCTCACGCGCGCACACATATGCTTACAGATACATACATACAGAGGTACAAAGGTCCCCATTCTGTGACGGGCTGAGAGCTAAAGTTTGATGTTTAATAACTGCGGTATTTTAATGTTGTCTGTGCTGACGGTGCAGCGGGATTCTGAACAGGGATAAAGGCCGGACTAAAACGCTACCTGTGGATTCCTGAGGTATTGAGTTCTAAGGCGCCGGCCAGAGGTCCGTTTACCTCCTTCATCATGTGTTTCTCACAGTAGCCCTACAAACATCCCGGATCGAGAAAACTCATATGATGAGATCTACTGTAGATGTGAATCAAGGCGGGATTACACACGGAGTCGAGAAGACTGTGGCAACAGAGATCAATACAGCTGGGTCTCATACATACACAAACAAATCTTTTAAGACTCATTATTCTTCTAAATATTTATGTATCCATAAACTGAGCACAAACATCAAGGTTGGCATTGGACTTTATATATTAATGTGCTTTTCATACTGACAGAAGGGACAGGAAATGGGGGGGGGGGGGATTCGGATATGTTGCAGGCCAGACTCAAACCTCCATGCCAAATAGAACTAAACAAACAACTGAAGCATTATGCAGACCCGCCTTTCATATTAGTCATGGGTGAGTGACGTCATTTTGGCACCACATGATTTTTTAGTGTCTATCCCTAAATCACGTAATTAACTCACCATTTACATTACATATATGCATTTGGCAGACGCTTTTATTCAAAACGACATACAGTGCATTATACATCATCAGTATATGTGTGGTGTCCCTGCGGATCAAACCCATGACTTTTTGTGGTGCTAACGCAATGCTCTACCAACTGAGCTATGTGAACCTACCATCCACCACCAACATGCAGCACCAGGACTGACTGACTGACTGACAGTAAAGGACTTTAACTCATTCCCCGTCAGCCTTTTTAAAAAAGAAAAATTTCTTCTATAAATATATAAACATATAAATATATCAAAAGAAAGAACACATCTGCTTTCAAATAAACAAACAAAATGGGAAAAAGAGTCTTCCTATCTTCATTAGTTCTCTTTTTATAACCTCTTAAATATGGGTAGGTTTCTTCAAAAATACTAAATTTTGAGCAAAAATCTGAAATAATTGCAATTTTGTTAGAGATCAGATTCAGAATGATGATCAAAACATACATGGAGTTGAAGTTCGCTTTTGCTTAGTTTTTTTTATAAATTGTGTGTTTTTTTTATTACAGATTACCGTAAAAACTCGTCAGGAAAACATAATTTGCAGGGAAATGTTTTCTCTTAACTCTTTCCCCGCCAGCGTTTTTAACAAAAAAAGTTGCCAGTGCCAGCATTTTTCATGATTTTCACAAAAGTTGAATGCCTTCCAGAAAATGTTCTTCTTTAAATATTTATACAAATATATTAAATGAAAGAGCAGACCTTCTGCTTTCAAACAAAAAAAAACTGTCTCATCCTACCTTCATTATTTCTCTTTTTATCACCTCTCAAATATGGGTAGGTTTCTTCAAAAACACCCAATTTTGAGCAAAAAGCTTTTTGTGAAGGACTTTTGATAGAGATAAGATGCAGAGCGATCTTTAAAACACACACGGAGATCTTTCTCTTTCACGTGAGGCGCTACTTCCTGGTTGTGTAAGTTGCGGAATAATAGCGGTATTGCGGAAAGCCGGAAATTCTCGTCATTAGCAGGGAAGCGTTTTCTCTGACGAGTTGTTTGGTCAATGGCAGAGAAAGAGAATGGTGGGGAAAGAGTTAAATAGGTGAAGAATTTCAACCGACAGTAATAAAATATAAATCTTTCATTCATTTTAAGCACAAAGTATTGTCTATTTGACTCGTACATGGATCGTTAGTGACATATTCAGCACATTTAAGTTTTTTTTTTTTGCTCATTTAAACATTTAAACTAAACTTTAAATTAAATGATTTATTAATTTTTAACATGATTGTTTTGGAATAAAATCTGGAACTATCTGCCAAGAACTAAATCATATTTTAAAGTCTCTTAAGGTGGCGTCAATAAATGAGCATTCTGATGCTTAATGACCTTTGACCTCTCAGTAAGGTGGTGGCTTTTTCATGCCTTTCAGACAGCGTGTACATGCAGAGACCAGCCAGGCAACCATTGTGTCTCTGTGTCCTCTGGGCTAATCCCACCAGCCCACCCACAGGCCTAAACATAGTGACTATTTATTCATGCCTATACCAAGATTTCAGCCACAAGCAGTTTGCCTGTCTAAACTAAATGTGAACCTGATGCCCATGTGACACAGTCTACAGCAATAGGAAAATATATGTTTAATACACAGGTGAGAGAAGTGGGATTTTGGACTAATGAGATTTCACAGTGGGCAGAGCTACACAGCAATGCACTACAGAAATACAACCAAGCAACCAATAAAAAAACAAAAACTTTGATTTACTGTATGTTGCTTTAACACACGGACCCTTCTTTATTATTATCTAAACATCTTATTCTGTCCACATATAATAATGAACATTAGTTCATAAGATTTACACAGCTTAGCATTATGTTCTTCTGTACAGCTCTGTGGTAGTGCATTGCAATAGCTGTGCAAAAGGTCATGGGTTTCAACATATACAAATTAAAAAAATGCATACAATCTATTACACGTATCATGCACTTATTTTCAACTTATTTTCAGCTCAATGAAAACCAAACATGCCAGACTAACAGGACCAACAGAGAAAATAAAACCGGAGTCCACATTGAAAAAAGGTCAAGTTTGGCACAGAGCAGGAGATATAGATTTACAACCCAAGTGACTTTTGACCTTTCGCTTTTTTCTCCTATATTTGCCACAGTGTGTGTGTGTGTGTATGTATTTGAGGCAGATGATGGCAGAGCTCTCGATCTCACTCTGAACTGTCCAATCTTTCCAGGTCTGTTTGCTCGCACTGACACACACAGTGTTGTTAATGGCTAATGACCGAATGAAAAACGGATGCATGCGGGCCGACACAAAAATGCCTGTGGAAGACTGATGTGAAAAGACGCAGCGCAAACACACACAAGCGTAGCCTCTGTTTATCATCTATTGTCCAAAGGGCTTCTGTTTTTCACAGAAGCATGAGAAAGGAGATGGATATGTTTACATATCCGACGACAACTTTAAACACAGAAAAGCTGTGGGATAATCTCCCACAAATCATCAATGAAATAAGAACATTTTACAGAACAATCAAATACAGAACAGATCCTAATTAATTATGTCATATTTCATTTTAAAGTGTGTTTAAAGTGTGTGAATGTTTAGGCTCCTCTCGAAACTACGTTTAGAACTACAATTAATAGTTTTTCCTGTCTGTGGCATGACTTTCTTTTTCGTGTAATTTTATTTTTTAAATCATTGTCACTTGGGTTTGGGGTTAGATTTGGGGTTTGGGTTAAGATGTCTAAAAATGTAACAGAAAGTGATTCTAACCCCAAGTAACAAAATAGGAAAAAATAATGAATAAACAATACAGAAAATGACACGAAAAACAAAGTCGTGCAATGGACATGATAAACTATTTATAGAAATTAGTGACACAACAAAAACATTTGTGCCTTGTAAACACCTTGGTGGGCTTATACTGATAAAAAGTGTGTACCTAGAATGCACTGTAAAGGCTGAAATATGGTCCACTTTTTACATGCGTGTGACGCAATTTTTGTCATCAGAAGAGTGCACGCGTACTGCATGCGCACTGCCGGATGGTTTAAACCCTGCCTACATTGTACGTGTAGGTCACGCATGCGCCTGCAGGAGAATGTAGTGTGTAGCCCAGGAGATGCACTGCATTTTGTTGCAATGTGCATGCGTCGAACGTCTATGTACACGTACGAGTCAAATAAACTATACTTTCCAAGGCTGAGCGTTTGACCGTGTACATACGTTCACGTATAAAAACACTATACTCCAGGCTCATGTCATTTGGGATAAAAGCATCTGTAAACATTGATAAAATGTATGGCTTGAATGCACCGCGTTTGCCAAAGACAATTTCTTAAAGTTTAACCAAAGATTACAAACATTAGTTTATCTTTAGCAGACAAGGATGATGATAACTTATAAGCAGAGAGAATGGCCTGTTGTACAGCTGTATGTGGAATGAAACAGTAGGGCTCTCTATGAGAAAAATGAGCATCCTGAATTAGTCATGATGACCTACGGTCCTCGCATCTGAAACGCCGGCCTCTCTTCATCTCACTTATCGAGCCATCGGATATAGCCGATGTTGTTTTTCTCCTCTTTCTCAGTGTTATTTTTCTCCTCTTTTTTTATGCAACATGAATAGTGCCTCTGTCATCTAAGGAGGCAGAGAGGGATGGGTCGTGTACGCTTGTGTTTACGCTGAATGTGTATTAGTGGATGGGGAGATGCCTGTTTGTGTGTGTGGAGTTTAAGGGGAGTCTGTAAGTCTGGCTAGAAGGGGTTCTGGGATGTCTTCTTCCTGTTGACTTCCTTATCGTCATGGAGATGCTGAATCTATGTCTCTCTGGTGTCCGACGGTGCTCCCAAGGCACACACAAACACTCATTCTCGCACAAATGCACATGCACGCACACACGCTCTATGCTTGAAGATGCAGGAAGCTCTCCTCCACCTCTCTTGAAGGTGGCCTCTGGTAAAAGAACTTCCAGAGATTGTATGTGTGTAAAAGTTTTTGGTGTGAGCTGATCATTTGTTTTCTAAGCCATTACTATGACAGTCTGTTTAGAGAGAAGGCCAGATTACAGTTGCACTCTACACTGCTGTAAGTCCCCCAATATAAACAGCCACACCAGCCCTGCTTACTGTTATTAATAAAGACTCTCCATCTTTCTCGGTTTCCCTAGTGTCTATAATGCCGTGTACACATTAATTTTTGTTACGTTGACCTCCATTCATACACAATACGAATGAGGTAGACAGGAAATGCAAGTTCATGCAAAGTGTTTGCATTTTAGTGTGTTCCAAAGTTTAAAGGTCACATTCTTCCTGATCCCATTTTTCAAACTTAAGTTAGTGTGTAATATTGCTGTTAGAGCATAAATAATACCTGCAAAATGATAAAGCTCAAAGGTCAATGCCAGGGGATATATTTTCTTTAACATAATTCGCCTTTTAAAGTCTACAGCAAACAGCACGTTTGAACTACAGCCCTCTACTTCCTGATTGAATGATGTCACTAAAACAGTTTTTGATTAAACTCCGCCCACAGGAATACGTCAGTCGCCAGCTTTGGCTCAAACAGCTCTGCTAAGCTAAGCTGTTGTCGAATCACAACACACCAAACAAACTACACAATCAGAACTCGTTATGTATTTCTGAAGGAGGGACTTTATAAAACAAGGAAAACATCAGCTCGTTTTTAGGACAGTGAAAACAGCGGTATAAAGATGAGTAAATTGTGTGAAAAATAAGGTTTTTTTTACACGTGAAACATGAACACACATTATAATGTGCACTGTATACCCAATCAAAGCTTCAAAAAGACAGAAAGAACGAGACCTTTAAAGTTTGGTGAACTCTGACCTGCAAATTCGTATCACATGAAGATTTGTGTGACCAATAAACGACACATACATCACAGTGTAACCTTTTCAAAAATTACAATTATGAGGTAATACCCCGAATACAGCAAAAAATATATTTTAAAATATACAAAAATGGCCAAAAAATATATTGGCTGAAATATATTTTGGAATATGAATATGTTGAATATATATTTTTTGTATATTTGTAAATATATTTTAAAGAATTAAAAATATATATTTAGCCCTCCATATATTTCAATACAAGGAAATTCACGTCGCACTGGAAGAAGAACTTTGTTTATGTTACAAACCTGTAAACATATAAATTAACTTATATTTAAAATATATGTAGGCAAAAAATACATTTTGCCATATGGGATGTAAAATTAGAAATGTATTGGCTTGTCCTTGAAATACATTTTTAAATATTGATATATGAAGATTAAAACTAAATATATTTTCAAATTCAAAAATATATTCAATTGATCATAAAATTCCACAAAATGTATTTAGTATATATTTCAAATATATATTTTTGGCCAGAGAAATGTATTTTTTTGCCATATGGATAGGGGTATCACACAATATTGTAAATACAGCTGTAATATAACAAAACAACAACAACAACAACCACTTAAGAATCTATGATGTGGCTCATGACATCCTATTTGATGGCACTCATATTCGAGAGGTTCTGGTTAGAATGTTTGCATGCTGTAACTCTATTGTGACCGCAGCTTAAAGCTGACAATAATTATTATTGGCAAAACTTACATTGTAAATAATAGAAAATGTACTGTAATTTCCTTGAAGGACATTATTTGTTAATTTTACTGACATTTATATTATTCTTAAAACACAATGAAGTGAAAATTCAAAAGGTAAAACATCTGATTTTTTTTAGAGTGTAATTCATTCCCACAGTTGCCAGGTTTTCACAGCAGAATCCACCCAATTGCTCAAAAACTAGCCCAATACTAGCCTGGGGGGGGGAGAGGATTTGGTTTGGTGTTCTCAAAGTTGCTTTCCTGAGGCTAAATATCACATTATTGGCATCGCTTCAACCCACGGACATGAAAACTGTCTGCAGCAACAGCATTAAAGCAGACCAATTCTGCATGTTAACAGAGGACTTTGCATCCCTGTTCATACCCCTTGACACATTGTATTGTTAAACATTTACTGAGCAAGTATATAAAAAAATCTGTGTAAAAAACTGTCAATTTTCCTTACCGATGCGCAATGATAAACTATTCATTGTGAATTATAATGTAAACTGTTGGGTCGGATATGCCGGAAAATGTCAGTTTGACTTTATTTGACTTCAAAAGTAAACTGCAAATGTATGCTTCAAACTGAGATGGTGATATACTGTAGATGCAAGTTACATAAAGCAGCTATAAATAAAAAAGCCAGATTATTTACCGCTCTGTTTTCATTGATTGATTTTCCAATTACGAGGGTGTCTCTTAATGTCCCCAAAAGGGAGCTTTAGTCAGATTTTGCTGCTGAGCCACTGGATGCTTTTAATCAAACGTCAAACGTCAGTCAAACGTCAGCCTATGGGCGTTGTTTGGTCATAAAGACTAATCTGCAACATACAGCACATATAGACACACAGGTTTACATGTCTAGAGAAACCAAGTTGAAGTATAATCAAATTTTTATATTTTTCTGTTTTTAAAGTGATCTAGGTCAGTGGTTTTCAAACTTTTTCAGCATGCGGCCCCTTTTGTGTACGTGCATTTCTTCACGGCCCCCCCCAAAGAAAATGTATGGCAAAAAACAGTTCTAAAACTTCACATTTTAATTAAACAAAACATTAAATTATACAAAGTAGTGCTGCCTTGTTTTTTTGTAGGTTTAATTTCACAGAATTCATGATAAATTAATGTATTTTATAAAATATCATAAAACTGGGGACCCCCTGGCACCATCTCGCGGCCCCCCTGGGGGCCCCGGACCCCAGTTTGAGAACCACTGGTCTAGGTTTCTAATGTTTAGATGTTGATTATAACCAAACATAAGGTCAAAAACGTGCCAAGCTGCTGTTTCAAAGCAAACAAGGCAATGTCAAAAACGTAATAGAACAGAGAGTGGGAGAGGACAGAGAAGAAAGTTCTGGAAAGGCTGCGTGGTAGTTTGGTGCCAGACCGGATAGCGTTCCGGATGCCGCTCCACCTGGGAAAGTGACTGAAGTGGAGCAACCCTGGAAAAAATAGGGAAGGGGGGGTAAATTAGGATGATAATTAAAACAGAGTGCTGACAGAAGACAAGAAGTTCAGCCAAAAGTCTGGCACAACAAACACTGGGTGCCCTGAGATATTGGTCACACCACACCTACAGTACTAAGGGCTTCACAAGACCACTAACAGTGTACTTACAAGAGTGATACTCTATGTGTGTGAACCAAAAATATAGCATACATGCTGGTGTAATGACTCTTTGATGTCAGTTAAGGGCTTGGCATGTTTGTTTACAGAAAATGACTTTTCACTCGCCAGGAATGAATGACTGCAAGTGTCGAGAGCGTTACCGTGTTTTTAACACTCAATTTATGAGAATATTTACACATCAAACGAAGTTCAGAAGTGTTTTCTGGTAATTTGGATTTTTTTTACTATTTATTACTATTAAATGCCAAGAGAGGAAGTTTACCCTGCGTGTAGGAAATGCACATACACACACCAAACAAATCTGCACAAAAAGCATATTATTTTGCCTGACATCGACCACGAAAGCAAAGATGCATATTCATAAAGTGTTTTCGGCAAACAGAGCTGTTCTTTGTTTAGATGATACACAGCTCAGCATTCAGTCTCCATGTGCGTCTCTGTGGCCCTCCAACTCTTTTCAGGCTTTCGTGTGGAGCAGACACTCCTCAAACACACCGGCCCACACGCATACACAAACACAATAAACAGTGGCGCCTGTTTTCATCTTCATTTATTCCCTGACCAAAAACACACACACATGCAGTCACGCACAAACACAGTCTCTTACGATCACAAATGTTAAAAGGTCTTGCTTATTCATCAGCGATGAGTCCTTGTTTGAGCATTTAAGACAAATGGAAAAAGACACCATTGATCTATTTGATTTAACGTGTGTAAAGCATTCATACATTTACAGATGGGCCAGTTACATGTCGTTAACACACTTTAACATGTAAACCTTTGTTTCTAAGACTTTACCTCAAAAGCCTTGAAGGAAGAGAGTCACAGTGTTTACAAAGCCATCTGAACCCGGCAGGGAAAGGCGAGAGCGTAGCACTTACATACAAAGGCCTCGTTGAAACGACATGATAAAATCAGGCAGGGAAGTTGAACTCTGATAACATGGTGTATTAATGTCACTTTTGATCAGAGGACAGCCTGCTGGAAGCCTTCGGGATGTTTTTAAAGAAATACATTATCCCACGTTGCACATAGAGGCTTTTTCTTTACTTAATGTTGTTTTAAACCTGTGCCCAAAAGTTTATCAGAATTTTTTTTTAAGCACCATATAAGTATTAATTGAATTGTTTTTTTGAAAAATTTTTATCAGGCTCTTACACTGTAAAAAGTTGAATCAACCTAAAAAATTACTTCAATTTGTAACACCTAAAGTGAAATTTGAAGTTGAAAAAAATTTCATTTATTAGGTGTTACTAAATAATTTAATAAGTTGATCAAACTTTTCACTTTTTACAGTATATTTTTAGGTTCAGTGATTTTACAGTATGTGCAATGAAATGGTTATAAGTCAGTGGCTTATTTTCACAATTTTCATTAGTATTTAACAAATTTGACTGTTTTTCGCTACAAAACCCTCTACACTCTTAAAATGTGTTGTTTCAATAATAACACAGAGATGTGTGGATTCTGGGACAACACATTAGAGTGTTGTCCCTAAACTCACACTAATGTGTTGTTTTTAACACACCCGTTCTAAGAGTGCACGTGTGCCACCATTTATTTTTCTGTGCACTTGCTGAAAATCGACATGGATTTAACAGGTTCTGCCAACAAACCATTTTTCTTAATGGCCTGAGGTCGGGATTAAGTGGATTTGAAGTTAAAATATTTGATGACCGCATTATACATGCCAAGAGCATTTGAAGAGTTCGGTTCCATTTTGAAAAATGTTTTCTATACCAAGAAAGTGACAAGATAAAAACCCCTATTTTCCGTTACAACAATTTCACAAAGCATCTTTAGGTTATAAAAACATAAAAAATTCAAATCCATAATTAGATTTTTAAACGTTTTTTTATAAAAACGGATTGTTTTTCCGCAATCCATGTTTTTTTTCTAAATGCTATAAATCTATTGAATCAATATATAAATGTGCGTTTATCTTTGCCATGTTTTATTCATTTAGTTGACTAGTGGTATACACCGATTAAAAAATTAAACATTAATGGCATTAATCAAAACACTTACTTTTTCATATTAAGAACACTGTCATTACTGCTGTCATCATTGGAACGTCATCGTTTTTTTGACAGCGATCAGCTGTAAAATGTTTTGGTCCAGCTCATTTTTTTTTTACTTTGAGTAAAATAATGGAAAGTTTTTCATAAGATCCCCTGCAGTCAATGTGTTAACATGACAGAAGCTTGATGCTGTCGGGAGAACAACAAGCAACAGCGGCATTTTTCCGTAACCCAAATGCCTCTCACGTAAATTATTCGATTTTGATGGCTTACATTTCTTCCCGCCACAGAAAACCACCACAGGTTTATCAATGCCATCAAAGTATTGTTTTGTTTTTGTTTGTTTGTTGATCACAAAGTACAAAGTAGATGAGAAAAACTAGGATTCTGTGTGAGTTCAAAGCACTGCCATTATTGTTTACAATGCGTGGAATGGTGCGCTGTGATTTATTGAGCGGATTTATTGTGTTCTGCAGAGAAGAAAGACTGGCATTTGTAGTGGTTTGGGAAAAAAGGGAGAAAAGATGACAAAACAACACGGCGGATATTGAATTTTGCATAAAATTAAGCATTTACTTTTTAATACTGACCAGATACAATACTGATTTTGGCGGTAACTCATTTTTTTATGGCGTTTATCGTGTTTTGGAACCAAACTCTTCATTTGGTAAATATCATTATCTCATTTCTGACGGAGGTTGTGTAGCGGCTTTTGCCTCTGAAAGTTTCAATTACTTTTAAAGAGCAAATATTGTCTGATTTACGATTTTCCTTTGATGTGTAAGTGTGCATTAGTTCATGTTAACGATATGCAAAAGGTACCCCAAAATACACATTTTCATATCATTTCCAATGTAAATATCTTTTCTTGGCCTACAAAAAACACACAGATTGTAGGCAACAGTTTACTACCTGGGCCTGTTGACGTGGACAAGACAAAATAATCATAATTCCTCCCACTTGGACTCCCAACCTGTAAATTAAATCCTGTGAGCTTTGCATTGTGAGCAAATCTTTTAAACATGGTAAGGTGCGTCACATTTCCGGCTGACGTCAGAGGTATTCAGGCCAATCACAACTTGGTTTTTAACCATAAACCATGCAAACACACTGTATTATACCAAATACACAAAATAACGTTGTTTTTTAGCAATAAAATAGGTGCACTTTAAGGTGCTTTTTGGAGCTGGATGGCCCCTGGTCACCATTTGCTATCACTGTATGAAAAAGAGTGACATATATGCTTTATACTGAAAAAATGTAAGTCATACAGGTTTTTAATAATGAGTAATTGACAGAATGACAGAATTAAATTTTTTTGTGAACTGTTATTTTAAAGTTACATTTCTAGAGTAGTTTTTCCATGCACCAAAACCTCTCCCAACAGGAACAAAATACTAGTGGGTAATATCTAATTAATAGCCAACATTTCTTCTTCAGACAAAAAAATCTCATCTCTCTCTCTCTATTTAGATTTATGTCTATGTCCACAAACTGTGACTGTAGTTTGTAAAGCATTTCAATGCAATGCAACATGGCACAAACATGAGTAGTACACATTAAATCTAATGTGCACATAACAATGTCTACAAACTTTACAACATCCAAACACTTAATAATAGAGCCTTAAGTTATGAAGATCAACATGAGATCTACCAATTTTTCTCTTCTGGTAACCATGGTAACATGATGGTCAGATAAGGCACTGAGGATACCAGAGAAGAAATATTGAGTGGGAAGAGACAAGGAAAAGAGGAATTAAGAAAGAGGGATGGGGGTTTGGGTCCGGTAATGAGTTTTAGGAGCGGCAGGAAGGGGACAGGACGAGCGTCTCCAAGAGACTCATTTAATGCAGAACAGAGGAAGTTTTATACCCGTTTGTGAAAAACTTTTTGGTGTTTCCACTTCCTGTCTCTCTTGGTGAGAAGGTGGTCGCTGATGATTTGGCTCATTATTATTCCCTTCTGCTGTGATTGGAGATTTTTCATTCCAAATGCATTTCACAGTGGTTACTGCCTGAGAAACATGTGATGAGCATTTCATATGCTCTCGTTACCGTAATTGAACTAAATGTAAATAGCTTGCTTGTCTTAATTGGTAGTTTAACCAAACTGAAATGGGAGATGGAAAATATTGGAAGAAAACCACTATTTCCATGTCATGGGATACACACACAGAGTTTGGTCAGGAGTGACTCTCTCTGCAGGAAGTTACTACTTTCTTAAGATGCCAGGGGTGAAAATAGATTAAAGCCCACCCTGCCGAGTAAGACAGAGAGAGGGAGACTGCATGTGTCTGTGTGAAAAGGAGATGGAAAGTTCTTCTATTTGACTCATTGTTTTAAATGTGTTTCAGATAGCACAAACTGTTACAAAAAATTGTCAAAATATGTACCCCAACTGTCACTGTGGCAGTACCCTTTTAGAAGTACAATTAGGTACAGATATGTATATATTTGTTACCTTTGAGATACTAATATGTAACTCTGAGATACTAATATAAAATAAAAAGCATTATTTTTTAAAAGGGTACAACCCCAGTTACAGCTGGGTGCATATTTTGACAATTTTTTGTCGGACAGTGCATCTAACAAAAACACATATTGATGACAGAAAAAAGTACAAAAAAGGTTTAAAACTGTACCTTTTTTGTCCCTGGGGTGGTACCCTCAGGGGTTTCATTTTTGTACCTTTATGGGTATACAAAACATTGAAATGTTGTACCTTTTGGAGTACAATATTATACCCTGAGGAACTATTGTGTACCTTAAGTAGCAATTTTGTACCAGTTCAATTTTAGGGGAACAAAAATATCCTTAAGGTAAAATAATGATACCACAAAAGGTACAACATTGTATAAGGTTTTGTATACCTGTAAAGGTACAAAACGGAACCTTAAGGTACCACCCCAGCGACAAAAAAGGTACAGTTTTAAATCTTTATTTCTCACAGTGTAAAAAATTTCAGACCTTTCCAACTCAAAATTTTCCAGTGACTTCAACCGAGCCTCAACCAAGCCCAACTGAAAAATATACACTCTAAAAAAATGCTGGGTTATTTTCAATCCAGCATTGGGTCAAAAAGAACAAGCTCAGCCCACTGGGGTGTAATTTAACCCATGCTGGGATGTTTCAATCCAAAATGCTGAGTTGTTTTAACCCATTGTTGGGTGAAATATAACTTTTTTCTGGGTTAATCTCAACCCTGCTGGGCTCTTCCCTTTTTGACTAAAACTCATTTCGTCCCATTTATGTACTAAAACTGCTTTAACAAATGATTTTTTTATAGGGGTTTACAAAGTAAAAAGATCTAGGAAAATATGTAAAAACAGATCTCCACTGAAATAAATAATGTGATTCAAACATATTGATGTATAATAAAAGCTTTACAATGTCTGTACTTCCCAGCATTGTAGTCGTCAGGGGGACAAACACGAATGCTTCCCAAGATTTTGTGATAGGGCAAACAATGATCCATAACATAGCAAAATAAATACTTTTTAAGCATTAACACAACTATGCTAGATTTTTATGTCAAACAGGAAAAATTATTTCTCAAGTGTTTTTATATTTTTACTGTAAAACAAGCTAAACACTGATAAAGAAAATCCTTTTGCAGTATACACACTGGGCCTGGAAATAAGGTTGCTGAAAAAAGTCTGTAAATATAGCAACAACGTCTCTTCCCCTTAACACAGATTTATTTACTCAGAACAGATCACATAAAAAATCCCAATTTAAAATTATTTCTCAAATTTATCCCACACTGCAAAGAAAGATGTAGAGGAAGATATGAACTGTGCAAGAGAAATGAAGTGGAGTAAAATAAAATGAAAGACACACAGGATCATCTTAAACTTCATTCACACAACACTTTGGTCCCAGAAAATATCAGTAAAATTGCTTCTGTGTGAATGCAAACACATCCAGTAAATGTTTTGGGATCTCTGCCGGAAAGTGGACCTAGTAACATTCCCATATCATTCCCGAAAAACCCTCTTTATGAACAAGATGCAGAAACAATGCCTTAAGAGGCATGCCGTAGTGTGTCATCATCGCAACAATGAAGTTATATTTAAGCTCTTTAAAATAAGGGATTTACATGCAGAACAACATTCACGTGGTGTGCAAACTGGACTGAAGCTAAGATCATTCAGCAGGATAAAAGCATAGCACGTCACGGGTCATCGCAACAAGAAATGTTGTTCAGCTCTTCAAAACGGGGGTTTAACTCTTTAGTTCTCTTTTTATCACCTCTCAAATATCACCTTTCAAAAACACCAAATTTTGTGCAAAAAGGTGAGATAATTAATTTTTTTTATAAAGATCAGATGCAGAGCGATCCTCAAAACTAAGACGAACATACAGCTGTTTGCCCTAGGCCAATACTTTCAGGTTTTATAAGTTGCGGAAGAGCCTAGTGGATAATAGCGGTATTGCGGATTGACGAGATAACTCCTCAATGGCGGGGAAAGAGTTAAAGGGGAATTCCAATCTAGACATTTTAGCCTGTTATCACGGGTAATTTATGTCCATTTTGCATTTTACATGAGTAAAAAAAAAGAAATTTTCACGATTTTACTTATAAGATTGATAGTGTGTCGAAGCGGAATTTTCGTAACGGTCTTTAATGGACTCAATTAACCAGAATGCACTGCGCGAAACTGAATCATTAGCTCCACCCACCAACCACTGTTCGATGCAGTCTTCAGGTTTGTTTGACTACATGCGGCGCCGCAGGAACCGACAGCCAGATGACGTCGAGGTTCCGCGAGAGCGATTTAAAAGCAAACTCCTCCGTATGATTTCGCGAATCGCTCTCGCGGTACTTTGACGTCATCCGGCTGTCGACTCTTGCAACGCCACATGAAGTTTAACAAGCCTAATAACAACTTTTACAGCTCAACTTGCTCTCAAATCAACTCAAGTCAACTTGAAGTTAGCTGGCAGACGAACCCATCCAAAGAGTAACTCCGCTTTAACCGTCTCTGAAGGGGAAATCACCAAAACCCTTGATAAAAGATTACTAGAAGGAACCTGTGCAGTAGGCTATGTGGATGTAAGGACAACAAATTCAGGCCACCGGGAGTTTTATTGTTGACATCAACGCGACCCTCAGCTGACAAACCACTCGAAATTTTGAATATGCAGCCAGCACTTTCGTCAGGAAGATTTGGAGTACTGTTTTTCAGCCCAGTTTTTCTGCGGACTCAGGTAATGTAAAATTGTAAAACTATCTGAACATCATTTGGCTTAGTTGTTGCTTGTTTTGTGTAACTATGGTAAACATACTACGTAGAAAGTTATTATCATGTTGTTGTTATTATGAACACGAGCAAAGCAAGCTAACGTTAGCTCCTGTGCAGCTGTCAATCAAAGAACGTTATCATCTTCTGTCAATCATCTCGCCTCAAGACCCGCCCCCATTTAGAACGTTCAGAATTATGTAGTCGTGCATTTTTCTTCCGGTGATTTGATGACGCGTCAAATCACCATTACTGTAGCAGTTAAAAGCTTTTATTTTTAAAATGGAGTTAGTACATTTGATGGCAGCACAATCAAGTACATGTATGTCATTAAATATAGTGTTGGAGCATAATGTTGTTTTAGGCTGGACTTCCGCTTTAAATGCATATAAACAATCACGGTGAGACATGTCTGCAAACTGGAATAAAGCAGAGATCAGGGAGCTCGTCAAATATCCATTTTGAAGCTTATCACTGTAAAAAAATATAAAGATAAAGACTTGTTAATATTTAAAATTTATTTAACTTTGAACAAACTCTTGCCAGTAAATAACATAAATGTAAATCTACGGTAAATTACCGGCAACCCAGCTGCAATAACATTGTAATTTCTGCGGATTTTTTTACAGTGTAGATCACACTCTTAAGAAAAATGGTTCTTCAAAGGTTCTGAAACAATGGCAAAGGTTCTATATAGAACCATAGCTTACTGAAGAACCCCTTTTTCCCGAAATGGTTCTTTGTCTTGGCAAAAGGTTCTTTATTTCCCTCCTTTTTTATTTTAAATTGAGTCAGTTATTTTCAAACTGCCTCCTGATTATTTTCACCTGTAAAAGCCCTGAATCATCAGTCCTGCTGAACCGCCCGCAGACTAACAACACAAGCAGGTAAGAGAGGAAAGTAATCATCATTTACTGTTAAAAACATTATGAAAACTGAAGTTTTGTGTGTTCTTATTGTAATTTATTTATTTTATAGCAGGTAAACTTTATATTGTAAGCTTCATTACTTATATAACAGGTAAGCTTCATACTTTTTTAAATGATATATTTAGAGGACTCTGCTTGAACAATGACTTAGGATAATGATTTGTTAAAGTGTTAAAAAGCTTACAAAGTATTAAGTTTATTAAACTTAATATCAAAAGAATGTGGTACAACATGTGTTTAGTTTTTTTTTTATTGATATTTCAGAGTTTTCGTATGTGAGGTAATCTTTCTGGGAGTGAAGGCAGTGCATATGACCGCTTGATATGAGAGACACATTCTATTTTTAAAGGTGATGTATGCATGTTACTTTCAATGCTGACATTAAAATAATAATAGTTATTTACTGTTTAAACATTTTGAAAATTGAAGTTTTGTGTGTTTTTATTGTATTTTATTTATTTTACAACAGGTAAACTTTAAGCTTCATTCTCTTTAAAGCAGGTAAGCTTCATACTGTTTTAAATGATATATGTAGTAGGGATGCACCGAATCCAGATTTTTTAGGTTCGGCCGAATCCCGAATCCACCGTTTAAGATTCGGCCGAATCCGAAACCGAATACCGAATCCTACTTGCATCCTTATTCCATTAACACAGTAAAGCACATTAATGAAGTAAACAACGTCCACAGCAGTGTATTTTTCATTTTATTTAATTTTAACTGTACATTATGCCAGGATGACAAGTTGGAAAAACTATTTTGACAATTACTATAAGCCTATGCATAATGAAAGCGATGCGTTGTGACACGCTCGTTTTTCCAATAAGCAAGCAGCTCCGCGCTGAAAACCATATTCAACTTTGAGTGAGAAGCTCCGCTCGTCAATGTCAGTTTTCACACGGCCGTCCAATTACAGTGGAGGAGGGGCGGGACATTACCACAGCAACCAACCGGCTCACAGCTGAAGCATCACACCTACCAAGCGCTCGGCTGAAAAACAGCTGGCATTTGGCGTCCTCAAGGCGTTTTCAGCCGTGTTTAAAGGTTTTGGTGTGTCCAGCTCCTAAGGCTCACCGAAAGAAAAAGCTCATCTCCACGTCAGCACCCGATGTGTGTAATCAACGGCCGCGTGACGTCGACCAGCGTAGCGCAAGCCTAGGGTTCGGTTCGGTGGAAAAAAAATCTAGGATTCGGCCGAACCCGAACCCCGTCAAAAAGCCAGTATTCGGCCGAATCCGAACCCGAATCCTGGATTCGGTCAACCCAGTCTCACCCCATGGCGTCAATATTTGACGACACTTGACCATGCGTCAATATGTTGACGCGGAGGGTATACCTTTCGCGTCATTTTTTGACGAACTGGGGACTGCAACACTACTAAGTCCGTTGCATTCTCTTTCCTATTTTCTTACCATTTTCTACCATTTTCGCGTCGGTTTAGGGTTAGAATTACAGAATGACATCCCTACCCAAACCTTTCCCTAACCCCAATGCCAGGCGACAACTGTTTAATTTCGCGTACCCAATAGTATTGAAGTCCCCAGTTCGTCAAAAAATGACGCGAAAGGTATACCCTCCGCGTCAACATATTGACGCATGGTCAAGTGTCGTCAAACACCGACGCCATGGGTGTGAGACCGTGTTAATTCGGTGCATCCCTAATATGTAGGGGACTCTGCTTTAATAATGATTTAGGATAATAATTTGTTTAAGTGTTAAAAAGCACATGTATATTGTACATTAAGTTTATTAAACTTACTTATGAAAATAATGTGGTACAACCTGTGTTTAGTTTTTTTATTGATATTTCAGAGTTTTCGTGAGGTAATCTTTCTTATGCTGAGTGAATGCAGTGCGTATGATCACTTGATATGAGAGACACATCCTGTTTTTAAAGGTGATGTATGCATGTTTTTTTTCAATGCTGGCATTAAAAAATAGTTATTTACTGTTTAAACATTTTGAAGATTGTGTGTGTGATCTTGTGGCACATTTATATGTAAAAGCAGAATTACTTATTTTTGTCTATCTGGTGTAGGTGGATCATGAGTGAAGCTCTGCAGGTCGGCCATTGACTTGATAACAGTGGTTTATGTTTATTCAAGTTATGAATAAATCTCTCACCAACCATTCACCTATTTACTGACAAAACAGGTATCTTGAGCAGAATCATATTAAAACTTCTGTCAAATCATGTTTTACATACGGTATGTAAGCAAACTTCAGGCTAATATTAACTTGTTTTGTCTCCATGTCTTATACTTTCTCCCATCTCCAATAGATCCAAATCTTGTTCGGCCTGATGCTCAATGTTGAATGATGATGACCACTGCAAGGTGATGGGAATCTATGGTAATCACAGCCTGCGTCTCAAGATCAACATAACAACAGCAGATCATCTCTTATCTTACTCTTATCTGACTAAATGTTCAACTTCATTTCCACAAAACAAAGAACATTGGATGATCCAGCAAACAAAATAATATGGACTTTTTTGGCGGGATTCTACAAACATTGACACAATCCTACTGACTTTTATTTTTACAGTTAGTAATGTATTATTAACATCCCATTAATCTGTATTCTATGCCATTTATCTGTTTGTGCTAAAGTGTTTACATCTGAATGTAATGTCATAATATGTTAATATTCAGTATGTATTATCATTTGCATGTTTTGATGTCGCATATTATATGTCATGATATTATTGATTTCATGTTATTGTTGTCTATTTAGAATGATTGTCTTTGCCAAATTTTATTGTTCGTTTATTTAATTTTGAAGCTGTCATTTAACATCCATATCTTATTTGAGTAGTCATTTGTTATATTTGCATAATAATTCATATATTTATTTTGATTGTGATTTTAATACACATATTTATTATTGTATGATATCTCATGTAATGAAAATAAAGTAAAGTAAAAGTATTTTTCTGATGTCTTGAAGTTCTATTTTTAAACTGTTAAACCTTATAAAGTGCTATAAAAATATATATATATATATATATATTTATATATATATATATATATATATATATATATATATATATATATAAACAAAAATAATCCTCCTGACTGCTGATAAATGAAAGGGTTCTTTATAGCACCACTGAGGTTCTATGTAGCACTTTTCAAGGCAAGGTTCAATATAGAACCATCTAAAAAAGGGTTCTATATAGTACCAAAGAGGGTGCTGCTATTGTTACGAGCTGAAGAACGTCTCGGTTACGGATGTAACCCTCGTTCCCTGAAGGAGGGAACGGAGACGTCACGTCGTGACCGACGAATTGGGAGCTCGCTTAGAGAGACCAATCTGCTTCGAATACTACTAAAACGCCAATGAACTTGGCATTGAGATATTTGCATAATGCTGGCGCCGCCCCGCCAGGTGCGCATATAAGGCGCACGTGCAAATAGGGAAATCAGCTTCTGTTCGCTGAGAAAGCCGGAAGGTGACCGGCCTAAACAGCAGGTGGCAGCACCTGTGGCGACGGGACGTGACGTCTCCGTTCCCTCCTTCAGGGAACGAGGGTTACATCCGTAACCGAGACGTTCCCTTTCAGTCGGTCACTACGACGTCACATCGTGACCGACGAATTGGGAAACCCTACTAAAACGCCACTAGGGGCTGACCTCTTCCAGTGTCTGCTTAAAGCCCTCCGGTTCCACTTAAGGATAGGAGAATTAGGTTTCAAGGCAGAAGGCCGGGCACTAGATGTTCCTTTAACCCCACAGTAGTGCCAGCGACTGGGAAGCGCCCTAACTGAGCGGTATAGGGACGCTGCGGAAGCCACCGCCCCGTTAAGGGCTAATGGTGGACGAAAGTCAACCGTAGTTGAGGTATAAAGACAGCCGTGGCTGTGTAAGCAAAGCAGTGCTCTGCTAAGGGAAACGTGGGCTGGTAGGATTAACCCCACGGAATAATACTCACAAAGGAACCCGTTGGGACACAATGTGGGGCCCTGGCCAAACACGTAGGTTCGTAAGAATACAACTAGTGAAAGGCTGACAGCCGATGCTCCGCAACAAAGGCTGTCAAGGCAGTGGAGAGAGCAAATCAAACCATTACGCATTTTTGCTCTGTTAGCCTTCCATACTGAAAACTCAATTTGGAGCCTCAGTCGGAGGCTGCAAGCCGACTTGCGAGTCTGCTCTCCGTGTCCTCCCTGGTGAGGACAGAACACGAGAGGATACAGGCTCGATACGAACATTGTAGAATCTAATGAACGTATTAGGTGTCGCCCAACCAGCAGCTCTACAGATGTCTGTTAGCGAGGAACCACGAGCTAATGCCCAAGATGAGGCAACACTCCGAGTGGAGTGCGCTCTCAAATTAAGGGGCAGGGAATGCCCTGCAAATTATAAACCAGGGCGATAGTATCAACTATCCAATGAGACATCCTCTGCTTAGTGACAGCTTTCCCTTTCTGCTGGCCACCATAACAAACAAAGAGCTGGTCTGAGGTCCTGAAGCTTTGCGTGCGGACCACGTAGAATCGCAGTGCGCGTACGGGGCACAACAAAGCCTCGGTTGGGTTTGCCTGCTCCAAAGGCAACGCTTGCAAGCTCACCACCTTATCTCTGAAGGGAGTGGTGGGAACTTTGGGCACGTAGCCTGGTCTGAGTCTTCAGTGAGACAGCAGGACCAAACTAAAAGCACGAATCGTCAACAGAGAATGCATGTAAATCTCCTACTATCTTCATGGAGGCCAATGCTAGCAGGGTCAGAGCTTTCATTGATAAAAACTTCAGACTCGCACACTGCAAAGGCTAAATCGGAGACCTGAAGGCTTCAGCACCATGGACAGGTCTCAGGAAAAAAGAGGGAGGGCGCGAGGGGTTTAGCCTGCGAGCGCCTCTTTAAAATGTAATAATTAAATCATGCTGGCCAACTGATCTGCCGTAGATAAGTGAGTGATGAGCAGAAATAGCGGCGATATCAATTTTAATGGCGGAGGGACAGCCTACCATCTAACCCATGTTAAAGATATAAAGCATAATGTTAAAGGGCATTCTCTGGGTCCTCGCGTTGCGAAGAGCACCGGGTGACGAAAAGGTTTCATTAAGCGCGTAAGCCCGTCCTGTGGACGGTGCTCGAACCGCGTCGATGGTGTTAGATACCGCTTGCGATAAATCACCTAAACAAACACGCCCCTACCCCAATAGAATCTGGACCTTCTGTTGATAGACCCGCCCCACACATACGCAATCCGGCATTTTATTTGATTTGATTGGCTATAAGTGTGTTTTGGTAGACGGCCCGTCTAATTTTCCAAAGCGTTTTTCAAACATCGTGGACTCCGCCTTTAAGAGTGCATGACAGAACAGAGCATCACGCGCTCCTTTATTGTCTTATTATAAACAAAAATGCACGCGAGTGGTTTCTGGAGAGAGAAATAATGGATAATAAGCAAACTTCAGACGCTGCAGAGAAAAAAACTAACAAGTGCAGGACTTTAAACACCTTACGTGTCTTTCTTTGATCTTTATGGTATGCGTTCACACAGATTCCAGAAACTCATTGGCAGTGTGAACAAACCAAAAATCGAACGATCCCGGACAAATCCCAGATGCATTTCTGTGTATTTTCCGTAATGTCTGTGTGAAAAGGGCTTTACTGATGCTGCAACACAAATGAGGTTTTTGCTTCCTCTATCAAAGGAAAGGGAGTAAGTCTGTTATGTTGATGCATCAGAGACTGGCACCAGCAGATAAAAGAGATTTTATCCAAATAGTACAAAGAGGACAGAAAGGGCAGCGTGACAGTGAGTAGCTGTATTCTTACTCACTTCACCTATTCATCTATTGATCTATTCATCTGATGCTCTCTGATTTCTGTTCAGAGCTCAGTATGGGTCTCGCTGGTACACGCTGCCAGATGCTCTCATTTATTCCCTATAGATGGCATAAAACAGGCCCAGATCTTAACTGATGTGCTCAAAGCCGCCAAACTTCAGACAGGACACAGAGTTTCCCTGGATCTGTTGACTATAGGAGTTCATGATCTTTGGCATCAGGTGAAGGGGCAATGGTTTTCATGTCCTTGTGTTGTGCAAACAGTCCACACTGTTCTTTGTGAAGAGAAAGAAACGAAAACAAGAAGGAAAAAATAGAAAGATTATATAGTAAGATGTGTTTAAAAATACACAGAGTACATGTTTAAAAGCTATCCGTCTACATCCCTATCAAATTTCTTTCTTTTTCTTTTCAAATACCCCCACCAGCTTTATCGCTGTTCTCGGGGCAGAATCCAGTCTTTCTTCTTTCTTCTCTTCAAAAGCTCCCGACTGTCCAATCTCTCCAGTCATCTTTCTCTTCCTCTTTCTTTTTCGCTCCCTCACTTCCCCTGGTGGTCTGCGTGTTGGCAGGCCGCAGGAGGCAGATGACTCTTTCCTCTCTTTGAAATGAGAGAGAGAGAAAGCGAGGTAGAGAAAGAGAGCGAGAGAGAGTCAACAGCTTAGACATCAAACGCAGCAAAGTCACGACAAAGGACATTTAGGAAAGAACTTTTGATCTGTCCCACACTGCACCTCCCTCTGCCCTTTTTAAACCTGCCTATTAAAAGTGTAACTAATACCAGACTTGTTGGCACAGGAGGAAACATGTTTTGGCTACGATTACTCCGCTTAGGTCAACGGTCATTGAATGGGTCTTGTTAGGTGCATGGGGACTATAATGAAGTTTATTTTCTGAATTTATGAGACATTTTTTAAAAAGACAAATGTGGAATTGCCCGATTTGTATATCCATGCTGATCTCAGAGGAATTTGTAAATATTTTACAAGGTTGCTATAATACTAGAGTGCCACAGGGATGACGTATTTTTGTAGGCCAGCCCGGAAGTTAGATGGGACACTGGTTCTCTCTACAGAAAGCCCCTTCATTTTCTCATACACTCTAAAAATGGCTGTTTTTTTACCCATAATTGGTAAATATTGGACAGAACACGTGCTGGGCTAAAAAATTACCCAGTGCTGGTTTAAAAATGACCAAATTTGGGTTGTTATGCAACCATGGGGTATAATAACCAAGCAGTTGGGTTAAAATAACCCAGCATTTGATCAATTTTTAACGAACACCACAAACCACTCGGTGAGTAGCACAGTTTTAAAAATTAACGTTAAATTGTTTTAATGACACGTGGCCCTTGACTTCCATTCTGAAGCAGTCAAGAGACGCTCCTAAATGAGTCAAAAAGTCAAGACATGACCTATTGTCAAAATTTCAGTGTCCATCACTGTAGTTCATCCAAAACAAACCAGAAATGAGACTCAAAGAGATACCGGAATTATCCTTTAAATGTGCAAATGAGAACATACAAATTCAAAAAATTAGCCACCTTGTAAAATAGTTACACTCTAAACCTATTGGGTAAGATTAGATTACAACCCAACAGATTGGGTTTGTCCCTTTTTGACCCAACGCTGGGTTTAAAGGAAAACACCACCGTTTACCTAAACTTAAACAATTTAATACATACCTATCTTTTTTCAATGCGTGCATTATTCTTTGTACAGCGAGTCTTGAATGTGTTAGTATTTAGCCTAGCCCCATTCATTCCTATGGCTGCAAACAGGTATAAATTTAGAAGCCACCAAACGCTTCCATGTTTTGATTTTTTTAAGACTGTTACATGAGTAATTACACGAGTAAGTATGGTGGCACAAAATAAAACTCTAGTTTGGAGCCATAGGAATGAATGGGGCTAGGCTTAATGCTAAAACATTCACGAAGCGCTGTACAAATATTAAAAGTGCATGCATTGAAAAAATATAGGTATGTAATAATTCATATGTTGAGGTAAGAACATAGTAAAATATTGAAAAATGGTGGTGTTTTCCTTTAAAGTAACCCAGCATTTTTAAAGTGTACCATGATTATCAGAGATCTATGGATTCTAAAAAGGCTGGGTTATTTTAACCCATTGTTGGGTCAAATATAAACATTTTCCCAACAGCTGGGTTTGTTCCTTTTTGACCCAATGCTAGTTGAAAATAACCCAGCAATTTGTTTTGAGAGCATTGAGCTTTTTACAATTTTCTATGGTGATTTTAAGAGGGAAAAACTGTGAGATTTGTGAAATGGGTATTGAATTAAATTTAGCTAATAGTGCCACATTTTTATTTGCAGTTGGAAGCAATAATATTGCCATAATATATTTTAAATGAACATAATAATGTGTAACAGTCAATGATGGGCATTTTCGCGCAGCGGGTGGAGGTTCAGCGCAGTGGGCACAAATTCACCGCTGGCCTAACTGTGAGCTATGAACACATTGAGCGGTATGTGATTATGTTAAACCAATGTTTTGTTAATCTCACAAAAGGACCCAAATCTACACAGTCACTTTGGCACAGTCGGAGAGGTGGAGATAATCGGTGGGAGAGACATGTTGATCTCTTTCATTCTGCCACCGGAGAGAGGGAACAAAGAACAGAGGTCAAAGGTGAAACCTGCAGGCCTCAAAAGAGTATGAGACAAAACACACAAACACACATAGTAACGCACACAAAACTACAGCCTAATACAAACATGAAGAAACACAAAAACACCCACGGTGGATGTTATTAAGTATAAAAATCTGGTAGCAGTTTTGTTGCAACAGAACGTACTGTACATCTTAATGTACAAACTGAATACAGTGTGCCATTAAAAACAACATTACTAATCGTTTTAGGATTTCAGAACATAATAATTTGAAACAAAGGAGTAATCTGTATCTATCAATATCAGAGATGTAATTCGATTACTTAATAAGTAACAAAATAACATATCAACACAGAAAATTTTTATTGGTGCAACCCTAGTTAAAATGCATGAAAGTATGAAACTGTAAAATTAATATATTGTGTAATCTTGACTTGTTTGAGTTAATCCTGACATCTTTAATAATATAAACTTTTGACTGAGGAGCTGAAATTAACTGAGCCCAGTTTGTGACATTGCTGAGATCTTTTCTAAAACTCTGATGAAGACATTTATAATATTTCTGGATCTTTTCTCAAGAGAAATATATGAGACGCTGGAGACGTATGCAAAAGTTTCCATTTGCTCTTCATTTGAAGAAACAATTGAGATATCAAAGAGATCAGTGTTTTTCGTTCTTATGGGAAGCAACTAAAAAAAGTTTGAGGCTGTATGAAAGGAAGTCATCTGTCCATATATAATTTACATTGCTTTACATGACAATGGACAGCCATGTAAACAAACATAGACGGAGATTAAAGGGACAGATGTCTGATTCATGCGCTCCTAAAAGCTCAGTGAAAGAATAAACCACACCAATAAACGTCATCCCTTTAAGAGTTGTCACAAACAAACGCTCAAGGACAGTTGGGTTGTGTTTACTTTCTGCTTAGTGCATGTGTGTGCATCTCACGAGTGTTTGCGTGCAGATCTGTGTGTGTGTCTAAGCCTTCTTTGTTTAAAGTTTCAGGCTACATGTCTATACAGGGTGTGTCACAAGCATGTAATCTTGGAAGAGTGCTCATAAAATGTCCTAAAACCTTTCTAAGGGTCAGTGTTTAAGTAAGTTCACATGTTTGTTTAACCATCTTTGTGTGCGGTTTATGCTCTTTGGGGTCTTAGGCGTTATGTAATGTGTTTTCTGCAACTTATTAGGGCTTATGTTGATACTTGTATAAGCGTGTGTGTGCATGTATTTGTCTCGTAGTGACCTGATGCTTGTGTCTAGTATGCGTTTTGGGCAAAGCATTTATGCATTTGGCAGATGCTTTTATCCGAAGTGACTTGATCTGTTTATTAGGTGACAGGTGTTCCCTGGGATTAAACCCATGACTTTTGCTTTGGTAACATTATTAAAACAAAGTCACTTTACTGCTTCAGTTAAAGGTGCAATGTGAGACTTTTAGAAGGATCTCGTGACAGAAATGCTATATACTGTACCGTATTTTCCGGACTATAAGCCGCTCACTGTAAAACATTTCAAGCTGGTTAAACGTAGAAACAAAAGTTCATCTGCTGCCTTAAAAATGTGAGTTAAATATACTTGAAGATATGCTTTGTTTCAACTCACAAGTAGTTAAGACACTGTGTAACTTTACGTGGAAACTTACAATATCTAAAACTTTCCATGATTATTTGAATTCAATAGAAAAAGTAAGTACACATAACTTAATGAGGCTTTCATGTTTTACAGTGCTCCGGAGTATAAGTCGCATCAGTCAAAGAGGAAAACACATATATAAGTAGCACTGGATTATACGTTGCGTTTATTTAGAAAATGATTTCACAAAATCTAAGCCGAAGAATCCATCACTGAATCCATTGAATTACATAAATATAGGAGCAACAAATAGCGGACTCTCGCAGCTGTAGACGGTAATGGTTTTTCTTGGTTCATAAGAAATAATTTTGAAATATAAGTCGCACCTGACTACAAGTTCCAGGACCCGCCAAACTATGAAAAAAGTGCGACTTATAGTCCGGAAAATACGGTAATAACTATATTATTAGTGGTGTATAAAGACCTTACATAAAACACTGTATTGTTTTTATTACCATTTTTATCTACATTCACCCCAGGTGCCCTTATGGAAGTCACCGCCATGTTCTACAGCAGTCCTTAATGGACAAACGCTCCACAGGACGTTTCGTCCCTACGTTGTCTTAGACGTTGACATGTTTGTCCTGTGGCAACTACCATAGCTTCACTATGCCTTCCATCCAACCTCCGGATTTTTAAACGGATGGGTGGATTGAACGTTGGTGGTCAGCAGTATGTTTACATATATTTATCTGGCAGATGCTTTTATTAAAAGTGACGTACTGTATATAAGGTAAAGGGGTGCGCGGGCCAAAAACTAACGTGAGGTTAGTTGTAACATGGACCATTTACATTGTTGCACAGGGATGAGCGATTTGTTTTTCCCGTATTGTTTTCACACTGCCTAAAGACGGTCTCCCGCTAATTTATGGAAAGGTATAATGTTTTTCCATAGAGTTATTGATGAAAGAGTGTTTTGGTGGCATGTAAATACATTTTTTCATCATATGTTTTTTTCGGTTTCTGAGTTAAGTGTGTAAGACACCAAAACCAATGTTATGTCATATTAATCAGTGTCTTGTTGACTAAAACATAGCATCATTTTGAAATATGTCTGCAGCTCTTAGCAACCTTTTTTGACCCAGCGGGGTTAAATGTAACGCTGTGTTACAACTAACCCATCAGCACTTACAATATGAAAACCGCTAATGTTAGCATAATTCCTGCCATTGTTTTAAATATGCTACACACTAATGATTGCTGGTTGCAAACAAAATAAATGTGCCTGTCTTATCAAAAACTATGTGTTAGCATTTATTTTTGTTCATATCTTTAATATTGATTGAATAAGGTCATGTAAAAGATTAAAATCATAATGAAATGAATGGCTAAAATCAGACTTTGATTTTCATTATCTCAGAATTTGATTTTGAGACTTAAGTATGGTTTTAACAGACATCTAAAAATAATTTTGTTAAAATTGTGCTACTTTTTATCACATATTTGTATCAATTTATAATTGAACTATGGTTAGTGGATGAATAGTGTAGATACCTGTCTATTATAGACAGATATATAAACAATATCCACTTCAAGTATATAGACAAAATAGTATTGAAATATTTGCCTGCAAACTTAATTTTTAGCAAGTGTTGCAACTAACCCCCTGCTTGTTACAATTAACCCCACCTATGGGGTAAGTTGTAATGTTTGCACTTTTGTCATGTTTGGTGCAATTGTCAAAGAATGGTAAGTAATAGAAACAAACTTCAAATGGTCAATTGTAGCAGAGATATGTGTGTTGCTTGTGAGAAATATATTTAATCAAACTCAAATATTTTTTTAATGATTGAGCCAAAACCAAAAAGCGTTAGGTTGTGCCCCGCTCTCCCCTACATTTTTCAATGGGATTGAACCCATAACCTTTACACCAATCCCAGGGTTGGAAACCCAAGAGTAATGTCCCTATTCAGGGACACTTTCTAGCACCTCTGCATCTCCACCACAATACGAACTAACACAGAAGCGCAGACAGCTATGCGTCTATGGATGTGACATTATTCAAACAAGTCTGCGTTTGTATGTGTGTGGTAGTTGCTGAATCCAAGTGCATTTACTTTCCTAAACCTGAGGGTGGCACAAAGTTCCAAAGATCACCTGCGTGCCGCAGTGAATGCATGATTTATGCGAGTAAGAGGATTACATTCTCACTCTGGACTTTATCCACTGTTTCCTGCCCGAGCTCTTCCATTCAATCACAATCAGACTAATGGCACGAAGTTTATCAGGCAGGGATGAACTTTGACCTGTAAACCTTAAACAAGAGTTAGGACACGCTGAGGTAATAGCAACTATGGGGTTAACACACACCAGCACGCACACACACACTACTTGAATAGTGAACAGTGCAAAGATCAAGAGTGTACAGTACAGAAAAGAATAAAAGAACAGTATGACCAACCACAAAGAAACACAAAGAGAACTCTGAAGCAGGTAAACCAAGACATCTGCTGACACATGGGATGAAACAGTGTCATCCGTCTGAAATCTCTCTCTCTGTCTTGTTCTCTCCCTCAGTCGTTCTCACTTTCATTTTGGTATCAAAGCGACATTGCTTTGGCTAATCAGCAACCCCTTTGATCCTTGTCGGTCAGGACCCCTGGGGACACCGCGCTGCCCTTTTATCTGCCTGACTACTGGATCTTTTCAGAGAGAAGAGTGATAATCTGATTAACTGTAATACTTATCCTAGAAAGAGAGAATAAGAGAGAAAAGAGAGAGAGAGAGACATGAAAAGGGCACAGGAGAGAGTGAAAGGACAGAGTGATTGTTTTGGGTGGGTGGTTGGGGCGTGAGGACCGTCACACACTATACAGTTTTTTTTTTCAATTTGAGTGCCATCCTAAAATTGACCCATATTATCGTATATAAGGCAACACTGATTCCCATTTACATGGATCCACAAAAACAACTACAGTACAAAGGATATAGTAGTTGTGTAAAGAAATTATGTAAAGAAGCATATAGAGGGCGTTTACACAACAACAATTTCAACTGTAAATGGTATTTTTTATGCGGTTTGGCTGTTTGTTTACACAACAATGGAGTTTTGAGGTCCTGAAAACAGACTTTTTAAAACGGGTTTCAAAGTAGTTTTTGATAACGTCACCTTCCAGTCTCTGTATAAACTACTACCGAATCTGCGATAACGGTAAAGTCATGTGGCGCATGTGTTCATTCAGTAGGTATAACCAAAACAACAACGGCTGCCTGTGTTTGTGCTGTTTAAGATACGTTATAGTCCAGGGTCACTTGTAGTAATTAACACCGTCTGTCTATACAAAACAACTTGACGCTTTCACGGTCTTGACTGTTTGCATTTATTGCTCTGTAGAAGAAAGCGTACTATGTGCGCAATCATGTAGTGCTTCTTGACAAGTTAACATCACCATCTCTTGGCCTGGCATGCATAATACAGCAGATTTAGTCATCTTTACTGATCTTTTGACAGTGTTGCCGCGTGTAATTGAATTTTTTTATAAACGCACAGTAAAAAAGTTTTTCACTATATCATTGTCATATAACCATATAGCCTCAGTATCTTGAGTTACAAAAACATAGTCCTGTTGGCCACCATTCTTGTTATGGTTGTCAAATACCAGTTTTTTTTAGTTTACACAGAAAGTTGCACTTTGCAACCAGTTTTCAAAAGTTTGCATTTTCGAAACGTTGCGGTGTAAACGTGGCCTGAGGCACATTGGGTCAATTGTAAAAAAGACCTTACCCACAATCCCCTATTAGGCATGTTGACAAAAACTGGGTCTGCACATACAAAATGATCATATAATAAACACACACACAAACTTAGCGAATGCTTTTGTGTTCACACGCATAAATATGTTGAGCCAAACCTAAAGCACTGTAGTAAGTATAACTGGCCTACTTAAACTGCTGTTTGTTTTCAGGGTAATTAAGTTGGACGGACAATGATGTTCCACCTACTGCAAACAACCCTACAAACCATGCTTGTGCCAAGAACACCATCCGACAGCTCTTTCTCTCTCTTAACCATGTGGACAAACGAGGCCAGAAGCTAAGGCCTAGTTCACACTGCAGGATTTAATGCTAAATCCGGATTTTTGCTAAAGTCCGATTTTTTTGTGTTGGTGTGCACATTATCACTTAAATGCGACTGCCATTAGTCTCATGTGTTATCCGTATATGGCCCTGAAGTGACCCACATGATCCGAAGAAAACGAGATGTCATCTTGCCGCCTCCTTCAGCACGGAATTGTGACATCTGTTGCATTTCAATGACATAAAAGTCTGATAAAATACGACATGGTTGTTCAGACTGAAGTGGCATTGCATTGCATCAGATATGTATCCAATTTAGGAGCACATATGAAAGTGGCCTGGATATTATTTAAAGGGGACATTTCACAAGACTTTTTTTAAAGATGTTAAATAAATCTTTGGTGTCCCCAGAGTACGTATGTGAAGTTTTAGCTCAAAATGCCATATAGATAATTTATTATAGCATGTTAAATTTGCCACTTTGTAGGTCTGACTAAATGTGCAGTTTTTGGGTGTGTCCTTTTAAATGCAAATGAGCTAATCTCTGCACTAAATGGCAGTGCAGGGGGTTGGATAGTGCAGATTATTATCCCCTTCTGACATCACAGGGGGAGCCAAATTTCAATGAATTTTTTTTAAGTTTGCAGAGAATGGTTTACCAAAACTAAGTTACTGAGTTGTTCTTTTTCACATTTTCGAGGTTGATACAACATTTTTCAGATTTTAATGATATGTCCCTTTAAAAAAAAATTATTTTGTGATGTTTCATGAGAAAATCAGATATGGGATATAGTAATAAAATAGAATAGAAATAGATTTTTAAATATCTGAACAGTTTTATCAAACTTATTATTAGCTTTGTTCAAGGTAAGGAATAATACCGAATGCCCCTTTAAATGTATCATTTAATGTCAAATGTGTTTAATGTCAAACTATGTTCTTGTATAGCTCAGTGGTAAAGCATTGCCTGTTACGGGATTGAACCCAGGGAACACACACAACAATAAAATGTATACACGTTGCCTTTAAAGCACATTAAATTGCTTTGTATTAAAGTATTTGCCAAATGCATAAATATTAATGTAATGTAAATGTAAAAGCAACTATTAGTGGTACTGCTTATTTACTGTGATAAAATCTATACTCTATTTTACTCCGGTTAATTGTGGACTAGACAATTTCTAACTTCACTTCCATTGCCCAAGCCTCCAGCACTGGCTCAAATTCTTAGATGTTATCGTGATGGAGATAAACAGCTCAGATACTGGTCACAACTTAAAGCCTGTCCTTCACGTTTCAATGGGCTCCTGTAACAACCATGCAAAAGCAACAACAGACAGCAACAACATTATCTGTTTCATCCTCACAGAGATCTCCGCCACTGATGTCTGCCCATCAGGACATTTTTTGAAAAGCCAGCACCTAATTCATGGAAGTGGTCTGACGGTGTGGAAAAGAAAACTTGTGCAGATTATTTTAAAGAGATACACTGTTGCAGTTCATATATTCCTTTAGCATACAAGTGGATTAGTTAAAATCACCCAGATTCTTATAGGATTAAGAGTGTTCTGGAATTTCCATTGTGTTAGTGGGCTGGCAGAGCTTGAGCCTATTCATCCAAAAATTACATATGGCTTTAAGAAAAGCACTTAGCTGAGCAGTAAAATGACAGCAGCACACTGACGCTTATTTAGCAAACACTTGATGTAAGTAATTTGCGTTGCTCGGTGCACATACAGACCTTAAAAGCAATATTAATCAGAACCTACACAGTGTTTTTTAATACAAAGATAATATTTACTCTACCCCTAAACCTTCACAGCTTATACTTATTAGTTTTTAAACAAAACATGATTTGCTTTACACAGCTTAATTTCAATTTCACAATTTGGCGTTCTATATTTTAAATGCTTAATTAGTGTTTGATTTTTATTATATTATTGTCTGTAAAATTGTCTTAAAGGTGCAGTGTGTAAATTTTAGCAGCATCTAGTGGTGAGATTGCGAATTGCAACCAACGGCTCAGTCCACTGCTCACCCATCGCTTTTGAAACGTATAGAGTAGCTACGATAGCCGCCACAAGAAAGATGTCATGGTCGGAGACAACTTAGTAAAAAAGTTTGTCCGTTGAGGGCTTCTGTAGAAACATGGCGGCACAAAATGGCGACTTCCACATAAGGGGACCCTCGGTGTATGTAGATAAAAACGTCTCATTCTAAGGTTAAAAAACATAACGGTTCATTATAAAAAGATCTTTATACTCCCATGAAAATATAGTTTTATATATTATTTTGCATTTCTGTCAAGAGATCCTTTTAAAAATTACACACTGCACCTTTAAATAGCTAAAAAATAATGAAATACATTTGAAAATAATGACTTTTAAATTTATCTGCAATTATATAATTATCCATACAAATAATAATAAAATAAATTAAAATAAAATAAATTCTGTATAATATGTACACTCACAAAGACATAAATGAACACCAGAACAACTAAACCTGTATGCATGGCTATATGATAAAGTACAGCAAAGGTTAGGTTACACTCATTTCAGCCTGTGAGCTGTAATTGCTTGGTTGTGTTTCCCATCAACCAAACCGTTCCCAAACTCAACTCCCATTAAATACAGTGGGAGGAAATGTTTGCATTTGAATGTGATGTTTATAGGCTATATACAGGATGGCCTCATCCACGCAATAGCAAGACTGAAATTGGATCTGTGATTCTCAGGAAGGAGGAAATGGGGATTTTTAGAGGTATACAAATTAAAGAGATAATACTTTATGGCTCCACACTTTACCATCTTGTTATCATTTTGATCAGCTGGTAAACCATGGTGCTAGCTACGTCATTTTTTTTTTAGGAAAGAAACTAGTAACATCTGTCTAATAAAAAATATATGTTGTTAGTAGAATATGTTGGTACACTCTGCAAACGTTTTTTTTTAAAAAGGTTTCTGCAGACTATAATGTTTTTTTTTTTAAACTTGTGACTGAATAATTATTTGGCAAACCAGAAATGGTTCTTCTAAGGCATCTCTGTAAAGAAACAGCACCTTTATTTTTAAAAGTGTGTTTTGGTATGTTGCCATTTTTATCATCTTTGTCATGTAGTACCTTCTCTTAAACATGTCTACATGATTTGTCTTCTCATAAAATGTAACCGTGTTGGGCATGATTCAGATCAATTTAAAATGCCTTCAGAGCACAAGCAGAGCTAACCCGACTCCAAGTCACTTGTGTAAGGAACCACAGGCTGCCCAAGTTTCTCCCTCGTCGCCGCAAACCATCCAGTCTTGCGAAAGAACAACAGGGTCAGAATTCCCCATTATCTGGAGTCTATTCCAATTACTTACCCCATTATTCCAGGGAAAGACAAAGCTTGCAGGAAATGAGATAAATGTGCTGAAATTACAGCCTGCGATTGGGGCTCCGCTTCCACTACTGACTGCGTCCGAATCCATTTGGGATGAAATGGTTCTGTTGGGTGCTTCGGGTATCACCGCTGTTTAATTGTGTCTGGTGCACTCAAGAGCTGAAAATAGACTTTGAGAACGAGGCGGTTGTTAACGTGTGTGTACTTTATGTGCAGAAGGGCCTCCCGAAGTCTGAAGTGTTCCTTTAACATAACATTAAGGGCATGCACAGTACCCTGTAATTCAGTGTACTTTAACCTGGTCTCAATTTGAATTTGTCTGGAAGTCATATTCTCTCAGCATGACGCGTGAATTAAATTGGACGAGCTTGATGTACCAGACTCCTTCTGTGTCTCTTTTAAAGCAGTAGTTAGCTGCATGCTAATCAGAAAGCATGGTAGCAGTGTACTAGTCTAAATCCAATTATTGTACGTCTATCTGGCCTGTCTCCACACTTCTGGAAACTCTGGAAGTTAAAATAAAGTTGTTGGTTTACATACAGACATGTAAGCTGTCCTCATATTTCATCTTCAATCTAAAATGAGAAGTCTGGCCACACTCGAAGAAACTCTTTAACCCCCTGGAATCTGGGACAGAAATGGATCCACGTCAGGCCCAAGACCGCAAAGATCTGTATATAAACTAAGACCTAAACTGAGGTCAGTGCTGTTCATTGTTAAACGTTCAACTGTACGATGATTTTTTTCATTATATGTAATCATACTAATCTGTAATCATCCTACATTTGATTTCATTTTATTACAAGTGAAGTAACATATGACCTTGCCTGTGAAATTTCTCATAATCGAATTATTTAATTACAGTATGTACTTCAAGCATACATAGATTGTAAATGATGACAGTATGCATTCAAGAGATTTTCAAGTTTCAACAAGACATCCTGCAGCCCTTTATGGTATGAGAGGTCAGTTCAGATTTATTTCGGCCATGGAAAATTAATCGCATTTTATAACAACCCTGCAGCTATGTGTGACGTTGTCATTGGTTTATAAGACATTTTAAGTTAAACCTCTAAACCCATATTTAAATTGCTCTTGCTGCTTTTCTTGGATCTCACAGTAGTAGTCATGTAATTTTATTTGATTACCGGTAACAGGGTAAGGAAACAGCTTTACTGTTGTCACTGCTCAACCTGCGCCAACTTAAACCGTCGCAAGTCCTGTGAACCAAAGCGATGCCAGGCTGTCCCAGAACTTGCCTTTCCGAAGATCTTCAATCTCCTGAAACATTGGACCACAAATGCCAGCCAGTCTGTATACATTGGCATAAAAGCAGCGTAAGTGGTAATTCAAAATAATCCATATGAATGCATCTGCCCATTTCTGCAAATACCTGCAGGCTAATTTGCTGGTTTGTGTTTTAGTCATTTATTTTAAGTGTGCTATGTTTTTAAATGTGTTCATGGAAAATAAAGATAAAACAACCATCCATTATCAATCATTAATGACATAACTGCATTTTCTTGCTCTTTTCACCCTCCATTTCTACCTCCCTATCTCTCTTTTCCCGTTTCTTTGTGCCAATTTAACTAGGAACAATATCACCAGCTGCCAGGGACTTTCTATGTCAAAACAAGCTCAGAGATTAACTGTTTTAAATATCAACAGGATATTGCTAATATCATACATTAATCCTGTGAAGACTGCATGCAGCTTGTGTCTGTGTTACATTGTTACAAACACACATATAAAAATATAAACACAAATATAAATATGTATAACAAATAAAACTATATATAGCATGTGTGTGTCTGTGAGAAGTAATATCTACCTTGTTTATATGTACATAAGACATTGGTAGCACATGTATCTTAGATTCAAGCTTGTCAAGGCTGTGCAGTGTGCTATCACAAAAAATTTTGATAACACCTGCCAAATGCTGCATTGAAAATAATGCACGTACGCACACACACACACACACACACACACACACACACACACACACACACACACACACACACACACACACACACACACACACACACGCACGCACACCACACACACGCGCGGCACAGTCAGTACATTTCCACAGATAGTGGATTGAGGAGTTCATTTGTCTCAGTAGATAGAGGAGTTCTGGTGAATCAAGCTTATCCCAAATGATAAAGCAACATCCATCATATTTTTCTCTTCCTATTTT